>NW_006776411.1:54758-70780 GCF_000442215.2 Lipotes vexillifer | reverse complement strand
AAAGAGAGTACAGTTAACACAAATCACAAAATGATATGTACAGAAGAAATTATATTTTTAACATATACCTCAAATTATTAATATTGTTCAAAATATTTGACTTAAAAATCCTAGAATGACCCTTCAGAATATCAACAAATTTGTAAAAATTATAGAATGCCAAAATTGGATGTAACATTTTTTAAGGTCAACTCTCTCATTTTATAAATGAGAAGACTGAGGTTCAGAAATGAATGACATAACTAAGCTCACAGTACTGGTTAACAGTAAGGTTGAGACAACTCACATATCTTGACTCAATATCTAGTTGTTGGGAGTCACAATACTACCGGCTTTATGTTTCACATAAAGTTAAAAATATTTCCAAGCAGACTTTTAAATGATTCTTCCACCATTTTGAATGCATGTCTGTTTGTATAGTTTGTGTATGACAGCAGAAAGGATAACAAAGCACAACTGAAGAAAACTCAAATCATGTTGATCATTGTTTTTTTTTTTTCTTTTGCGGTACGCGGGCCTCTCACTGTTGTGGCCTCTCCCGTTGTGGAGCACAGCCTCCAGATGCGCAGGCTCAGTGGTCGTGGCTCACAGGCCCAGCCGCTCCGCGGCATGTGGGATCTTCCCGAAACGGGGCACGAACCCGTGTCCCCTGCATCGGCAGGCGGACTCTCAACCACTGTGCCACCAGGGAAGCCCTGATCATTGTTTTTGACCTTTGTTGATACGAGGATAGTTACAAAAATGTTTGAGAGTCATTGCAAAGATATCTTATGTCCCATCATTGACGAATAGGAAATGGACAAAACTGATGGGAAGTCAGAGATATCAATGTTCTTGATTACTCTATGTCTATCTACCTCTCTATCTGTCCATCTATCTGTCTGCCTGCATGTTATAATGAGCAGTTTGCAAGGAAATGAAATTACTGTATTGCCATGTGTAGAAAAATAGTTATTGTAATTTTCTAAACTGAGTAGTTAAATCATGTCTTTTGATGGCTATCATGAAAACCAGAGGATCATAATTTTTGTTTTTTGGTTCTTGTTTTTGGCCATACAACATTTCAGCAGGTTATTTGGCCCATCCTTATTGTTGCATGAAATAAGTGGAAGTAGGAATGCCGGAAAAGGAAGACACTGGATCTGTCCAAAGAATTGACATGTAAATTGTTTGTAATTGCTGTTAGACAAAAGCCATCCTGAAAGTTGACATGCTAAAGTAAACAACAACAACAACAAAAACTCAAGATAAAGTAGCAGAATGCCTTGCATGTGGACAGGAAGTATCGATGGAGACTTTAGCTGGCAACACTATTCTTAGAAGACCTTTCAGATAGGAGGGCAGAGCACTGCACTTGTGACAAGCATGCAGCCATAGGCCAGTCATCAGGCTGAGGGAGGGCGGAATGCAGGTCTGAGACAGAGGCTTTTGTTGCACATCTAGTAAGGACTGGGCATCAGAAAGGTATAGAACAAGGTCTTAAATGAAGAGTTATGAGACAAAAGTCCGGTAACTAGAACTGCAGTACAACAATAAGAAGGGGGAGGTGACCCGAGGTTTAAGAAAAGAGGAGGGTTCCTGGCAGTAGTACTGCCTGAGACAAGCCCCAGGGCAAAGTTTATGCTCAGATAGGCGGGATTTAGCTTGCTCTACCCTCACAGCTTTGTGTCTAAATCACTATGCCAAAGAATGGCACCCATTCATAAATCTATATCTTATACACAAGTCATGTGGATATGTGTCTGTGTATACATTTGCACCTAGGATTACCTTTCCCTTAATCTCAATTTCTTTATATTTTTTTTTAGAGTTTTATAGGTCCCCTTTCTGTCTTATATCTGACCATAGTCACCATCTATAAATACCAATTTGAAAATTGGTTCTAAAGCTATCCTGTAATTCATTTTGTGAATGGAATTTTCTTTACCCCCACTAGTTATCTGGCGAATTAAATTTGGTAACTGTGTTGATATAAAAAAATGACTGAATTCAGGATGACTACATTTAAAATTACTCTCTGCTGTGTAATATTTACTGACCACAGTCTAACAAATACCTCAATGACGTATGGCTTTAAGTAGATAAATTGTAGTATTTTTTCTTAACATGACAATCAGAACAAATAAACTACAACACATAGGAAATAGAAAAACATGTTTCTGAGTTTCTGAGTCATACTTTAATATGACTACGTTATAATTTTAAATGTGTATGTTAGGTCAAGGGTACTAACTTGTAGAAGTAATTTCTAGAGCAAGTTGGTCACACAAAGTAATATTAAAATATTTCTCCAAAGAATTCAAGGCAACTTTTTTTCACTGAACTTAACTAAGTCTTTTTCAAGAGATGTAGGAAATGAATATAAGCATTCGCACTATATGAATAAAAAGATGAAACATACAAAGTATTTATATATTTATAGTAACAATTCCAAATCTAGATAAATGCATAAGGCTAATAAACCAATTCAAAATGTAACACTCAACTGCATTTTTAACTTTTTATAAACTAATTGATTTATAAACCACTGGATCACATTGCCAATTGGAGATAAAATATTTCGTGCCTTTTCCTGCTGTAGCTCAGACTCAATGTAAAGGATAAAAAGGGAGCATTTATTTGAATAAAAGAAATATTTAAAATCATATATAAAGATATCATTTTTCCTATTGAATTAGCAAAGTATGTTAAATCATAATAATGTAAGAACATGAGAAATATACACAAACACAATCCTGGTTAAAGTGTAATTAACACTTTTTTTGGAAGAGCAATATTCTTAAGTCTATAACGTTCAATCCAGTAATTTTACCTCAGGTTGTAACCTTAGAAAATAATAAGCCATGCAGACATGGATCTATATAAAAAGATATTTACTGATGTGTTATTTAATAACTAACACTAGAGGTTTGTTTTTAAAAAATTCTGTTACACCCATGTGATGGGATATTATTAAAGCATTAAACATTTTTATGCTATGTAATAAAATGATATAATAATAACAAAAACAGGATATAAAATAGCATATGCGTGAGTTATGTTTCTCTGGCTGCAAGCAACAGAAACAAATGTTAGCTAATTTAAGCCAAAGGTTATGATGCAGAAAAGAGAGCAAGGGGGTGGGGAGAGTTGGAGAGCTAGAAGGAGGAGGAGGAGGAGGGATAGGCAAAGGGAGCTAAAGAATCAGACTCGGAAGACGCAGTTTTGGAAACCAGGGAGTGAAAGCTAATTGTCAGCTGCATCTGTTTACCACTACATGGCTCAAATCATTTTTTTTTTCTGTTTTTGAATCACTATATTCAAAGTGTGAGGAAAGAGTCAGATTGGTGCAGACTGAGTCAAGTATCTGTCACTTGGCTAGAGAAACTTCACTGGCAGTTCTATCAATCCAGTGTATTATGAACAAAGTTTTGTTTTGTTTTGTTTTACAAAACAACTGGAAACCACCCAAAAAATAAAGGAATTAATGTGATAATACTTGTTTCCTTCCTTATTTTTTCTGTTTCCAAGTTTCGTACATTGAGTATTATTTTGTTTTTAGAAAAGTAACATTAATTTATTTTAAAAGAATGGTCCATGGAACAGAGCAAGGCAGGCTTAGGTAGGAGTTGTGTTTATTCCTTGCTTTCCCTAAAACTTACCAGCCAAGGATATTCCTGAATGTGGAAACCCGTATTTATTATGGGGTTATTATTATTATTATTTTTTATTATTGGAGCATAATTGCTTTACAATGTTGTGTTCGTTTCTGCTGTACAACGAAGTGAATCAGCTATATGTACACATATATCCCTTCTCTTCTGGACCTCCTTCCCACCCCCGCATCCCACCCATCTAGGTCATCACAAAAGGAAACCATAAAAAAGACAAAAAGACAATGTTCAGAATGGGAGAAAATATTTTCAAATGCAAACGAAGCAGCTGACAAAGGATTAACCTCCAAAATATACAAACAGCTCATGTAGCTCAATATCAAAAAAACAAGCAACCCAATCAAAAAATGGGCAGAAGATCTAAATAGACATTTCTCCAAAGAAGACATACAGATGGCCAACAGGCACATGAAAAGCTGCTCAACATCCCTAATTATTAGAGAAATGCAAATCAAAACTACAGTGAGGTATCACCTCACACTGATCAGAATGGCCATCACCAAAAAATGTATTATATTCTTTTAATGATGGAGGTTATTCTTTAGTCTAAAATCAGTACTACATAAAAAATGCCTCACTAATAATTCCTTTGCCATTTCTCTTATATGTTCCCAAGCTGTTCTTTTTTCTTTTGTTTTTAACATACAATTGAAATGTGATGTTTTATTTTGCAACCAGCATGTTAACCTTTCATTTAAAAGTTTCACTACTAAGTTGAGATACAATACAGTTTTTTTTATCTTTAAAATGTATCTTTTGTTAAATACCAATTGATTACTAGAATATTTCATAGAAAATAACTTTATTTTTAATTAACTGTGGGCAGTTCTTCAAATAATAATACTTTTTTTCATGTTTAGCTTTGGCATTGATTTTGAAACATTTTGATCATGATACATTTGCTTTTTTCATTAAACAAGGAACGCAGCAGTCAACTCAAAAACAAATTCCAAAGGCATTTGACAGGATTTGTAAACTGTTTTTGAAGTTTATTGGAAAGAAATCTCTTAATCCAGGATCACGGCCTTAGGTGATTGTGAGAAAGATGACTAGACTATGAGGAATCTAGAGAGGGAAGTAATAAAAGGGTTGTTTTTCCATCTTTCGAAGGATTGGAATGGAAGGAGAAAAAATATTTACCGGGGATAAATAATTGGAATTGATCTACATGGAACATTTTTAGAATCTATTTTTTATCGTTTAGACATATAGAATTTGCTCAAACTCAGGAATGGGAACATTAACAGTAGTTATAGCTATCGGTTAAGATATTTTTTAACCATTAGGCATTTTTAATCATTATTTTATTTTTAATCATTAATCATAGAATGATAATTCTATAATTACAATTTTGAAACATTAAAATTCTTCATGGTATTAAGCAAGTGTTATGTTGATATGGTAGAAGTATCACAGACCAGAAGTCCGAATAATCCTATTCTTGTCATTCTGCCATTTTCTGGCTTGATCACCTTGGATTATTTACTTAATCTTGCTAATAGTTTCGTTGAGTAAAACAAATAAACTGGCTGTGCCATTCACAACTCATACAGTAATTATGTGGATTAGATGAAATGTAAATAAGAAAGTGCATGAAAAGCTGTAAATTTCATAGACATGTAAGATGATAATACTGTTATTGTCATTATTATTATGATGATCATTAAGTGTAAAATGGGAAAAAAAGTTTCCAAATTATCTTTAGTTTCTGAACTACAGATATTTATCTTTGTAGACTCTAGCACTTTAAAACTGAAGTAATTGAGCATCAATAATAGTGTTCTTGATATCAGTGAGGAAGATATTATGCAAATATTATGAGTTTTCATTTGTATACATTTTTTAATGGATTAAAAAGCTTTCTTTCAAGAATCTATGAGATTTCGAGCAGCTTCCTTTAAATTCTGTATGATTTTAGTGCTCATGAAAGGAGAGAGATTGACAGTGCCAGTAACTGTTTATCTTCAGTAAAAGACATCAGCAATTAAAACTTCTAAAGGCCTTGGTGAAGCACCGCCTCACAACAGAAAGACGGTGGTCTGGTCTTCACGGGCTGTTTAATTCTGCAGGGGTGCCTAGAAAGGGCCTCATTTGCACCAGTAGTTTTCACGTCACAACCCATTAAGAGTTGAAATGGAGTCTGCCAATGTGCTTTATAGGCTGCGGGACAATGCTGGATAGCAACAGTGAGACAGAGTAAGCCCTGGAATGGAAGGACTTCTGCCAAGTCAGCCTGCCTGGGGCTGAGGAATAAACAAGGTCATCTCTGGGGGGCCTGTCTTACAGACCAGGGGGTTGCAAGCTTTTTCTGTGAAGGGCCAGATGGTAATGAGTTTAGGCTTTACAGGCAACATAGAGCCTCTGTCCCATATTCATTCTCTCTGTCTCTCTCTCTCCACCCCCCACCCCTGTTGTGTATGTGTGTGTTTTTTACAGCCCTTTCAAAATATAAGAACCATTCTTAGCCAGAAGTCCTATAGAAATAGGTCATGAGAGTTAGCTCCATATGTAAATCCACTACAATACCAACCAGAACAAATCAATATTCTACCGAACAACCAAATAGAAGGACAGGTAGGAATATCTTCTGTGCATTTTTTAATGACATACTGGATGAGCCTAACACAAACCATGTAATACAGTAGCTGTCTGGAAGCTACTAGATAAGCAGAAGAACAGAGCCAGGTCATAGGTCTGAAACTGTCTCTTAGGGTAGAATTTGGCCCGCTGCCTAGTCTGTGGACCCCTGTGATAGACAAAGACATTTGTCCATGTAAGGTGTGACTTAGTGACTCCCAAAACATGCTGTACCTCCCTCCAATCTCCTCAAGCCTCTTCAAACTAATGATCACAGGTCCATATATTTTAATAGTTAAAGCTTCATACTTTTGGTTTCAATTTCCCTTCCTAAAATGAAGATTGTGCATCAGTAAACAATTTAAAACCTTCACCTTCACCTGTGATTTAAATGTATCCATTACATTTTTTTTTTTTTTTAATTAAGCCTGCTCACACCTCACTCTACCCCTGTACTGTCCCCTGTTTGGGACATAAAAGCAAAGCGAGTCACATATAACTGTTAATATCCCAGACGATCACGGAGCCCTTTTCCTCACCTCTCTGCTGGAGCCTGGAGCTTGCCTCCTTTCTCAGGTCCTGAATCCTAAAACCTTTCTTCCCATATCTGAAGCTCCTTTGATTCAGTCATCCTTTGTCTCCTATGTTTCACTTTTGGTCCTTGACTCTTGGGCTGTCTCCTTGCAATTTATCTTGTCTTCTCTGGATCTGGCATTTCCTAAAGTCCTAAGTGAGACTCAAATAGTAGAATCCACCTTACCAAATAATATGGAAACTAAATGAGATCATCAAAGTTAGGGGCCGGCATATAGGTATCCAAAAATCAATATTTATCAATAGGATGAAAAGAACCTCAGGGTGCCAAATGTCAGCAAGGTAGTGGTGGAGCCATGGGACGTTTTCTGCATTCACTCCTCCTTTGTTGGGGTGCAAAAGCAGAAGAACAGAGAAAATAATTATTTCCATATTTCTCTCAGTCATCCCAGTCTCTGGCTCTGGTATCCAAAGTAGTACCAATAAGTTCTGTACAAAGAGTAGAAAAAGTTTGCCTGGTTGTCTAAGGCAATTAAATACAAACTTTTAAAGAATCTAGAGCAGCAGCTACATTGTACTTCTATTAAAAAGGTCTTTGTTATCTCTTCCAGATCCTGATTTCAATTATTTTGGATATATATCCAGAATTAGCATTGCTGGATCATATTTGAGCTCTATTTTTAATTTTTTGAGGAAACTCCATACTGTTTTCCATAGCAATTGCCCCATATTATGTTCCCACCAACAGTGTACAAGGATTCCAGTTTCTCCACATCCACACCAACCCTTACTACCTTTTGATTATTGATAATATTTATGATGTTATGGCCCTCTGTAAGTAGCAGAAGACTGCCCAAACAATCTCTGTAATATCTGGCCCTTGGAGATTAATGAAGTCTGGAAAGAATCACATAAAGTTATGGTACCTTGATAGCTCCCCCACTTCCTCCACTCTAGAGGGTTGAGTAAGGGTGTTCCCCAAGACCTCTATGGCTCCCTGCAACCCACATTAATACATGGTCTTTAAGCTGGAGGAGTAGGTGCTTGCTGAAGAGCAGCCACTCACTGTGAAGAGAGTTTCTTATGATTCTAGTCATCACTGGGAGGCACAAGGGCAAGGGGGAGCAATTCTGGATCATTGTGAGGAATGTGACTCTCAACAGACTCTCATCCCCCCTCCCCATATGAACTGTATGAGAAGTCCAGTAAACTGTGTGTTGCATGGCATTTGCAAAAGAGGAGCTCTTCCTCGCAAGAGATGTTAATTTGTGATCAATAAAGGTAAAAGTGCCTCTTCCAGAAAGTTTAAGTGGAACTCAGTAGGTAAATCTACGCACCGCTCTCATTTCCTGTCACAAAATGGTAAACCTAAAATACTCAGTACATTTACTACACCCTCTGCAAAGAATACTCTTCCATTTCTTAACCCTTTTTTATTTACCTGGTAAAATATTCTTCTTTTAAAGCCTAATTTAAATGTCTCCAATGTCTGAGAACTCTTTTCTGACTCTCTAAGGCAATAGTTACCCTCATTTGTATTCATACACTGCCTTATATCTCACTTTGCATTTTAGTTATCATAAATATTTATGTTTCCCCAACATTATAAAGCCCTCTGTGATTAAGACAACATGTGTAATAGAGATATTTAAATCTGTGTCCTAACCTAGGCCCTGACTCATTATCGAAATGCAATATATATTTAGCTTACAAATAAAATAATCTACATAAAATGTATCAAAATCGAGGAGGAACTCCCCCAAATCTCAGAGATTCAGTCAGCATCACAGAAGTCATAAACCTCAAGGATAACTATAGTTCGCTTTCAAAAGGTTACGTTGGCCAAGGATCCTCTTACCCCAATCACCAGCTATTGTTTTAAGATAAAACATAGCACATTTCATGATAAAATAGCTTATTTTGAGGCATGTTTATTATATAATGGAATCTCTACTAATATGAAGGTTTAGAATTGTGTTCTCATAAAATAAAACAGGACAAGGAATAAAGAACTGCGTGGTGGTTTTGACAATGCGAGTTAATGACCCAGATTCCTTTTATTACTAGATACACAGAACTTCATCACTCAGTGAGTGCTATAGAAAGAGAAGCCTGAGGAGATTTGATGTCATAACAGGTCAGCTAGCCAATGTTTCAGCTTCAAACTTTTCCCAGTATCCTTAACCAGTTCAGAGAGTGTTTAATAACACTAGTCATTTAGCACTTGTTGTCTCTAAAGTGCTTTAAAACACTAAATAATCGATCATCTCCCAACTCCCTGCAAGATGGGGAAGAATAATCATTCTGCCTTTACAGATGGAATATTTGAAATGTAGAATAGCATATTCAAGGCCAGACAGGAACTCAGCACCATGATTAAATAAAAACTCTGAGTTCCCAACATCCAAGCCTTGGCAAAGGAATTTGTCACATTGCCTTTTTATAGAGAAAGCATGGAATCCCAGGAGGGGTGTGCAGAAGAGAGAACCATGAATTTTAAAGCAATATGGAAATCTATTTCATTTAGGTTGAAGTTAATAGGTAATCAGCTCAATTCCTCCCCCTCCTGCCCATGAGTATCTGGCTGTCAGACCAGCAGTTTAGGTGACTTGAGGGACCGACATAGGCTGAATAGTGATAGAGGGGGTAAGAGAAAAACTAAGGGACAGAGAGGTGTTACATGTTCTCATCCATGCCTTTGGGGAATTTAAGAAAAGTATTAGCACTAGCAAGGCATTTACCTACTTTGGGTTATTCTGTATACTGAGAATAGTGTTTTATGACCCATGGCAGAATTTTAGAACCGATTGAAGGAAGTTGTTCATCCAGGAGGTCTTCTTTGCTCTAGGCTCCTGGATTCACATTCCTGGTAGCATGTGCTTATGTCACTCTGACTCTGTTTAATGACTAACCAATGAAAAGCAAGGTGTGTCCCACAAATCAGCCCTAGACAACAGTTTGCATCTTCCTTGCCTCACGTAAGTCAAAAGTTCATTTTACAAATTCATCATTGAGGGAAACGAGTTCTGATAGCAAGGACAGCCTATATCCCCAGGAAGTAATTTATCTTCCCACAGACATGCTCTAGCTTTAACAGCTGATAACAGAGCTGTGGGATAAGGAGAGCATTAGCCATAAATGAAATGTTCTCTTCTGGTGTTCCTCTTTTGGGCACTATTTAACTTTCAGTGGTTTCTGATTCTGTGACATGAAGTAGAATCACTAGAGGGGCAGAGTGAAGGGACCTGAAAGGAAGTCACAGTGGCTTTCTGTTCAGGTGATTTGCAATAATATCAAGAAGCCAGGAAGCTGACTCTCCTCAGAGCATCCCTCTCACTTGCCTGCTCACTTGACACACCTTCACAGTCACTAAAGGGAGAAGTGGATAAGATGGAGCTGTTGCCTCCAGGTGGCCAGAGGTGGGATGCTCACATAGTTATCTGACCCTTGCTTACAGATTAGATAGATATGGCAAAAATGAGATTATGCCTTCCATGTCTAAGAGTGTCACAGTTTGCACAGCATTTTCAGACACATTCTTGCAGAAGATCCTCCTTACAGCCCTGTGAGGGGAGCAGGGCAGGGATTATTATCTCCATTTGTTAGATGAAGAAACTAAGGCCCATTAGCATTCTGTGACTTTCCCAGAGTTGTATAGGTAGTTAGTGGTTGAGCCAGGATGGAACTTCAGAACTGCCAATGACGCCATCTTGTTTCTGGGCCCAGGAATGTCTGTGCAATTAGCTATTCATCATGTTCTTATCTCCAAATCAAAGCAACCTATGTTCTATCAAATGAGAGAGCGATCTAAATGACCTCTTGGGATCATTTCAGTGCCAGATATCCATCACCACACTGGTAGCTATAGCCCTCTGAGAACCAACATAAGAATTTAGGAAATGTGTTGCCACATCTTTTCCAGAGCACTTTGGAAAGAGCAACAATTAGGACCTTCTGGTGGGGACCAAGACATCATACTCCATGAGGAATTATTAATTGTCATAACACTAAATATTCATTTGTTTATTCAAGTACTATGGGCCAGGAGTGAGGAGCTCACAGTATAGCAGGGAAGAGAAGCACTAAATGAATAAGTGCACAATGACTTAACTCCAAAAATGATATTTAATAAATAGCAATGCCCTGGATACTGGCCAATATGTGATGAACTTCTTATCAATAAACAAACCCCAAGTTGTAAGAGAAAATCACAGAAGAAAATATAATCCCCTTTGCAGACAATGATTTTCACTATTTGTGGAACTGACAGAAAAAAATAGTTAGGAGAGGCTATAAGCTATTTTAAAAAATCTGAAAAAAGACCCTGTGGCCTCCATGCCACTTGCCCCTTAAGGAGTAAGGTTTTTCCAGACCCTCTATCACACTGGACCAGTAACTGACTTATAGCTCAGGTGTGCATTTGCCTGCTTAAATCTGCCACTGTTCCAAACAGCTTGCCATGCTCTATATATAGAGATGACTTCACTCTCTATTGGAATGCAGCAGCTGTTCAGCAGCACACACTGATATGCTACAAAGACTTAGGCCATATCTAATTGAGCACTTCAATACTGCAGAGATAGGCGCCTTGGAAATATTTAGATAAAATGCCTTTAGCCAGATGGAAGCTGGCCAGGACACCAGGATAAAATCTTCATCTCACAGAGCTGCCAGTACATCTTGGCAGGGGGTGCTCCATGGAGGGAGGTGGCATCAGGAGAGATGCTGCTCTGTCCCATCCACCCCTCCTGCTATAAACATGACATAAAGAATAACAGGGGATAGGAGAAATTGAAATTCTCCTATCCCATGGCAGAAATTCTCCCCATGGCAGACCAAACAGAACCTACCCTCTGTGAAAACAATCTGAATGGTGATGGTGCCCACATGTCAGAAAGGTGCCCAGTTTTAAGATTCCTCCACAAGACTGTGCCCCTTCCAGCTTCCAGATTTCCAACCCTGGAAGTTAATTGGTGAATATTATTAGATCAGGTGTTGCCATCCCACTGTTTCTAAATGAATTGGTTGTCCAAAATACTTTTATAAACTTATTTTTAAAGCTTAACAATATCAGAAAACATTTCAAAAAGTGATAAAAATTGCAATTCCTTTTTAAAATGTGAAAGAAAACTCCTCAAAGTAGACAAAAAGTTACTGTTGACCATTCTAATACTTTAAACCAAAAATAAAGTTGTAAAGTTTCCCAGTAACTTTTTTTGTCACATCCCATAAATCATTCAACAAGTGTTTTCCAAAGAAACAGGAGAACACCACAAGATGAAACACATGAACAGAGGTAAATATCATCTCTGTGTGAATGCTAAGGGACACTAAAAAGAGCAAAACCCAGTGAAGATTAAGAAAAACATAATGGGTTTAATTATATTTAGAAGGTCCATTGTTATTGATGCTAAAAGAAGGTGGACATATATTCTCTCCACTAGGGATTACCATTTGAGGTAAGAAAAACATATTTTGTGTCCACATATCCTCAAGCGTTATCTTTCAATTCTCACCAATACACTACGTGATAGATATTATCAGCTCCAGTTTAAAGTCAAGGGAAAAAAAACCCAGAAAGGCTAAAGGCTTATTCAGAGTCCTGGCATTTATTATAGAGTCCAGGTTTGATTCCAGACCACTTGATTCCAATACCCACCTGTCCACTGCCTATTTTTGTACAGCCTAATAGAGCAAGTCTTAGTAGAAGGGGGAGAAGGTGGAGCCATAAACACTGACAGGATTTGGATTTGAACAAAAAGTGGGGAATCCTCTCTTCTGATACTTAAGAGAGCAAGTGATTTTGATGGCAGATATAAATTAGCCTGTAGGGCTTTATATGAGAGGGACTCAGAGTCTATCATAGCTATGGCCTTGGTTTTCTAGACTAAAAATAAGATGTAGAGGGTGAATAGGGGTTTGAGAAGACCAGTGATTTTTGTAAAGTGTAGATACTCCCATTGTGGAGTCAAGCATTTCCTTCCTTTATTCTCCTGTCACTACCATTTAAACACCATGTGAGCATCCTAGAATCTCAAAGGTGACTTTCTCACCGTGACCTCAAATATTTGTTCCTATTTAATCTGATGCTTCTTCATGACTTTCTTTCATTTTGTCTTTTTTCGTACATTATTTTCCACCTTCTGCTTATCATATGTTACTGTTCCCAAGATTATATAACTTTAGGGAATTATTTTGTTCATGTAATTCAGTCACTAACCTGAATCATTTCTTAATTCCCCCTGGATATTCTGTTTTGGATTATCATCATTTTACAAGTGCCTTTTTGTGGTTGGAGAGTTCTTTTTTTCAGTCTTATGCGAGATTCAGATTTAAAGGCCTTGTTTTTAAGATCTTATCATGAAAAAAATCTTCCATTTTTAACATTACACTGACCTCTAGAGTGCAAAACTTGAATATCACTAACGGAAATAAAAAGGAAAAAAAAACAGCAAGATAATTGGCATTGACATGGAAAGCCTTATTTTTAAAACTCTAGTAATCCTTATCAAGGGATGCATTTAGAAGAACATTTTTTTTTACTTAAATACATAACTGAAATAAATACTTGAATTTTCATACATGGTCACATAGGAAACATACCAAGAGAATCTCTACATAGTCTTAGCCACAATATAATATTTTAGAACAAGATTGGCTTAGAAATAAATAGCACAGCATTCTATTTCACATTTACACAGTGTCTTTTCTCTAAAGGAATTCAAGGTCTTAAAAAGCAAAACAAGAAAGGAAGAAAAATTGTCCAATTTTACAGAGATATGAAGAATGATAGAAAAAAGGGAGTTAGGACAGTCACGTAGAATCAAGATTTAATAATAGAAAAAGAGAGCTAAAAAGTAGACTGGAGAACATTCTGTCACCATTTCTCTCTATCCCTTATTTTATAAATATGAAATTAGAGGACCAGAGAAGACTTGATGATTTGCAAACTCAGATCTCCTGACTCCTAATTCAGTGTTTTCCTTGTATAAAGCAGCCTCTCCTACTAGAAAGAGAATTGGGACGAGAACTGCTGAGCCTCCCATTGACAAGAGGTAGAGTCCCAATGACAATGAGAAGGTGTATAGACGTCCAGCTTAAGCTTCATGATGCTCTGTGAAAATACCACTTCAAGATAGAACTAGGGCCAACCATATGCTTTCTGAACTCAGATGCCCGGCAAAGCCCCTTTTCTCAGGGAGCCCCAGGGCCATGAAGAGATCATAGAAATGGCTTATATACTCCTATACCAGATGCCCCTAGAACAAACCAGAAAATTTCAAGTGCCATTTCGCTAAAAAGGCCAAATCATACCATCTTAGTATACCAAACATATTCACATACATTTAATTTAGCCTTCTCAACAATCAAAAAGCTAAGTATTGATATCCCTGTTTTACAAATGAAAATTTAAAGGAGTTAAATAATACAGGCTTCACAGTGATTTGAAATGATAAAACTGGCATTTGAACCCGTGCTATCTTGTTTTTAAGTCTCATCTACCCACTCTTCCTTTAGCAGGGAATATCTCTCATTGAGAGGATTTCAACACTCAAGCAAGACTTATGACTAATGATGATATGTTTAGTGGTGAGTTGTTTCTCTTCTGAACTATCTTTCATATTTACTAGGTTTGAAATCACCCACTAGATGAACTCCTAAACCACTGGGTCATTTATTGGTCTTGAAGGGATACAGGGATGACTATGAGTATAAAGTAAGTTCCCACGGGTATACCCCAAGGCTATTGCAGAAGTCTGGCAGCAGGAAGCCAGTCTTTCAAAATGATGTCAGTCTCAAAGTGAGACATCATTTTAAAGCGTATTTGATTTAAGTAAAACCAGACTGATCTTACTCTTTCTTTCCCTTCAACCATCAAATAGCACACCGTTCATATCCTTGCACCCATACTGTTACTTCCTCACACATGTATACCTTGAAATCATTCACCACATCCTCAGACTTTTTTTTTTTTTTTTGCGGTACGCAGGCCTCTCACTGTTGTGGCCTCTTCCGTTGCGGAGCACAGGCTCCGGACGCGCAGGCTTAGTGGCCATGGCTCACGGGCCCAGCAGCTCTGCGGCATGTGGGATCTTCCCGGACTGGGGCACGAACCTGTGTCCCCCGCATCAGCAGGCGGACTCTCAACCACTGCACCACCAGGGAAGCTCGAAGTGGGTAACATTTGTCTTGACCCTCTATCACCTACATTTTCTCTTCTTTTCTTCCATATTGATACCATACAAAGTCTCATAAACCAATGCATTCTGATTCTGACCCTTATAAATCCATCTCACAAAGTTTCAATTTATGCTAAAATGTAAATGGCAGACGACAGCATCAACTACTACTCAACCCAGAAGAATCTATATCTTACAGGTATCAATTCTTTTAAGCAAAAGGGGAAAAAATCCATCATGGTGATTGTGGCATTTTTATGGAGACGACAAGCCTTAATGTCATCTTGTACAGGGCAGGCTCTCTCCCATTATCTCAATGATTCCAATGGGACATAAGAGCTCTATCCCAAAAAATGTCCAAAAGAAGAAAAGATCTTCTTTTTCTCTAAACTGAGAGTTAGAAGACAAATGAAATATAAGAATCCCCCGTTTTTGCCCTATATACTTCAGGGGGGAAAAAAGAGAAACCCAATACTTATTGGGTGCCTGTTATAGGTCACTCACTCTAATAACTCTCCCATATGTGCTATCTGATTCGTCTCATTTTGCTCTTCCTTCAAATCCTGTGATAGAGGTAATTTATCTTGTTGTAATTTTTCAGAACCATGCGGGGTTTGAATGTCAGAGTTGGAAATGGAATTCAAAATGGCTGTCAACCCTGTTTTCACTAATGCCACCTATAAGTGAATAGTGGGTTTCTCTGTTGATATCCTTGCATCTGAAAAATCTCAGCACAATCTTCCAGAGTATTGGTTCTAGACTCAAACTTCCTGGGTTCAGCACCAGCTGAACTGGCATGACTCTGGGCACGGTACTTAACCTCTTTGAGACTCAGACCCCATTTTTTGTAAGAAAGGAGTGATAATTCTACCCACTTTATGAGGTTGTTGTGAGATTAACTGTGATAAACCACATGAAGTGATTGGCATGGAGGCTCAATAACTTAGATATCATTACCATTACTCCTAGGTCAGTGGTGATCTGTTGGCTTTTTTCACATGCTAAGTCTGACTGAGTTGGCTGCAGGCAGGGACATCGTGCTAAGAATTCACAGGAGGCCTCTGGGGGAAGAGTGCTG
>NW_006776411.1:50702-54488 GCF_000442215.2 Lipotes vexillifer | reverse complement strand
GCAGGAATGGGGCTGAAAACACCAAGTGTTCAGCAAATAGGCTTTCCTGGACCTAGGTGATGACTATCTCCCCTAGTGTTTTAAAAAAGTAAATAAATGATTGAATCAAGTAAATAGATAAATGAATTAGGGAATCACTATAAGGCCTGCCTAGTACGGATCCTATATTAGCTGAACTTAGTCCCTCCTGACGCCTATTTCTCAGCTTCCTAATAACAGCTCACAACAAACACTTTCTCTAAAACTTCAGTAGACCTCAGAGGAAAGGCATTTTTAAAATGCAATCTCCTTAGCTAGTGGAAAGCAGCCACATAGCACAGGGAGATCATCTCGGTGCTTTGTGACCACCTAGAGGGGTGGGATAGGGAGAGTGGGAGGGAGACACAAGAGGGAGGGGATATGGGGATGTGTGTATACGTATAGCTGATTCACTTTGTTATAAACCAGAAACTAACGCACCATTGTAAAGCAATTATACTCCAATAAAGTGTTAAAAAAATGCAATCTCTTTCTTAGCATCCAGTGTAATAGGCCAAGTGGATCTGCAGCTCTAAAATTCTATGACTGTAAGATTGGAACATGCTTTACTTCAATCAGTCACTCCAAATGGAACCTGTTTGTGGGATGTTGGACATGGCATTGTGCACAGAAGCAGAGCCATGTAGTTCACCTTAAGAACATCAAATATGTGGCTTGTCCACAGTAAGTTCAAGCCAGAGTATTGAGTTTTTAGTACAAAAATAAAAATCATCTTTTCTAGCCTTTGAGCTTTGTCTTCCACCTCTGAAAAGTTGTCAAGTTAGTTTCAGAGGGAGGCATATATTTTTCCAAAGAGAAAAGATATATACCTAGAAGATATATAAATTTCAGACTTATGATGTAAATAAAGACCTTAGATTGAAGGGATTTGGGAAAATAAGGGAATTTAGAAAAGTCTCTTACGAGCAACGTTAGAGAAAATTATTGAAAATGCTATAAAAAAAAAAAAAGAATCCAGCAATAAACTGAGCTGTTTGGATAAAAAACAAATCAATAGACTACAGCTTTAGTTGCTCTTTTTACTTCTTTTTCCAAGACTAGGAAAAAACAAAATTGTTTCATAACCATTATTATTCCTTGTACTGTATGTGTACACCTAGAGGAGAAAGGTGCCATGGTGTAGGCTGAGGTTCAAGAGAGAGGAATGAAAAGAATAAACCAGATGGAAGTTAATCCAGGAGACATCAGGAAAGGCAACACATATACTTTTGCAATTGGAGTTGAATACAAAGAGGTATAGCAAGTCATGTTGTAGGACCGTGAGCCTCACAAAACAGAAAATTATGAGCCGTATGTCATTACTGACCAAGAAGAGCATCTAGCAAGGCTCAGTGACTATTTTGGAATAAATAAATGTGCCCCAAAAGACCTAAAGCCCACTTTTCAGAGAATATCTGTGGCATTAGGTTTCCATGGAGCACACTTTGGGAATCACTGGTATATTGTTATGTGACTATGATATTAAATTTCTAGTGATATGTGAGTATAAAATAACAAATCTTTGTATACTTTTAGGGCTTACCATTCATTTTCACATGCTTTTGCTCATTTAATTCTCAAAATTACCCTACTGGGTCAATATTAAAATATTAATTTCAAAGATATAGAAACAAAAACTGACAAAGGTTAAATAATTTGCCCAAAGTCTCACAAGTAATTATAGACAGAACCAGGACTCAGGGCTAGACCTTTAGGCTTAAATCTGTGCTATTTCCAGCAATGACGGCAGTGACTAAGCAGGAAAAGAAGGTTTGGGAATATATAGCCCCTTTCTTCTAAGGAGTATAACTATGTTATGGGCACAGTCTCATTACTCTCTCAACATTTCAGAAGGGAGACAAATTATTGCATTTCCATTTTTCAGCAGTCTTTCTTCTGTTTCCCTTCACATTATACTCCAAACAATATTTGCTGTTCCTTAAAGAATGCACAGTCTACAGATCCTATTAAACTGAATGATCCTTTTGTCCACTGCTTATGGATTAAGCCGAATGCCCCTGAATGGCTGAAACAAGCAGTGGACAAATTGGTCCCCCATGCTGATGTTATTGACAACATTCACCTGCTGAAGGGATATAGCCCTGACCTGCTTTAGTTACTTGGAGTCAGATCCTGCTTCTGTTGTCAAAGTTCTCCAGGAGGAGGAAGAGATCACTAAGCTGAGTTTTAAATGACTTTAATGAGAACAACAACTGTAATCTTTTAAAAATTGGTAACAAGATGGAGGCTCTTTGGAAAATAAAACCCAAACAGAATTGGTCCAGAAACGTTTGAGGATTCTGCAGCTGATGACCAGATGTGAAACAAAAACCAATCAGATTGATCTTTCTGTATATTTGAGCAAACTGCTTCTCATCTCTAAATCCAATTCCCCTTCTTTAAAACAAGGGTCTTGATGTCTATTCACCTTGTGGAGTTGTGAAGATTAAGTGAAAGCATGTGTGGTACCCAGTAAATGTCCAGGACCCTCTTTGTTTCATTTTTCTTGATACTCGGGATCATCACTTGAGAATATTGTCACTGAATTTCAGCCAAATGCCTTGATATGATGATGAGTTTTGCCTCCATCAGAAACTGAACACTGCATACTGTGGGGGATGGGGGGCAGGGGAGAGGAGTTTACATTGGTGGTGATGATACTTTTTCATTCTGATTTTTTGCAGCAGAGACTGTAGCATCCGAAAAGATTTTATAATCTGTTAGTGCTTCATGTCCAAGATTCTTTGGATCTCTGAAAGCCATGAGTGTTTATACCTAAATAAGAATCTGAAGCTAGCCTAGAGATTCTGAAGCTGAAGGAATCAGTTTTCTTCTATTTAGTCTCCAGTGGGAACAAAGGAGCCCAGCAAACCTTTGCAGAATATTCCCTTTCCCTGATAGTGCAAAAAAAAGCAGAAAAATCAGTAACATGATCTTGAAACCTTAACAGTGACCTTTAGGAAATGTCAAAGTGAGAGTGACATAGAAGAAAGAGAGGTACTCTTGTGAATGGGTTTTTTTTTCCCCCAAAAGCATACTTTGAAACATGAAATTAAAGCAATGAGTTTTGTGATCACAAAATAAAAATTTTATGCCACGAGCATAGCATTAAAGGCTAGATGTGCTGAGAATGAGAGAAATTCTAAAACAGTATTATATGTTCCTTAGTTGTCAAGATACATGAGCTTTCATCTGATTACATAGATGGCACGATTTCAAAATACCTATAAAATGGATTCCATACAATTTATTTCCAAACTTCAGAATTTTATATTTTTGTTAATTAAAGAATGAGAATGTATGTGAAAAGACATAACAGGTATGATTGCGGGGTTTGCTGTGACATATTATGCATATTTAACTCATTTTTCTAGATAGTAAATTACTCATTTCAAAGTAATTAGGATCTTACATGGATCCCATAGGAGAGCATTTTCTGTTTCTTTAGGAATATTAGAGGTCAGTTCAGAGCTAGAGTTAATGCATAAAGATTTCTTTTACTTTATATATTATTCAGTTCTTAAGTATAGAGAAAGCATTGCTGTTTCTGCCTACCTTATCCCATACAAATGAAGCTTCAAATATAAGAAAATATTTCAAAATATAAGTTTTATCAATTTGCAAAGTGATTGCTTTGGTGATAATAGATTCTTATTAAACTTCAAACCAAGTCATCTGACAGAAGTCCCTGGCAGTTAAAGAGTATGAATCTCTGAAGAAGAGAAAATACAGAGAAAGGGCTTCAAACCCAGTAGAGAAGGAAAGAGT
>NW_006776411.1:20537-50654 GCF_000442215.2 Lipotes vexillifer | reverse complement strand
TGGCCATTATATCCTTTTTTTTTTTTTTTTTTTCATTTTTAACTCTGTTCCTCTTTGGTCAAGGGTTAAAGGCATTTTCTTTGGGTGTTTAGGATTTCTAAAATGAATAAGGATGAGATAAATTCTCCTTCTCTTAACTATCACAGTGTAAAAGTGCACATTCACAGTGATCGTTACACCATCAAAAGCCAGAGAAAGCACTTTTGATGTAGAAGCATTTACTGTAAGCAAATTGAAAAAGTCTTATTTCTGTGGGCCCTGGATATTACTTTCAAGTTAGAAGAATTTCAAGTCAATAAAATGTATATCCCTAATAAAAAGTTCACACTAATCAGAGAATAGAATCTGCTCTGTTTCCTCCAGAACCCAGAACCAAGATGCCCCGCTGTGAATGTGAGCTGAGTCTTAAGATCACCACTAAGCTGTGAAAATCAAGATGGCAGAGCTCAACTCCCCGACAACACATCAAAAATACATCTACATGTGATAAACGCTTGCAGAAAACAAACTGAAAATGGGCAGAAAGGCTCTTTGACAACAAAGGCTATAAAGAAAGATCACGGAGTTGGCTAAGAAGGGAAAAGAAATATCAGGCGAGGACCTGCACCCCTAGCAGGAGACACACAAGAGGAGAGGGATTACAAGCGCTCCAAGATTCTCCCCGTGGAGTGAGGGGTTTGAGTCGCATATTGGGATCCCATCCCTGGGATCCAACATCAGGATGATGAGTCCCTTTAGTTGGTTTGAAAACCAGTGAGACTGACTTACCTGGGGCTATACGAAAACTGGACTCTATTACACACACACACTTACTCCCGGGAACAAAGAGGAGGTAGCAGATTGAAAATGGCGAGAAAAGCAAAACAGGATTAGAGGTGAGAGCTTCCGGGAAGATGGCAGAAGAGTAAGACGCCGAGATCACCTTCCTCCCTACAGATACACCAGAAATACATCTACATGTGGAACAACTCCTACAGAACACCTACTGAACGCTGGCAGAAGACCTCAGACCTCCCAAAAGGCAACAAACCCCCCACGTACATGGGTAGGACCTGCACCAGTGGGACGGAGCTGTGAAGGAGGAAAGGTTTCCACACACTAGGAGCCCCTTCACGGGCGGAGACTGCGGGTGGCGGAGGGGGAAGCTTCGGAGCCGCGGAGGAGAGCACAGCAACAGGGGGTGGAGGGCAGAGCGGGGAGAGATTCCCAGACAGAGGATCGGTGCCGACCAGCACTCACCAGCCCGAGAGGCTTGTCTGCTCACCCGCCGAGGCAGGCGGGGCTGGGAGTTGAGGCTCGGGCTTCGGTCGGAGCAACGGGAGAGGACTGGGGTTGGCGGCGTGAACACTGCCTGCAGGGGGATAGTGCACCACGGCTAGCCGGGAGGGAGTCCAGGGTAAAGTCTGCACCTGTCAAAGAGGCAAGAGGCTTTTTCTTCCCTCTTTGTTTCCTGGTGCGCGAGGAGTGGGGATTAAGAGCACTCTTTAAAGGAGCTCCAGAGACTGGCGTGAGCCGCGGCTAACAGCACGGACCCCAGAGATGGGCATGAGACGTTAAGGCTGCTGCTGCCGCCACCAAGAAGCCTGTGTGCCAGCACAGGTCACTATCCACACTCCCCTCCCGGGGAGTCTGTGCAGCCCGCCACTGCCAGGGTCCCAGGATCCAGGGACAACTTACCCGGGAGAAAGCAGAGCGCCCCTCAGGCTGGTGCAACGTCACACCGGCCTCTGCCGCCGCAGGCTCACCCCGCACTCTGTACCCCTCCCTCCCCCTGGCCTGAGTGAGAAAGAGTCCCCAAAACAGCTGCTCCTTTAACCCCGTCCTGTCTGAGCGAAGAACAGACGCCCTCTGGCGACCTACACGCAGAGGCGGGGCCAAATCCAAAGCTGAGCCCCTGGGAGCTGTGAGAATAAAGAAAAGAAAGGGAAATATCTCCCAGCAGCCTCAGAAGCAGCGGATTAAAGCTCCACAATCAACTTGATGTACCCTGCATCTGTGGAATACATGAATAGACAACGAATCATCCCAAATTGAGGAGGTGGACTTTGAGAGCAAGATTTATTATTTTTTCCCCTTTTCCTCTTTTTGTGAGTGTGTATGTGTATGCTTCTGTGTGAGATTTTGTCTGTATAGCTTTGCTTCCACCATTTGTCCTAGGGTTCTATCTGTCCGCTTTTTTCTTTCTTTTTTTTTAAAATTTTTTCTTTTTCTTAATAATTATTTTTTTATTTTAATAACTTTATTATATTTTATCTTACTTTATTTTATTTTACTTTATCTTCTTTCTTTCTTTTTTCCTTCTTTCCCTCCTTCTTTCCTCCCTCCCTTCCTCCCTCCTTTCCTTCCTTCCTTCCTTCCTTCCTTCCTTCCTTCCTTCCTTCCTTCCTTTCTTCTTCTACTAATTCTTTCTTTCTACTTTTTCTCCCTTTTATTCTGAGCCGTGTGGATGAAGGCTCTTGGTGCTGTAGCCAGGAGGCAGTGCTGTGCCTCTGAGGTGGGAGAGTCAACTTCAGGACACTGGTCGACAAAAGACCTCCCAGCTTCACATAATATCAAATGGTGAAAATCTCCCAGAGCTCTCCATCTCAACACCAGCACACAGCTTCACTCAACGACCAGCAAGCTACAGTGCTGGACACCCTATGCCAAACAACTAGCAAGACAGGAACACAACCCCACCCATTAGCAGAGAGGCTTCCTAAAATCATAATAAGTCCACAGACACCCCCAAAACACACCAACAAACATGGACCTGCCAACCAGAAAGACAAGATCCAGCCTCATCCACCACAACACAGGCACTAGTCCCCTCCACCAGGAAGCCTACAAAACCCAGTGAACCAAACTTAGCCACTGGGGACTGACCAAAAACAACGGGAACTATGAAACTGCAGCCTGCAAAAAGGAGACCCCAAACACAGTAAGATAAGCACAATGAGAAGACACAAAAACACACAGCAGATGAAGGAGCAAGATAAAAACCCACCAGACCTAACAAATGAAGAGGAAATAGGCAGTCTACCTGAAAAAGAATTAAGAATAATGATAGTAAAGATGATACAAAATCTGGGAAATAGAATAGACAAAATGCAAGAAACATTTAACAGGGACCTAAAAGAACTAAAGATGAAACAAACAACAATGAACAACACAATAAATGAAATTAAAAGCACTGTAGATGGGATCGATAGCAGAATAACTGAGGCAGAAGGACAGAGAAGTGACCTGTAATATAAAATAGTGGAAATTACTGCAGAGCAGAATAAAGAAAAAAGAATGAAAAGAACTGAGGATAGTCTCAGAGACCTCTGGGACAACATTAAACGCACCGACATTCGAATTATAGGGCTTCCAGAAGAAGAAGAGAAAAAGAAAGGGACTGAGAAAATATCTGAAGAGATTATAGTTGAAAACTTCCCTAATATGGGAAAGGAAATAGTTAATCAAGTCTAGGAAGCACAGAGAGTCCCATACAGGATAAATCCAAGGAGAAATACGCCAAGACACATATTAATCAAACTGTCAAAAATTAAATACAAAGAAAACATATTAAAAGCAGCAAGGGAAAAACAACAAATAACACACAAGGGAATCCCCATAAGGTTAACAGCTGATCTTTCAGCAGAAACTCTGCAAGCCAGAAGGGACTGGCAGGACATATTTAAAGTGATGAAGGAGAAAAACCTACAACCAAGATTACTCTACCCAGCAAGGATCTCATTCAGATTTGATGGAGAAATTAAAACCTTTACAGACAAGCAAAAGCTGAGAGAGTTTAGCACCACCAAACCATCTTTACAACAAATGCTTAAGGAACTTCTCTAGGCAAGAAACAGAAGGAAAAGACCTACAATAACGAACCTAAAACAATTAAGAAAATGGGAATAGGAACATACATATCGATAATTACCTTAAATGTAAATGGACTAAATGCTCCCACCAAAAGACACAGATTAGCTGAATGGATACAAAAACAAGACCCATATATTTGCTGTCTACAAGAGACGCACTTCTGACCTAGAGATACATACAGACTGAAAGTAAGGGAATGGAAAAAGGTATTTCATGCAAATGGAAACCAAAAGGAAGCTGGAGTAGCAATTCTCATATCAGACAAAATAGACTTCAAAATAAAGACTATTAGAAGAGACAAAGAAGGACACTACATAATGATCAAGGAATTGATCCAAGAAAAAGATAAAACAATTGTAAATATTTATGCACCCAACATAGGAGCACCTCAATACATAAGGCAAATACTAAAAGCCATAAAAGGGGAAATCGAGAGTAACACATTCATAGTAGGGGACTTTAACACCCCACTATCACCAATGGACAGATCATCCAAAATGAAAATAAATAAGGAAACACAAGCTTTAAATGATACATTAAAAAAGATGGACTTAATTGATATTTATAGGACATTCCATACGATAACAACAGAATACACATTTTTCTATACTGCTCATGGAACATTCTCCAGGATAGATCATATCTTGGGTCACAAATCAAGCCTTGGTAAATTTAAGAAAATTGAAATTGTATCAAGAATCTTTTCCGACCACAACACTATGAGACTACATATCAATTATAGGAAAAGAGCTGTAAAAAATACAAACACATGGAGGCTAAACAATACACTACTTAATAACGAAGTGATCACTGAAGAAATCAAAGAGGAAATTAAAAAATACCTAGAAACAAATGACAATGGAGATACAACGACCCAAAACCTATGGGATGCAGCAAAAGCAGTTCTAAGAGGGAAGTTTATAGCAATACAAGCCCACCTTAAGAAGCAGGAAACATCTCGAATAAACAACCTAACCTTGCACCTCAAGCAATTAGAGAAAGAAGAACAAAAAAACCCCAGAGTTAGCAGAAGGAAAGAAATCATAAAAATCAGATCAGAAATAAATGAAAAAGAAATGAAGGAAACAATAGCAAAGATCAATAAAACTAAAAGCTGGTTCTTTGAGAAGATAAACAAAATAGATAAACCATTAGCCAGACTCATCAAGAAAAAAAGGGAGAAGACTCAAATCAATAGAATCAGAAATGAAAAAGGAGAAGTAACAACTGACACTGCAGAAATACAAAAAATCATGAGGGATTACTACAAGCAACTCTATGCCAATAAAATGGACAATCTGGAAGAAATGGACAAATTCTTAGAAATGCACAAACTGCCAAGACTGAATCAGGAAGAAATAGAAAATATGAACAGACCAATCACAAACACTGAAATTGAAACTGTGATTAAAAATCTTCCAACAAACAAAAGCCCAGGACCAGATGGCTTCACAGGCGAATTCTATCAAACATTTAGAGAAGAGCTAACACCTATTCTTCTCAAACTCTTCCAAAATATAGCAGAGGGAGGAACACTCCCAAACTCATTCTACGAGGCCACCATCACCTTGATACCAAAACCAGACAAGGATGTCACAAAGAAAGAAAACTACAGGCCAATATCAATGATGAACATAGATGCAAAAATCCTCAACAAAATACTAGCAAACAGAATCCAACAACACATTAAAGGGATCATACACCATGATCAAGTGGGGTTTATTCGAGGAATGCAAGGATTCTTTAATATACGCAAATCAATCAATGTGATAAACCATATTAACTAATCGAAGGAGAAAAACCATATGATCATCTCAATATATGCACAGAAAGCTTTTGACAAAAGTCAACACCCATTTATGATAAAAACCCTACAGAAAGTAGGCATAGAGGGAACTTTCCTCAACATAATAAAGGCCATATATGACAAACCCACAGCCAACATCATCCTCAATGGTGAAAAACTGAAACCATTTCCACTAAGGTCAGGAACAAGACAAGGTTGCCCACTCTCACCACTCTTATTCAACATAGTTTTGGAAGTTTTAGCCACAGCAATCAGAGAAGAAAAGGAAATAAAAGGAATCCAAATCGGAAAAGAAGAAGTAAAGCTGTCACTGTTTGCAGATGACATGATACTATACATAGAGAATCCTAAAGATGCTACCAGAAAACTACTAGAGCTAATCAATGAATTTGGTAAAGTAGCAGGATACAAAATTAATGCACAGAAATCTCTGGCATTCCTATATACTAATGATGAAAAATCTGAAAGTGAAATCAAGAAAACACTCTCATTTACCATTGCAACAAAAAGAATAAAACATCTAGGAATAAACCTACTTAAGGAGACAAAAGACCTGTATGCAGAAAATTATAAGACAATGATGAAAGAAATTAAAGATGATACAAATAGATGGAGAGATATACCATGTTCTTGGATTGGAAGAATCAACATTGTGAAAATGACTCTACTACCCAAAGCAATCTACAGATTCAATGCAATCCCTATCAAACTACCACTGGTATTTTTCACAGAACTAGAACAAAAAATTTCACAATTTCTGTGGAAACACAAAAGACCCTGAATAGCCAAAGCAATCTTGAGAACGAAAAACGGAGCTGGAGGAATCAGGCTCCCTGACTTCAGACTATACTACAAAGCTACAGTAATCAAGACAGTATGGTACTGGCACAAAAACAGAAAGATAGATCAATGGAACAGGATAGAAAGCCCAGAGATAAACCCACGCACATAAGGTCACCTTATCTTTGATAAAGGAGGCACCAATATACAGTGGAGAAATGACAGCCTCTTCAATAAGTGGTGCCGGGAAAATTGGACAGCTACATGTAAAAGTATGAGATTAGATCACTCCCTAACACCATACACAAAAATAAGCTCAAAATGGATTAAAGACCTAAATGTAAGGCCAGAAACTATCAAACTCTTAGAGGAAAACATAGGCAGAACACTCTATGACATAAATCACAGCAAGATCCTTTTTGACCCAGCTCCCAGAGAAATGGAAATAAAAACAAAAATAAACAAATGGGACCTAATGAAACTTAAAAGCTTTTGCAAAGCAAAGGAAACCATAAACAAGACCAACAGACAACCCTTAGAATGGGAGAAAACATTTGCAAATGAAGCAACTGACAAAGGATTAATCTCCAAAATTTACAACCAGCTCATGCAGCTCCATAACAAAAAAACAAACAACCCAATCCAAAAATGGGCAGAAGACCTAAATAGACATTCCTTCAAAGAAGATATACAGACTGCCAACAAACACATGAAAGAATGCTCAACATCATTAATCATTAGAGAAATGCAAATCAAAAGTACAACGAGATATCATCTCACACCAGTCAGAAAAGCCATCATCAAAAAATATAGAAACAATAAATGCTGAAGAGGGTGTGGAGAAAAGGGAACCCACTTGCACTGTTGGTGGGAATGTAAATTGATAAAGCCACTATGAAGAACAGTATGGAGGTTCCTTAAAAAACTACAAATAGAACTACCATATGACCCTGCAATCCCACTACTGGGCATATACCCTGAGAAAACCATAATTCAAAAAGAGTCATGTACCAAAATGTTCATTGCAGCCCTATTTACAATAGCCAGAAGATGGAAACAACCTAAGTGTCCATCATCAGATGAATGGATAAAGAAGATGTGGTACATATATACAATGGAATATTACTCAGCCATAAAAAGAAACTAAATTGAGCTATTTGTAATGAGGTGGATAGACCTAGAGTCTGTCATTCAGAGTGAAGTGAGTCAGAAAGAGAAAGACAAATACCGTATGCTAACACATACGTATGGAATTTAAGAAAAAATAAAATGTCATGAAAAACCTAGGGGTAAGACAGGAATAAAGACACAGACCTACTTGAGAATGGACTTGAGAGTATGGGGAGGGGGAAGGGTAAGCTGTGACAAAGCGAGAGAGAGGCATGGACATATATGCACTACCAAACGTAAGTTAGATAGCTAGTGGGAAGCAGCTGCATAGCACAGGGAGATCAGCTCCGTGCTTTGTGACCGCCTGGAGGGGTGGGATAGGGAGGGTGGGAGGGCGGGAGACGCAAGAGGGAAGAGATATGTGAACATATGTATATGTATAAATGATTCACTTTGCTATAAAGCAGAAACAAACAAAAATAAAGAAAATGGCTGGGGGCTCCAGTTTCCTGCAACGACCCCAGCGCACACCCCAACCCCCAAAGCAAGCCTGCTCCATCCCCTCTTGATCCAGCCCAGCTCTGCATTAGGGCAAAGGCTGCCCTTCACTAGGAAAGTGCATGCTTGAGAGGGATGGAGCTGGCTCGGACTCAGCCCTGCATCTGAATAGGACCAGGGAAGCCATTGCCAGGTTGGGTGGAGGTTGTGACTGGAGAGTAGCCTGGGGCTCTGACTGGAACGTGTGCCAGGACGGCTGAGTGCACAGCCCAGGGCACCTCGGGTGCCTGCTCCAGCCTCCCTTGCTCCAGTCCTGCTCCATACAGTGGCAAAGTCCTGCCATTGCTATGGGAGGTGCATGCACTTGGAGGAAACAGAGTCAGCTAGGACACCCAGCCTCTGCACTGGGAGAGGGCAGTGGATCAGAAATAGCCTGGGGCTCTGACTGGCTCGCTGGGACTGTCCCAGCGTGCACCACAGCCCTCACCTGTCACCAACTCCAGCCTCTCTTGCTTTGATTTTTCCAACTGTTTTTTTAAACATAGGTGCTACCTTTATATCTGTCTTTAAATTCTGTCATATTTCACTTCTAGCCTTCTAGTGTGGCAGATCACTGCTCTCCACTACTGTGGAGGTATCTTTCCAGGCAGGAGGGTGCATGCTTAGAGAAAATGGAACCAGCTCGGACCCAACCCTCAGGGCTTCTGTTTCAGCACCTTGGGTCCAGACCCCACCCCCAATAGGGCAGTGATGGCCCTTGAGCACAGGAGAAGCACTCATACCTGGCTGTGGCTCTAGCCCCCTCATCTCCAGTCACACCCTCCACCGAGGCGGTGGTTGCCGGCACACCCTGGGGGAAGATGTGGCCCATGCTCACTTCAGATCCTGCTCTCCCACCAAAGCCACTGGGCACATGCAGACTGTATAGGAGCATTCCCACACAGGGACACCCATTCAAGATCAGGATAGGTAAATGATTTACCAAACTTCATAGAGACAGAGAAAGTTAAACAAAATAAGAAGGCAGGTATTTGTTTCAAATGAAAGAACAAGGGAAAAAAACCTCAAAAAAATCCCTTAATGAAACAGATATAAATAATTTACCATAAAAAGAGTTCAAAACATTATTAATAAGAATGCTAACTGAACTTGGGAAAAGAATAGATGAACAGAGTGGAAATTTTAATGAGGAACTAGAAAATATAAAAAAGAACCTGTCAGAGCTGGAAAATACAATAACAAATGACAAACACACTAGAAGAATTAACAGCAGACTAAGTGATACAGAATAACACATAAGTGATCTGGAAGATAGAATAATGGAAATCACCCAATTATTAATAGAACAGCAAAAAGAAAAACAATTATTTTAATGAAGATAATTTAAGGGACCTCTAGGACAACATCAAGCATACTAATATTCACACTACAGGGTATCCCAAAAGGAGAAGAGAGAAAGAAAAGGGTAGAAAATGTATTCGATGAAATTATGGCTGAAAACTTCACAAAGCTGAAGAAGGAAACAGATTTCCAGGTAGAGGAAGCAAAAAAAAAAGTCAGAAACAAGATGAACCCAAAGAGACCCACACCAAGACATGACTAAAATTACAAAAGTTAAAGAGAGAATTTTAAAGTCAGCAAGAGAAAAATAAAGAGCCACATATAAATAAAGCCCCCTGAGGCCATCAACTGATTTTTCTACAGAAATTCTGCAGGCCAGAAGGGAGTGGCCATGATGCATTTAAAGTGCTAAAAGGGAAAAGCCTGCAACCTAGGATACTCTACCCAGCAAGGTTTTCATTCAGAATTGAAGGAGAGATAAAGAATTTCTCAGACAAGAAAAAGTCCTAAACTGACCCTGTAAGAAATGTTAAAGGGTCTTATCTAAGTGGTAAAGAAAAGGCTACAACAAGAAATAAGATTTACAAGAAAGGAAAAATACCACTAGTAAAGGCAAATATAGAGTAAAGGCTATGGATCAACCACTTAAATATTCTATTAAATGTTTTCTTTAACAGATAAAGAGCTATTCAGGTTATCTGTTTCTTCCTGAGTAAGCTTAGATAGTTTATATCTTTCAAGGAATTTGTCCCATGTCATCTAAGTTCTCAAATTTGATAGCAGAAAGCTGCTCAAAATATTTACACATTATCCTTGCAATGGCTATAAGATATGTTATTATGATTTCAATTTGAAATATCTTCTATATTCCTTTGTGATTTTTTCCTTGACCCATAGATTATTATATTATATTGTTTTAGTTCCAAATATTTGAGGTTTCCTAAAATTTTTGTTATGGATTTCTAATTTAATTCCATTATAGTCAGAGAAGTTATGCTGTATGATTTCAATTCATTTCTATTTATTGAGGCTTGTTTGATAGCCCAGCACATGATCTATCTTAGTGATTGTACCATGTGTTCTTGAAAAAAAGTGTATTCTAGGGTTTGTTGGGTGCTGTGTACTACATATATCAATTAAGTCAGGATTGTTGATAGTGTTGTTCAAACCATCTAAGGTTTTAATGATATATATATATAATTTTTGCAGTACGCGGAACTCTCACTGTTGTGGCCTATCCCGCTGCGGAGCACAGGCTCCGGACGCGCAGGCTCAGCGGCCATGGCTCACGGGCCTAGCCGCTCTGCGGCATGTGGGATCTTCCCAGACGGGGGCATGATCCCGTGTCCCCTGCATCGGCAGGCGGACTCTCAACCACTGCGCCACCAGGGAAGCCCTTAATGATATTTTTGTCCAGCTGTCCCACCAGTTTTTGAGAGAGAAGTGTTTAAGTGATTGTCAAATTGTGTATTTCTTCCTTTAATTCTGCTGGCTTTTACTTTATAGGTCTTCTGGCTCACTCTTACTTTTCAATGCAACTCTTCCAGGTTTGACTCAATGTAAGGGAACCCCAGCACTATGAGGCTGTCAAATGGGCCATTCATCCTCTCACGCTTTTGGCTGCCCTATAGATTTTACACCTGCTCCCAGGTGAAATATAGCTCAAATGCCAGTATTAATTTCCAGGTCTCAGTCTTCCAATATATTCTAGCCTGATCATTTTTCACTATCATGCTGTCTCTCTATTGTTTTCAAACAAGTGTTTGTATTTTGCCCAGCTTTTTGTTTAACCTCAAAAAGTGGTTTGGAAAGATTTACCTAGTCTGTCATACTGGAAGACATCAAAAGTTGCATAATTTGCTAAGCTTATAAGAGGACAACATAATATTTAACTACAGTATTATCATTCAATGGTTAATTCCAAAAAGTCAGAGAAACAATCAAATATTATCTATTCCAATCAAATTAATTATATTATGTACTTCAGCACATTTTTTATTATTTTGACAAATATACTATTTATTATTCTCATAAGAAAGGATATTTTCCAAAGCATTATTTCTAAATACTGGAGAGAATTTTTTGATGTAGATCTATCACAACTTACCCCCAGTACCCAACTTTTACAATAAATATTCTCATAAATTGTTATTAGATTTGCTAATAGCTTGTTTTATAGATTTTTTCTTCTTGTAGAAAAATGGCTCTTGCAATAACTTAACAAAGTCAGCATATTTCCATTGCTCTATTCTTACTTGTTAATTTACACTTTTATCATTATTACCAACCTTTTGTTTTCCCATAAGTTTGACTGGTTATTTATTCTAACATTGCGTCTTAACTGCTTGATTCACATATATTTACTTTTTAAATTTATACAAAAGTTTTTAAGGCCACAACTTTGTCATGGTCACAGCATATCCATGTTGTTAATTCCTAATATAATTCATCATGTTATATGTTATATCTTATGTTTATATGTTCATTTCTAAATATTCTACAATTACAATTGTGTCTGGTTTACTCTTTAACCTGAGGTTAGGTTAAATTTAGAGTGGGTATTTTTTTCCCATTTTTCAGGCTCAACTAAACATACAAGTTACTTGCAAGTTTTGATGAGGTATTAAAAATCATGTTCTTCATATTCTGACACTCCTGACCCATGACTACACACAATAGGCATGAGGTTTGGGATTACCTTTTGGAAGTAAATGCATCATTTTTTAGAGGGTAAAATGTTTACTTCAACCTTTCACCCTCCAGGGCTATTTTTATTTTTCTCTTTTATATTGCTTGCTCTTGGTGAAGCCAGTTGCAATGTCATAAGTGAGCTTAGAAGTGGATCTGAGACCTTCCAACAGCCACAGAAGTGAGCTCGGAAGTGGATCTTCCTGCATCTGAGCTTCGAAATGACTGCAGACCTGGCCAACACCTTGATTACAACCTTGTCCAAGACCGTGAACTGGGACCACCCAGCTAAACTACTCAGGATTACTGACTCACACAATCTATGACATAAAGAATGTTTGTTGCTTCAAGCCACTTCAGTTTGAGAGTAATTTGTTACTCAGAAATAGATAACTAGAACACCTCCCATTTCTTTTTAACCAATATCAAATAAAAAAATAATTCCTAAGTGATAAGGCAATGTATGGGAAAAAGAGAATAAGACTAAACCAAGTATGGTTAAAACAAAATTACGGTCAAGTCTCAATTCTCTTTAAGTAGAGAAATCAGATGTACTGGTCTCCTAAGAGGAGGCAATAAGAAACCTGGCTACCTGTCCCTGTGATCAGGAAGAGAAGATCCAATGCTAGGAACTAGAGGAGATGAATGGAGTCAAGTGTATAGTCTATGGCCCCCAAAACACTGGTCTACACAGGAACCAAATCCATGGCCATGGCCTCACCTTCACAATCCTATGTCTCAGTGATCTGTACCATGGAAGTGTCTGGCTTCCTTGCAGACCGCCAACTGACATCTGCTCTGCAATTGAGCTTCAGGCTCATGGCAGTGCTCTGTATTCCAATCTGTTTTGTCCTTACATGTATTTATCAGGAATTATGGTTTTAATTGGATCCCAAAGCTAAGATTTCTGTGAAGGATATTTATTTAAAACCACACATGAAGTGCTATGCTCTATCAAATCCTTTGGGAAGAATCCTCAAGAGAATTACACTTCCTGCCGCATGCTTTATCTCTTTCACAATATAAAAGATGGGATTTTTTTCCTTCTGGAGTGTTTTAAGATCTCTGACATCTAGTTTAGAAAGTGATGAACGTGCAACTTTAGTAATATCTTGCTTTAGTCATAGGCAACATCAATTGACGGAGCTATGCCTGTGATGTTCATACTAGTGCACTCTATCATAGCCACATTTTCCCTGTTAAAATTTGGATTTGGTCCTGTCACTAGACTTGTAGAGAATGGGTTATCTTGTTTCAAAAATATCTTTGCCAACTATCAGTCATCATTAGTGGAAACATCTTTTTTTCTTCCTGCCTCATCCTGTCTAATAATTCAATAAGTATACTTTCTCAATCACATCTTTGTTGTCTTTTCTCTGCTTATTCTGCTTTGCTCCAATTTTTCATTTTAGTGTAGCTGCTCCCAATTCTGGTGCCTTTTGAAAAATTGACATAAAGCTTCCTTCCCTCTCTGCTTTCATTCTCTTCACTTGGCAAAGGAAGGATCCTGAAGCACAGAATAGACATTTTTATTTCCATTTGTAAAAGGCCAACTATGAATATCTATAAATGTGTGATTGTAAACAAGAGAAGTATCTGGGGAAATGTTCATTAGCCAGTTGCTCCCAAAAGGCAGTAGGGCATACTACAAAAGAGCTCAGGCTTTGACACAGGTGGACCTGGGTTTTCACTCCAATTTTGCTATTTAATTGTGTGGCCTTAGGGAAAGTTTAAATGCTTTCTGAGCATCAGACTCCTTACATATTAAATGGTATTTACCTAGGATATTGCTTTGAGTTTTAAATGCAATAATGTATGGTAAGTGCTTTAACAAGAGCCTGGAATATAATAAATGTTCGATAAGTATCAGCCCCACTTAACCCCCAAAAAGTTGGTTTGCCAACTACACTGTAATATTATAGGCTTTTCTATAATAATGAGGTAGATATTTTCTCCGTCACTAAATATACAAGAAGGGAATTCAGCTGCAAAACAACCATATTTAGGGAATTATGCAGCCCTTTTAACAGGGTGTACTTCAGGTATTTGTGGACACACAGCTGGCTGATGAATAATGTATAACCGCCTGTTATTAAATGTGTGCTCTATTGTCAAGAAATGCATAATGGCCAACAAGATAGAGAGAGAGAGAGAGAGATGGATAGATAGATAAAATCATAAGATCACAAAATTTGAAAAATGAAAACGACCTGAAATAATTTGTAATGCAACCCCTACATTTACAGATGGAGAGGGGAGGGATGAAGCTGAATTTACAAGAACACAGTTCTCCCAAATTCCATTCCTGTGCTATTTCCACTATGCCAGTAGGTGGTCTGTAGATGTTTCCATAGAATCCTGCAATCAAATAACACCAAAGAATTTATAATCCTTTGCAACTATTTGTACAACAAAAAACATTTAAAGAATTTGAATTCGTAAGTCTACTTATAGGAGATCATTACAGATTAGTTGCTCTTTTGATATAGCCAAGCATTTTGCCTGAACTATATGCACACCTCATTGACTCCTTTTGATCACTGTGGGTAGGACAATAAATGGCTTTTGGAGTTAAAAATGGCTTTCCTACTTAAATCATTCAACCACACACAATCAAAATGTGTTGAAAGTAATAAGTTCACTTATCAAGTAAAATTCCCAAAGTGTATAACCTTGTTTAGGCCAGTATGTTAAGCCTTTTGGCAGAGTTTATTAGCACTTTAATACACTAGAATGAAAAAAAGAAAAGTCTCCCTGATTTCAGATTCAATTAAAATGTACTGAATATCAACTATGTTTTAGGGACTTTAAGGGACACTTTTACACACATAATCTTAGTTAATTTTATAACTCTGTAGGAAAAGTGGAATTTATATATAACTTTTGATGAAACTAAGGTTCACAAAATTAAGTTATTTGTCTACAATCACATATGTACCAGTGAGAGACCTAAGTTTCCAACCTGAATTTCAATTCCAAGTGCAATGCATTATACTATAGTTGCCTCAGAAAGCCTCTTGAGTATTTTGTTTATGCGTTTGTTTTTACCAAGAAAAAGCAATATTAGGGCTTCCCTGGTGGCACAGTGGTTCAGAGTCTGCCTGCCGATGCAGGGGACACGGGTTCGTGCCCCGGTCCAGGATGACCCTACATGCCGTGGAGCGGCTGGGCCCGTGAGCCATGGCCGCTGAGCCTGCGCGTCCGGAGTCTGTGCTCCGCAACGGGAGACGCCACAACAGTGAGAAGCCCGCGTACCGCAAAAAAGAAAAAGCAATATTAGGGCTTCCCTGGTGGCACAGTGGTTCAGAGTCTCCCTGCCGATGCAGGGGCCCCGGGTTCGTGCCCCGGTCCAGGATGACCCTACATGCCGTGGAGCGGCTGGGCCCGTGAGCCATGGCCGCTGAGCCTGCGCGTCCGGAGTCTGTGCTCCGCAACGGGAGACGCCACAACAGTGAGAAGCCCGCGTACCGCAAAAAAGAAAAAGCAATATTAGGGCTTCCCTGGTGGCACAGTGGTTCAGAGTCTCCCTGCCGATGCAGGGGCCCCGGGTTCGTGCCCCGGTCCAGGATGACCCTACATGCCGTGGAGCGGCTGGGCCCGTGAGCCATGGCCGCTGAGCCTGCGCGTCCGGAGTCTGTGCTCCGCAACGGGAGACGCCACAACAGTGAGAAGCCCGCGTACCGCAAAAAAGAAAAAGCAATATTAGGGCTTCCCTGGTGGCACAGTGGTTCAGAGTCTCCCTGCCGATGCAGGGGCCCCGGGTTCGTGCCCCGGTCCAGGATGACCCTACATGCCGTGGAGCGGCTGGGCCCGTGAGCCATGGCCGCTGAGCCTGCGCGTCCGGAGTCTGTGCTCCGCAACGGGAGACGCCACAACAGTGAGAAGCCCGCGTACCGCAAAAAAGAAAAAGCAATATTAGGGCTTCCCTGGTGGCACAGTGGTTCAGAGTCTCCCTGCCGATGCAGGGGCCCCGGGTTCGTGCCCCGGTCCAGGATGACCCTACATGCCGTGGAGCGGCTGGGCCCGTGAGCCATGGCCGCTGAGCCTGCGCGTCCGGAGTCTGTGCTCCGCAACGGGAGAGGCCACAACAGTGAGAAGCCCGCGTACCGCAAAAAAGAAAAAGCAATATTAAAAAATGTTCAGCAAAATGAAAACAAATCAAATATAATCCTATTACTCTGATATAACTTTTCTATGTTTTTGTGTGTATTTCCCAATGATATTTATCCAAAAGCATTCATAATTTTATGCAGCTTTAATCCCAATGTCTGCTTGTTTTTATTATCATTTTGACTTGAACATGTAACCATGTTTTTGCAAATGCTTTTTACTATTTTTATGATTGTATATTTAATCACTTTGTTGGACAATGATTTATTCCTTATTCCACTAATATTGGATATTTAATACAATAATAAACAATTTGTGAATATAGCTTTTTTTATTTTGTTTGAATAATTCTTTATGATACATTTCCACTAATTAGAATCCTGGGTTTAAGAATGTGGATTTTTTTCTCTTTATATTTTCTGACATATTGCTTTCAAAAAAGATTATATAAATTGATACTACATTGTTCACCAATCTTGCTCTAATATCTACAATACTGGGAGAATACTTTATGAAAAATAATCTAAGAATAGAATGAAAAAGTCCATTCATTTATGGGAGTGGACACTGTGCAGTTGTAGAGGACCACACACGCAAAATGTTACAGTGCTTGGTTTAATGCTCTTCTGTTGCCATCTTCAAATTTTTAATAACTTCATTTTTGACCTTGTGTTTTGTAAGTGAAGTCCAATGTGACAATCAAGCAAAGGAGATATGAGCAAAAGGTAGCATGTCCGAAATTCCTTGGGCCCTCATTTGTACATAGTGTTCACAGTGTCCTACGAGCACAAAGTTTTGATGCACCCACAATGTGTAGGAGCTCTGTGAGATTCAAAGTAAAGGTAAGCCGCTAAGCTTATGCCTGAGTGAGTGGGGATGCTAACAGCCCTGAGAAACCACATCTTTCAATCAAATCAGAATTTGCTTCAAATGCAGAAAGAAGGCAGTACATTCTAAGAAAGACGATCCACGTAGGAACTCTATCATATCCTTTCTTATCAGTGTTCCTTTCCTGTAATATCCAACCATTTTCACTGAAAATCATGACCATAAGAAATGAAAGACAGGGCAACCCATAGTTCCTTTTCTTTTTAGTCCTTCCTTAGTCATAAATAAACTGAAGATGGTGTTGACAGAATGTACAAATGTCAAGAAATGAAATAAAAACAGTTGCTTAGGGTTGTGCATCATTTTCACCCTTCTGATAAAAACAACAAAAAATGCATGTATGAACGATGGAAATACATATTGTGCAATTTTTGTGAGTTGCATATAAATCAATTGTTCTTATATTTGTATATAAAACTGGCATTGCATAATATAAACAGTGAAATTCATGCTAGTAACATAAAATTTTAATTTTCTTTACCTAGAACAACATTAAGTAGCAAATAAAAAAAGAAAATGCTTTCTATTTTAGTACATTTAATGGCATTTTTTTCCTGCATTTTGAACAAGGAGCCTTATATTTTCACTTTGCATTGAGGTCTGCAAATTATGTAGCCAGCCCTGTCTTTAAGTACTGAGAAGATGTCGAGTTTATGGTAGTGGATACATGTTTTCAAAATTCTGATTTTAACTTGAAAGCTCAGTTTTTATCATTGGCCACAAATACTGTCAGTTGTTTGCCTTGAAGTGACAGGCTCACTTCATTCTTTTTTGAGAAAACGTCTGCCGAACACTCAAGTCTGAATAACCATAGTTTCTTTCAAGCAAAAACAGTATTTCATTTTGAAAAAAAGGGGAGAGTTCAGCGCTCAACAATTGCACAATGAGACAGCTACCACCTTTTGTATACAGCAGAAGTGCTTTGTGTATATTTTGTCCCACACAATATCAAAAAGACTGGTACTCAAAAATCGAGATTGAGGGGACTTCCTTGGTGGTGCACCGGTTAAGACCACACGCTCCCAACGCAGTGGGCCCGTGTTCAATCCCGGGTCTGGGAACTAGATCCCACATGCATGCCGCAACCAAGGAGTCCACCTGCCACAACTAAGATCTGATGCAACTAAATTAATTAATTATTTAAAATTGAGATTGAATAAAATTAATAATTTTTACTGCTCCATCCAAGGCTTTTTTTCCCCCTTTCCTGTACATGTATGACTATGAAGAAATGTCTACCAGTATGGTTTATTGCTACTACTGTGATTCCTGTTAAGACTTTAGCAGTTTGTCCTGCCATGGCATTTGCATCATCTGTATAAATGTCAACACAGTAAAAAAAAAAAAAAAAAAAGTAAATAATTTCTTAGTATTATTATGACAACAATTTTGATCACGTGGACCTCTAGAAAGAGGGCCTCTGGTACCTCCAGAGGTCCACAGACCACACTGAGAATAACTACACTAGCTGATTGGTTTGTGAGGTGGAAAAAATATCATACATTCTTTGAAATGTAATTTTTATTTAAAACAAAAAAAGAAATTAACCTTTACTAAATAGTTAATATACAAATGGACACCAGAACTCTCATTTCTGCATGTCAAATGATTATCTATCACACATAATAGGTAAAATATACTAAGGGAAGAACGAGATTTCCTCAGTCCAAAGAGGTCGACAGTGGTGACCTAACTCGTTTGTTCTTTTATATTTTGATTTATGATGTCAAGTGGATTTGTCTATTCTATAATGCTTTTGAGCTAGGCTAATCCCCACAAAAATGGTCAAAGACCTTTAAATATTTCTGCCAAGAAACAAGAGGCTAAAACTAATAAAGAAAACACAAGTAACCCAAACTTAAATGGTAGAGCTGGCACTTCTACTCCTGAAGTGAGCTCATCATTTGTCAAGCTATTAGGTTAAAATCAGTGATGAACTAATCAAATATGACAAGAAGTCAGTCAAAAATGTACAAAAGTATCACAAAGACTATTTGATAATGAATGATGATGAATCTAACCCTAAAAAATATATACTCCATTTGAAACATTAAAGATATATATATATAAAACACCTATATACAGCATATTCATGAGTGTTCTTAATTATTAAAAAGGAGATAAATTAAATAAAATTATGTAAATACAAATAAAAAGACTATCAATTATGATAGTTCATTAGGAGTTCATAGAGAAGAAAGAAGAGTACTCCAAGAAAATAATAACCAAAAGAAAACAAAAAGCTGGTCTAATAATACCAACGTTAGACAAAATAGAATTTAAGAAAAATTGTTAATAGAAATAAAGAACATAAAATCATGATAAAAGAATAACCCAGGGGCTTCCCTGGTGGCGCAGTGGTTGAGAGTCTGCCTGCCGATGCAGGGGACATGGGTTCATGCCCCGATCCAGGAAGATCCCACATGCCGCGGAGCTGCTGGGCCCGCTGAGCCTGCGCGTCCAGAGCCTGTGCTCCGCAACGGGAGAGGCCACAACAGTGAGATGCCCGCGTACCGCAAAAAAAAAAAGAATAAACCATAAAGAAGATATAATAATCACAAATGTGTATCACTGAAACTATGATCTTGAAATGTATGAAGGAAAATTAACACAATGGAGAAAGTGACAAATCCACAAAATGCAAAATTTTTTACATCCCTCTTTCTGAAACTGACACATAAAACAAGTTAAAAATAATTAAGGACATCGGAAAAGTGATCAACACTATTAAGCAAGTGTTAATAAATATGGTAATACCTAATAAAATTAGATGTACAGTTGACCCTTGAACAACATGCAGGTTGGGGTGCTGACCCTCTGAGCAGTTGAAAGTACACCTATAAATTAGAGTCAGCCCTCTGCACCTGTGTGTGATTCCCCCACCCTCTCAGATTCAACACCATGTAGGACTGTAGTATTTACTATTGAAAAAAATCTGATTATAAGTGGACCCACAGCGTTGAAACCCATGTTGTCCAAGGATCAAGTGTATTCATAGTTTTCTACCCAGCACTACCAAATGGGTATTCATTCAACTATTATAATAAAGAAAAAATTGAAAAAACCTAAATGTTCACTAAAAAGACACAAGATAGAAAAGATACATCCACTAGTAAAAATAAACTTATACTGTTTCAATATTTTTAAGTGAAGAAAAAATGAAGACAGAACAATGCATATAGTTTAACATGTGTATGTAAAAAAATCACATACATACACACATATCAAAAAAATATGTTTGAAAAATGGATTTATAAAACACGTGCTAACCAAACTATTGAGAATAATTACCCTTGAGAAAGGCAAGGAAAAGATTTACATTTTATTCACATGCATAAGCATTGTTCGAGATTTTTTATGATAAGAAAGTATTTAAATATAATGTATATAACAGAGATAGAGAAGAAGAGAATGTAGACGTCCCTGGGTAATGGCAGGATGTTGCAGCAGAAAAAATAGAAAGGTCTGTATTGGCAAGAGTGTGGAGAAAGAGGTGTTTTCATAAATTGTGGAAGTGTAAATTGATACGAGAAGGAAATTTGTTAGTACTGATGATCCCTGACATCATCCAAATGTTTTCTGGTTAATGGTTGCACATCAAGCTGTGTTATATCAAAACTCATTTGCTATAGACACAAAAATCAATTTATAAAAGATTAAAATTGATGTCAGTAAAATAAAGGATTTGTACAATTAGTAAATACATATAAGTTATAGCATAAATGCATTTTGAAGGAGTAGCGTGGGGAAGGGTTCTTTTGAGAAATGGAATGCCTCCAACTTCATGCTACACAAATCCAGTGAAACTTGGAATGATTATTTTCCCAGTAAATACTCCTTTAGCAGGAATTACTCATTGCTCTGAAGATGCCCAAATAATTTCTAAAAAATAGGGTTTTAGTCTCAGTTGATTGGCTGTACATGAATAACTTTGAAAGAGTTTGAGTGATTAACATAGGAAGAGACAATTTTTTAAATAATTAATTAATTGGCTGCACTGGGTCTTCATTGCTGCCCGTGAGCTCCCTCTAGTTGCGGTGAGCAGGGGCTACTCTTCGATGCGGTGCACGGGCTTATCATTGCAGTGGCTTCTCTTGTTGCGGAACACAGGCTCTAGGTGCGCGGGCTTCAGTAGTTGCAGCACATGGGCTCAGTAGTTGTGGCTCATGGGCTCTAGAGTGCAGGGTCAGTAGTTGTGGCACACAGGTTTAGTTGCTCCGCGGCATGCCGGATCTTCCCGGACCAGGGCTTGAACCCATGTCCCCTGCATTAGCAGGCGGATTCTTAACCACTGAACCACCAGGGAAGTCCCAGAGACAATTATTAATGGCAGTATCTTCAACCAACGTTTACTAGGCAAAGGGGATATGTCTCTAGGAAGAGTGGCAGAGGATGGTAGGTATTAGATTCAAAATATTCTTGTGAAGAAACCCATTTTCCCCTGTAAAATACATGAAAAAATCTTTAGGAGACGTGCCACAAACAGTGATCCAGAGAAGAATATAAATTGTAACATCACTAACAATATTTACCTGGCTTCAGGGGGCTTCTCTGGTGGTGCAGTGGTTAAGAATCTGCCTGCCAGTGCAGGGGACACCGGATAGAGCCACAACTACTGAGCCAGTGTGCCACAACAACTGAAGCCTGAGTGCCTAGAGCCTGTGCTCTGCAACAAGAGAAACCACCACAAGAGAAGCCACTACAATGAGAAGCCCGTGCACTGCAACGCAGAGTAGACCCTACTCGCCACAACTAGAGAAAGCCCACATGCAGCAATGAAGATCCAGAGCAGCAAAAAAAAAAAATAATAATAATAATAATAATTTACCTGGCTTCAATTCATCATTGTCTCATTTAAAATGTAATAAACAGGCATCAAAGAGCTAGTTAATTAGTCAGTCATTATTACATCAAAATAACTGTTTACTATTGCTTGAATCTGTATTTGAGGACTACTGGAGAATAATCTTAAAGAAAGAAAACGTCAGAGATATTTTGAGAAAAGGATTGAGAGCATGAGAAAATAAAATAATTATTTGCCTCTATACACAGAGCAGGAAAAAAAAAAAAAAGATTAATGAAACCAAGTCCAGAAAAAAAAAAGAAAGAAAGAAAATAAGTTCTAGTACACCCACATAAACCAAATGCATTCAAACAGCCAAAATTTCAAAGGACATTCATAGACTAATTATCAGCATTGGGAAAGACAATGAAATGTAATGACAACTAGCATGTGAAAAAAAAAACAACTTATTTTCTAAATAAGGTTTAATCCCAATATATGTTTAGGAAACTTGTGAGCTTTTAAAATAAAGATACGGAAAAGAAAATCTTAAATGATAGTTGGGAAAATATGTATTTTGTATTATCAACAAGAGATGCTACATTAAAACTTGATTTCAAGAAAACAAACAGATACTGACTTCATGCACAGATGTTTTGGAAAAATCGATAGGTCACAAACTGTTATTTGCCTAAATTGGCCCTTTCTTTGAATTGAAAACCAACTAGTGTAATCTTGCCAGAAAGGAGGACTCTTAATAAATGAATAAATAAATAAATGGAAGAACGCAAGAATGGATGGATGCATGGATGGATAGATGAAGGTGAATACATCTTCAAGTTCAATTAGAAATTAAATTAAATCTATAATTAAATTAGAAATTAAATATAGAATAACAACAAAACTGTTTCTCTCATAATAATCCCTAAATAAAAACCAAAATATAATTTGGAATACACAGATGGTACAGGGCATTATTGAAGAATACAAATAAATAAGGCAAAGAAAAGAATTGATTTAGATATAAGGGGAAAGTAATAGTTAGGCACTACACAAAATAAAGGAAACCAAGTTCTGTATTTAACCCAGATCTATATTTTTTCTATTTAAATTCCAAACTAACTGAGAGTTAGGGCTTCTGATGCACTAATTGATGAACACAGATCAAAAGGATTTATAAGTAATGGGACTGTTCTGACAGCCCAAGATGACAGCTGAATATGAAAGAAATGCCAAAGGAAAAAGCTCAAATTTCTTGCATCTCTAAACACTGAAATGGCTGACTGTTTCCTTCTCAGCATGAGCATGTTTAGCTGTCTGAGAATTTATTTCACAGATATAAATACAATCCCTTTTCCTCAGTTGGCATTAAGCAAGGGAGAATCTCTCATATAGGGCCAATTCTAATTTTCTTCATCTCAAGGCAATGAGTCTTAATTATTCCCTGTAAATTAATTATTTTATAAAATAAATAGCATGCAGTAGTGTGTGCCACAGGGACTGGATGCTGGGAAGAGTTAATGGGCAGCTGGCCTATTACAGTGAAGGAAGAAAGCCTTTGGCCTGAGTCCTTAGACTTTATCCAGCTCACTTGTTAGATCCCATTTAAAAAAAAAAAAAAAAATCAGAGAAGCATGGAAGTTATGTAGCATATGTAAAGGAAATATTTATGATACAATGTTGTTTTTAAAATTCCAGAGGAAAAAATAGCATATACACTATGATGACAGGCATGCAAGGACGTAAGTGTGAAAAAAGACTGGAAGAAAATACAGAAAACTGTTAACAAATTGATTGGATTAGTGGGATTATGTACCTTTTTTTTCTTTTCAGTACTTACCAAACTTTTTTGATGGTGTAATATAATTATTAAATTTTTTTAATTACATGCAAAAGACATTTTAGATCAGATTTTTTAGATTGAAGGAGACTATTTATTGTTCATTAAAAAAATACCAGTGTGCAACTTGAATTCTCTCCAAAGGGCTCATATTTAAAGACAGACAAAACTAACAAGCACATGTTTCCAATCATCTAATGATGGAATCTTGACTTGTTGTTACCTGTTATTCACATTGCTTAAAATAAAAATTAGTCAGTAGAGTTACAGTTGTTTTGTTTTAGTTTTTTATTTTCTCTTACTGTGAAGCTAGAGATGCTAGACAAACTGGTAGACATTTTTTACCCATATGGAGGTATTAGTGAGAATAAAAGTCATAAAATAATGGCAAGCAAAATGCTAAGCCTTGCAGTACCACTAGAGAATAAAATAGTAGCAAAGCTTCGTTCACAGACTCTCCACCTATAAATTTCCTTAGATGGAAACAGATCTGAGTACCAGGGCAACTACGTCCATCACCAACAGATGTCTATGCAGTTGTACCTAATAATTTTCATCTCTCTGTTTATTTACCTAATGGCCTGTATGCCTGCTGTATTTGTGTTTATTTGGGGTGGTATGTTACAAACATCATTAACATTTTTATAAGGTACAGTAACTACTATATATAAAATAAATAAGCTACAAAGATATATTGTGCACCACAGGAAATATAGCCAATATTATATAATAACTATAAAATAGTATAATCTATAAAAATTTTGAATCGCTATGCTGTACACCTGAAACTAGTATAATATTGTAAGTCAACTATACCTCAATTTTAAAAAGGCAGAAAAATATTGTAAGTGATAGGAGGAGGTACTAACAGTGTTATTATGATTTAGTAACTGGATTCCTGAATAGTCTTTCAGATAACTATCTATTAATAATAGAAGGACCCAATTATATAGCACAGTTACTCAGTGCAAAAAGGAGGTATTGGTCCGGGCAAAACAGGAGATATGAGAGATAGAAAATGAAGCTAGGAGGAAGTTAAATTCACACATGTAGGGTAATAACAGAGGAAGACAGTAAAATCATGGGGAGACCTATCTGAAAGTGCAGCGAGCTTTGTCATTAACTCCACACATTCGTACTTACAGGAGGACTGGTGATACAACCTGAAATGAGGATGAGGAGGAATGGAGCATTCTTAAAGACAACACTGAGAAGTTTGGTTATAGTCACACTGAATTTTTCAGTTTTGAAGAAACTTCCAGGGAAGCTTTCTTGTAGGATGTTTGAACTAAAGGGCTGGAGCTTGATGGAGAGATTTGGCAAACGATTAGGACTTAGGAGGAATTGATTTATATATAGATGAAGATTTAAAACAGAAATAGAGGATAGTAGCTTCCACAAAATAAAGTTTTAGAACAGAGGACCAAGAAATGAATTTGGGAGCTTCTGAAGGTCGATGGACTGGAGGCGAAAGAGGAGTTGGAGAGAGTGGAAAAGCAGAAGAAAAAGTGAAGACAAGGGCAAAGGGAAGTTTGGGAAAGACTGAATTTGTCAACAGAACAATATCACTGAGATGTCAAGGAATAAGAGGACTGAGGAGAAGAGCTTACATCTGATTACTAGGGCATCATGACGCCATTGAAAAAACTGGGTCTAATTCAATGATAGAGGCAGAAGCAGAGAGAGAGGGTGATCAGAAGCTGGATCCTAGCAGTTTGGCTGCTAAGAAAACAATATAAGGCAGGTCAATGACGACAAAGCACTGAAGAGGTAGTAAAGAGTCTTTGCTTTTACTTGGATGGAAAACTGAGTTTGTAATATATAAACAATGAGATCAGGAAACAACAAAGGAAGATTGGTAGTTATAAAGAGAGGAAGAAAAGTATGAATGGAATGTCCATCAGAGAAAGAGACAGATGGGGTCTGTAGAAAGAGCACGAACAATATGGTTAGCTTCAGAAGGGAAGGGGCATAGAACACAGAAATGATGAAACATAAGGGGGCTTAGAAAAAACTATGCTTTGTTTTAAAAAGTCAAGAGCAGGGGCTTCCCTGGTGGCATGGGGGTTGAGAGTCCGCCTGCCGATGCAGGGGACACGGGTTCGTGCCCTGGTCCGGGAAGATCCCACATGCCGCGGTGCGGCTGGGCCCGTGAGCCATGGCCGCTGAGCCTGCGCGTCCGGAGCCTGTGCTCCGCAACGGGAGAGGCCACAGCAGTGAGAGACCCGCGTACCGCAAAAAAAAGAAAAAAAAAAAGTCAAGAGCACTTATCCGATGTAAATGATGATGAAGATAGAAAAAACAGGTACATATAATATTAAGATAGATAAAACAGAGTGCCTACCAAAGGGACACATTAAAAAATCTGTTGAGAAACACTAATGAAGTTTGACTAACACTGACTCTTCAAAGACCGAATTCATGTCTTGTTTCATCCAGAAAGAGAAGGAAAAGCAAGTTGGGAGACAGGCATGTACAAAGTCCTTGAGTGTGACAAGGCCTGTGTTTAGAGTAAGGTAAGGTCAGTGTGGCTGGAGCATAAGGTGTGTGTCAGAAAATGACCTATTCAGGAAAGAAAGCAAATGACACCTTCCTTAAAAAGGATTTTAGGTTAATGGCAGTAATCACTTTTGTTTCTCACCCTAGTAATAGCTTTTATGAGAGCTAAATCACCTTATATGCCCCAAGACATAGTCCCATATTCCTCTCCAGGCAAGCCCTCCCCCTCCGCTGCCCCTACTTGATGTGTGTATTGACAATAATTAAATAGAATTGAATCTTGACACAGCTGGCTGGGTGCCAAAGCACTTTCTATTATGCAAACCTCTCCCTGCCAGTGTTTATCCATCCAACATAAATTGAAGAGCTAGTTAAGCACTTATATAATAAGTAGGAGTCAGCCAACGTAATTCTGAATCTCTTTTTAAAAGTATTTTCTAAACTAAGGGATAGCCTTATTATAATTGTTTGGAGAAGTGTTCTCCAACTTACACCTTTCTTTTAAATATATAATAAAGGATCAAAGGGTCTTCTCTTGCAGGCAAAATCTATGCTTCTAGCTATAAGATACTAAAGGTAAAGTTATTTTATTTCCTGTGAATACATTTGAAATTACTGATAGTTGCTGGAAAATTTTTTTTACCAAGTCTCTTGCCGATTCATTTATATATTAATTCAATGACATTTTACCAGGAACCATGCTATGTACCTGACATAATAGGCAGTGAAAACAGAAACAATCCCTAGTCTCACTGAGCTTAAAATCAAATAACACACAAATAAACACATAAACATTGAAGTAAGTTTTTTGTAGGAAAGAAGAATATGATTTTATAAGAGTGTAACAAACACAAAAAAATTAATCTGGATTGGAGATTGGTGAAAGCCTTCCTGTAAAAAATGATACTTAAGTTAAAATCTAAACATTGAGTAAGCATTAACTAGAAGGCCAAATAAAAAGACTCTTTCAAACAAAGACTCCTGGGAGTTTGCTAAGACAGTAGGTTTCAGGTGCTCTCACCACACACAAAAACAGATAACTATGTGAGGAAATGATATATTAATTAGCATTACTGTTGTAATCATTTCATGATGTATATGTATATCAAACCATCATGTTGTACACCATATATATAAATTTTCTTTTAAAAAAGAATAAGTGAGGAACATGAGGACACGGGGACGGGGGAAGGGGAAGCTGGGGCAAAGTGAGAGTAACATTGACATATATACACTACCAAACGCAAAATAGCTAGTGGGAAGCAGCAGCGTAGCACAGGGAGATCACCTCAGTGCTTTGTGACAACCTAGAGGGGTGGGATAGGGAGGGTGGGAGAGAAACACAAGAGGGAGGGGATATGGGGATATACGTACACGTATGGCTGATTCACTTTGTTATACAACAGAAACTAACACTGTATTGTGAAGCAATTATACTCCAATAAAGATGTACTTTAAAAAATTAAAAAAGAAAAAAGAATAAGTGGGAAGATGCTGTGACAAAAGGAAGCCTGCAGAGTCATCTCTACATGCTTATCCTCATTATATGCCCACATAATTGGGGTGCAGAAGGATGTAGTAGAACCCCCTATGGTCTTCTAAGAAGTGTTATGAATCAGAGATAATAGGATAAATTGGTTTCACCTTGAGAGAGGAGTCAGATTACTTCCTGCCAGTAAATCAAGGAAGAGTTATCTTTCTTTAAGGAATTCCATAGGGATACTCTATCAACTCTGTTCCCTTGAAGTCTTCATTCTTAACAAAGGAATGAATCAAGTAAAAGTCTCCTGCCAGGACACAGAGAGCAGGAATATTTCTTTGGTGGTTTCCAAAAAGGAAAATGTTAGTAGGGGACTGCATCAAATGATTGGTTTGAAACTTTTTTTTTAAATACCTTGTCCTAGACTAAATAAGAATGAGACAGTGTAAGGCAGTAAAAGCACCTAACTTTCTCAGGTTTATGAATGAGGGCTCAGAGCAAGAGAATTAATGAACAGTCCAAAGATGTAGTCTAGGCCTTTTTATGCCAGGAGGACTCTGGCACAAGGAAATATATTATCCTTTCCTTCAGAGAGTGACAGAGAATGATATTTTCCGACCGCCTATTGAATTTATTTCATTTTCTTAATGTAGTGTCTCTCAGTATATGGTTTCACATTTGTTTATCCTCATGTAGCCAACTGTGCATTTCTACAAAAAGGAATCCGATCTCTGAAAAAGAATCAACATTTTTCACCACAATGTAAATTCCTGAACAGATCACTCTTCCCTGAAATATAAAATGTGAATAACAATTTTTCTTTTAACATTTTGTAAAAGCCTTGTAATAGTTATCTCTCAAGCGGCTCAACAAAAAACGGGGTTCTGTTTACGGATCAAATCACTTTAATAAGCCGAGCAGAGCAGCAGAAATGTCAGTAATCGCTACCCTTTCATCTCCAGTCCTGTTTTGATGGGTTAAAAAAAATAGTAAATCAAACTAGTCTCCAAAATCTCATTAAATAAAATCAGTCAAATGTGGTAGCCAAAATGGTATTATGGAATCCATGCTTTCATTTTTATTAAAGTTTACATAAAGCTATTCAGAATCCAGACTTACTGCTGTCTAAATTCTAAGTCATCCAAATGCTATTGTGCATTGAGTGTGCTTGCACACAAATGGACAGTCTAAAAGAGCCATATTCCCTGTGACAACTGGTCCTGTGAATTCTTAAATGAATGCAAATAAGAATTTATATTGATGTATCTGTGGCCCCAAACCCCTACTGTGTGGGTATCCTATGGATTTGTAGCAATCAATTCACCAAGTAGACAGAGTAAAGCATTACATTATTTCTCAGAGTTTTCTTCTTCTTGCTTATACTTTTTTTCTACTATTATTTGATAGTGAGAGTCTTTCCTTCATTAATAGCTCACATTTAATTCTAATGCTCCTTGTAGTAAAGATTCTCTTGCAGCAAGGCTGTTAAAAGGAGTGGAGTGCACCATCAGGCAATGCTTGCTTCATTCCCTTTAAGCATCAAACAACTGTCATTCTGCTAAATGAGTTGTCATTAGCAGGCAGAGCCTTCTGGAGTCACACAGAAAGAAATCTAACTGAAGTAATGACTGTTGCAGGAGCCCTGGTAGAGTTTAGAGGCTTAGGGGTCCCCTTCCCCCATGCCCCTATCCAGTGCATTAAGCAGTCTTTCTAGAGTGGGGATATTTGGCTTGGGATTGGTGACCTAAAATTACCTCTGAAATCTGGCACAGTATGTCAACTCTAGCATGAATATTCTCTCCTCTCAGCCAGCATAGTTGGTAGGCATCTCATACACTGCCAAGCATGGTACCAGAGTTGGGAATGATGAATACGTTAGGGTGACTTGCAAATATAAATTAGTAATGGTTTCCTTTATTCAGCTTAGAATTTCTGTGGGAAATTATGGCCTCAGCTTCCTTGGTCTTCCTTTATAGTTTTATTATGGGGATTTCAATACTTTCCCCCAATTCAGACCTTATCATACTAATGAATGTTCAACCCCCCAGACACCTGTCACTGTCTCTCTGTCTTTCTTTCATATAAATAATACATCTTCATGTGCCCATATTCTATTTTCTCATGCCAAAATTTGTATTTTTGTGATTTATTGCTTTTCTATTGAACTCCTAAATTTGGACAAAATGAAAAGATAGTCATATTTGTGAAGTGACTGAACTTTTCTAGAGACAAGAGGTTATTACTCATTGATTTAAAAAACATGAATTAGATCCCTCTGAGAGTAATTGTTCCCCACTTGAAATCCCTCACTTGAAATCCCTTAGGGGCTCACAAAGCTATTAATGGAAATCTTCAAGTTACTTTAAATATTTCAAAAGTTAAAATAGTAATCACGTATTTACCCATAATGAGACTGCACAGGATAACTAAAATGTCAAGTT
>NW_006776411.1:4440-20527 GCF_000442215.2 Lipotes vexillifer | reverse complement strand
GGCATTCCCAAAGTGATCTCAGCAATTTCATGATTCCTCCCCATGGATACATTATAGTTATAATATCTACTGTTATGCTATATATTATAACTAAAGATATATCTTTACATATTCTTAATTAATTTTTGAATTCTTGATTATAGCTATCTGCATAAATTTTCACACATCCCCCAGTAAACTCTAAATTTCATTATGTAGCATAGTCAGGATAAGAGATAAACCTTGAATATAGATGAATTTGTGAAAAAACAAAGTTTGTAATCCCTCTACAAGAGTCATCAACTGGTTAATGAAGAGCAGAGAGCAGCAGCGCTGCCTGGAAATGAGGAGCTGGGCTGTCACCCAGGCTCCCCTTCCAGCCCCTTCATCAATTTCTCAACATTCATCAACTTCACAATATTCAATGCAAATATAAATCTGGGCAAAAATGTCTCTATGTCATGTACCTTTAAGAATGTTTATCTCAGACTGGTGGTAAGCTCTTACTGGCCTTCATGCTTTTTAAAAGAAAAGTGAGGAAGTAAATTATATTAAATAAATGTAACTTGTTGAACAAAATCTTTGAGTATAAAATCCACTAATGAGGGATTAAGAATAATAAAAGTGCTCTTGGAAGGTGGAAAGTGTGAGATTCAGCATTCTAATCTATTCCTTAATGATCATTTTTATTTTAATTGAGATATAATTGACATGTAACATTGTGTTAGTTTTAGGTGTACAACATAATGATTTCATATATGTATATAATGCAAAATGATTACCGCAATGACTTTAGCTAACATTAATCAGCTCACATAGTTACAACTAGTTTTCTTATGATGAGAACATTTAAGATCTATTCTCTTAACAACTTTCAAATATACAGTACCGTATTGTTAACTATAGTCACCATGCTGGACATTACATCCCCAGGACTTATCTATCTTATAATAGGAAGTTTGTGTATTTTGACCACCATGAAATGAATGAAGGTGGTTAATAATCATTTTTATCTTTAATTTTTTTTCTTGATAAGATGGAAAAAATACAGAAAACTACAGAAAGGAATATAACAGCCTATATGTAAACCCTCCCTGGATGAGTAAAATTTATTTTTTACTTAATATAAAGCTTAATTTATTTCATAAAAGAAACAAAGCTTTATAGTTAACATTGAAGCCTTCTTTGATCTCTTCCCCAATCCCAAGCCCCACCTTCCCTTCCCAAACTCAACTATTGTCATGAATTTATATCTTCCTAATCCATGTTTTAATGCTTTTATTAAATATACTCATGTTTCCATAAACAGAATATATTATCATTTTGTGTGAATTTTAAAATTTATACAAATGCTATCATATTCTAGACATCACTTGGCACCTTGCTTTCTTTAAACTCAACATTGTATTTTAAATCATTTAGGTTTAGTTTCATTTTACTATTGAATAGTTTTCTATTATATAACTATACCACAGTTTATTTATCTTAATGTCCTTACTGATGGACATTAAGGTTATTTCCTACTTTCTGTGGTTACAAACAACACTGCACTGAAAATAATTACGTGTGTCTCCTGACACACACATATAGGAGGCAAGATTCTTAGGTAAAAACACAACAAATTGAAGGCTTTCAAATGGTTCTAGGGTAAGGTCTACAAGGTCTGGATGATAAAGAGAGCTCATTCAAGCAAGCATGAGAGAGGAACAACAGGATCTCTTTTGGTAACAGAACACCTTGTTGATGAGGAGGTTAATATGTTTTAAATGGTATCTTTACAAAGTATATTTAAACAGAACTAAGAAAAAAATACATTTAATTTTTAATTGTGGAATAACACTACTTTACTTGAGATAAAATTATTCAAAACAGGTGAAGTGATTGCAAACGTATTCAGTTGCCGACAAGATAGTGTTCCCACCCCTGCATCCTCCCTTCTGGATCTGGTCTGAGCTCTGAATCTTTAACATCAACTCTCCAGCGTGGTCCCTCCACTCTAGCCAAACCGCCCCCTTACCACACTCTACTCAAAACTTCTATTTTTCCTCTTCCATGCCTTTGCTCCTTCTGTACCTGGCCTGGAGAGCCCCTGCTCTGGTTTATGGTATTCTTTCTCTCCTCTCCATTCCTATAATACTTAGTGTGAGCATCTCACTCATACTTAATCACTGGCATCCTTGTTGCAAGTGACATATGTTTTGACATAATGCAAATCAGGTCTTTAAGATCTCAGCCAAGCAATTTTCAGATTCTGCTGCCTTCAAGTTCCAAGTTTTGTATAACAATGATACATTTATCCTAGTCTTTTTTCTCAGAGGTGGAACTTTTCTTTCAAGGTTTAGTGTGTCATAACAATAGTACCCATTTTAATGAGACTATTATAATAAAAATAACCAGCACTTGTGAACAGTTTACTATGGATCCGGGTCTGTGCTAAACATCTGATATGTACTATCTCATTAATCCTTAAATGGCTCTAAAGAAATGAAAGGCACAGAGATTAGATGAGTTGTTTTAGGTCACACAGCTGGTAGGCTTCAAACACAGTTGAGTCAGGCTTCAGACCCAGGTCTGTCTCATTCCACAGCCTGGTAACATTAAATTGCCTTCCATGTTAATAACTAGAGAAATACGTTCCTTTTCTCTACAGGAAGCTAACAAAAACCACGATATCCGGGGAAGGAAAGGCAGTAGGGAAGAGTATAGAGTGTTGAATCCGAACCCACTTCACCTTGAGTTTAAGCTCTACCTCTATTTTTTACTAGCAGCAAGGAAAGTTATTGCTTACAGTCCTAGTTTCTTTTCTTTTGCGGTACGCGGGCCTCTCACTGTTGTGGCCTCTCCCACTGCGGAGCACAGGCTCTGGACACGCAGGCTCAGCGGCCATGGCTCACGGGCCCAGCCGCTCCGCGGCATGTGAGATCTTCCCGGACCGGGGCATGAACCCGTGTCCCTGCATCGGTAGGCGGACTCTCAACCACTGCGCCACCAGGGAAGCCCCAGTCCTAGTTTCTTTAAGATAGAATGTACCCTGAGATCCTTATCTGTTGATACACAAACGATACTCAGTCTTTGTAGATTTTCTTATTCTGTATTGTCATAGCATTTGGCGTATGTCTCTGTTTCAGCAGCTACATTGTTATTCTTTTATGTATTTTTTCATAATATCCATTTATCAGCACCTACTTGATATGCCATGCCCTATTCCAGATTCAGGAACACAGTGGTAAAATTCACACAATAACCCTGCTCTCATAGAACTTAGATTCCAACAGAGAGAGAGAGAGAGAGAGAACAAAATATAAATAGATAAAATAAATATCTTTATAAAAATATAAAGCTAGATAAATTCTATACAAAGAGCTAAAATTGGGTGATAGAGAACAACTGGGTATATTTTAGACTGGGGACTAAAGAAAGACTTCTGTGAGAGACTGAAATTTAAGCTACTAAATGAATCACAAGAAGGATTCCTGCCTTGCAAATATTGGGGGAAAGGAAGCCTCAAGCAGAGGAAAAAGCTAGTACAAAGAACCCAGGTTCCTTCCCTATTAGACCATGAGTTCCACCCAGAACCACTTTTATGTGTTTCTGATTGTTTCCCTATGGTGTATTTTAACATGTTATTCTATTCCTTCTGTATTAATGAGCCATTGCTGCAATAATGCTGTGTGCAATAAATCATATAATTTCTCTGCTTAAAATCTTTCAGTGACATCTTACTGGATACAGAATAATATCCAAAACTCTAAAGTGAAAGCTTCATGAAGATAAGAATCACATACGTCTGGTTTGCCATGTCTCCAGTATCTGACATGAAGTAGATGCTTGTACTCATAGCATAACAATAAATGAACATGTGAAAGAACCTGGGCTCTGTATCCCAGTCCTTCAGTTCCCCTCAAGGGATTACAACTCACTTTCCACTTTATATTTTAAACCACTCTCTTACCCTTTGCCATTTAACATATACATTTTTCTACCTGAAAAACAAAACCAACTGACAGTAAAAACAACAAAAACCTTTCCTTTTCCTTTCTCTGCCACATTCTTCATTCTTAATTGACACAAATTCACTTGTCGTTCACACTTGGAATGTTGCTTCTACACACATTTGTAAGTTGCTCCTAACATACATAACCACTTAAGTCAATGGACATATTTTTTCTTCACCTTATTAGACTACATGGACTTCCTCTGGTGCTGTCAATCTCATGTTCCTGTAAACGTTTCACACAGCATTGCTTCTGATTAAGAAACTCACTTCACAGCAAAAGAAGTGCAGCAATGGGCTCATGCGCATGGAATTCGCTGGTCTTACTATGATCACCACCCTGAAGCAGCTGGTTTAAGAGAATGGTGAAATGGACTTTTGAAGACTCAGTTACAGTGTCATCTAGGTGGCAATTCCTTGCAAGGCTGGGGCAAAGTTCTCCAGAAGACTGTATATGTTTTGTTTCAGCATCCAGTATATGGTGTATTTTTCCAATAGCCAGGATTCAGGGGTCCAGAAATCAAGGAGTGGAAATGGGAGTAGCACCATTCACTATTACCCCTAGTAACCCACCATTAAAATTTTTGCCTCCTGTTCCTGTGACTTTATGTTCTGCTGGCCTAGAGATCTTAGTTCCAGGGAAAGGAATGCTTCCACCAGGAGACACAGCAGTGATTCACTGGACTGTAAGTTAAGACTGCCACCTGGCCACTTTGTGTTCCTCATGCCACTGAATCAACGGGCAAATAAAGGAGTTATGGTGTTGGCTGGGGTGATTAATCCTGATTACTAAAAAGAAATTGGACTGCCACTCCATAATGGAGATAGGGAAGAGTGTGTCTGGAATATAAGAGATCCCTAAAGACATCTCCTAGTATTAACATGACCTATAATTAAGGTCAGTGGAAACTACAACAACCCAATCCAGGCAGGACTACAAATGGCACAGACCCTTCAGGATTGAAGATTAGAATCACCTTGCCTGGTAAGGAATAATCAGTCGAGGTGTTTGCTGAAGACAAAGGGAATACAGAATGGGTAGTAGAAGAAGGTAGTTATCAATACCAGCTAAGACTATGTGACCAGTTACAGAAATGAGAACTATAATTGTCATGAGTATTTCCTCCTTATTTTGTTATGCATATGCTTGTGCGTATATATATGTATATTAAGCAGCCTTTGTTTTCTTTCTTCTTTTATTCCCTTATGTAACATAAAACATATTGACTTTATATCAGTATTTAAGTATTGTTAATTTTACATCATAGTATTTAAGTTATGAGATATCAGAAGAGTAAACATCATTCAAGGACTTTACTTCGTCTTCTGGCAAAGAGATTAGTGCATTTTCAGGTATATGAAGAATAGTTGTATCATGTAGGAGGAATTATGACCTTGTTATTGTCTTTATTTGGAGATTAATACAGTTTAAGGAGATGCGTATGGGTGCAAAGTTGACAAAGGTTAGACTCATGATGGTTAACTTTACAAAGTCAACTTGATTGGGCTAAGGTATAGCTGGTAAAACACTAATTGGGGATGTGTCTGTTAAGGGTGTTTCCAGAAGAGATTAGTGTTTGAATCAGTGGACTGAGTACAGAAACTCACCCTCATCGATGTGGGCTGGATCATCAAATCCACTGAGGGCCTAAATAGAGCAAAAAGATGGAGGAAGGGTAATTTGTTTTTTTTTTGCTTGAGCTGGGACATCCTTCTCTTCCTGCCCTTGGATATAAGTATTCCTTGTTTTCAGGACTTTGGACTCAAACAGTTTTTGAAAGATCAGCCCCCAGATTCTCAGGCCTTTGGAATCAGACTTATATCATCAGCTCCTGTCGTTCTCAGGTCTTTGAACTCAGACTGAATGACAACAACAGCTTTCCCGGTTCTTCAGCTTGCAGAGGGCAGACTGTGGAAGTTCTTGGCCTCCACAACTGCCTGAGTAAATCTCCTCTTTTACACACACACACACACACACACACACACACACACACACACACACGCATATATCCTATTGTTCTATTTCTCTGGAAAACCCCAACTAACACACTCCCTCTTTCCTAAACTTTTGATTTTCTTTCTATTCTCCAGCCACCCCCTAATCTCCCTCATGGGTTACTTGCTCCTCACCTTCCCACCCTAAATGGTTTATCCTCACTTCTTTGTTCTTTTTCCTTTATGCCTAATACCTGAAGAAATAAACCCAAACTCATAGCAACACCTAATATCTACACGACTATGATACTCATGTCTTATTGTTACCCTAGATATCACTTGCCCATCACAGACCTATATAATAATGGCCATTATTTACTGTTTGCTTATCACAACATAGGAACTGAGCTTAAAACTTTACAAATGTTGTTTATTTCTCCAAACTTTTGAAGTAGATAATTATTTTCATTTTACATAGGAGGAAACAAGAGCTTTGACAGGTTAAGTGTTTTGCCCAAGACCACACAAATAGTGTCAAATCTGGGCTTTGAATCCAAGTTGCCTGACTCCAGAGTCCATGGTTTTAAACACTATATTATATTGCTTCATATTCAAGGGTTATTTACGTTAGTTACTTTCAAGCATCTTAATTGCTAATTGTGTTGAATATGATTCATCAGGATCCAAACTGAATATCATGTATTCAGAGAAGTTTTTCCTAAAAATATGCTTTCTGCCTAGAAAACCTTATGTCTTACTGTTCCATTTGTTAAAAATTGCTTGTCTGTACATTTCTTCGTGAGGTTTCTCTTGGAAGAAGAAGAACCTTCAGGATGAAACAAAACATATTAAAGCACAGAATGTATCTGCTTTGATCAATTGTTCAAGGCTAAAATTTCCAGCTTGAATTTTTGTTTTGTTTAGTTTTGTTTTACTTTGCTTTTGGTTAATGCTCTAGTGGGCTATTTACACCAGGAAATGGTGGATAATCAGTTTATTAATGGCTGGATTTCTTTTCCTTAAGGAACTAGATGAGACAGACAGATGGAGAAGAGATGTTTAACCAGGTTATTAGACAAATGGATCAAACATTCAAATGTTTAAAGGCCAACACAAAAAGCTGAAACAGAGAATGGTTAAGGGCATGGGGCTGCAATCAGATGATATGAGTTCTGCACCCACCTTGAAATTTGGCCATGGGAAAGTCATTTAAACAAGGTAGCTCTATATTTCTCATATGTCATATATCTCATATGTAATAATAGTAGTAACTACCTCTTGAGATTCTTGAGTGGTAATAAGATCTGCTGTGGGTAGGACAGTGCCTTACATACAGTAAATATTCAACCAAAGTTGGCTGGATTATTATTACCTATGCTTTCTTCACATCCACCTGCTCCACCACAAGATCACATGCCAGACACTCATGGCTGCAGTCCATAGTGTTGCAGTGCATTCTCCCAGGCAGGCCAATCTGGTTTAGATAAAGACATCAGTATATGTTTCTAATTCCACCTTAAAAGAGGAAGCAGGATAGTGAGCCATGACTGCTTAATGACAGGAAAACCACCTGGGATTTCTACACACTTGGCGAGGTGCTGCAACATCTAACAGTTTGTGCAGAATAGAGAAAAATTAGATTTAACTCTACCTTTCGTCAGTCTCTTACCTGACTTAAACTGTCTGAATATATATCAATAAATAGTATGAAGATTGAAAGGCAAGCCCAGGGGTACCTAGAGGAATATTTTGTATTTTTACATAGGATGTTTAATGCTTTGAGGAAATTGGATGAGACAGATCCTACCGAGATGTTTTAGAGTGTGTTATAGGTAAACTACATCATGGAAATTAATTAGAAGCTTCAGGGAGATGCTTACCACTTTCAGATTCTAATTTAGTGGGGTGTGGTAGAACAGTAATCCAAATTTACCTACAATAATTATATTGCACATGTGTATTTACCATGTATGGTACTTTTTCTGTCCATAATAGCTAATTTGATCCTTATAAAAATACTGTAGGTTAAAGAAGCTATCATTTACCTATCACTATTTTGTATATTCTAAATATTGTTACTTAGGAGGGGTTGGTATAAATTTTCTGATTCCATGGTTAGTGTGCCACAAATAGGACTCAACTCAGAGCTGCCTCATTAACTATGACCAGGATACATTTATGCTCAATAAAGTCCTAATTTATGGATTTATCCATTTACTGTATAATAGTGATAGTGTGAGGTTGTGCAAATCCCAGAGCTGCATATTAGGGAGAGTCCGCATGTATCTTCCCATCCTGTTTACATTCTCTAGCCCCAGAACACCTTTAGTCATGAGCTTCATTATTAAAACGTGGTCTCTCAGAAAGAGCTTGCAAAATGTGAAAGGCATAAAAGGAGAAAAGAGGTAACTGATGGCTCAAGGAAAAATTGTCTAACTTTCTTCCTTTTCTCCACTTGTGCCATTCTTTCCATTTTCTATATATTTTCCCCACAGAGGCCCTCATGTTACTGAACCAGGTTCATTTTGTTTTGCCCAACACACAGCAAGAAGCCAAAATGCTGAGACACCAGGTTTATAGCAAAGAGAGGGTTTATTCAAAAGGCAGCCAAGTGAGGAGACAGGAGTACAACTCAGAGGCTCGGGGGTCTTGTGGGATACACAATGAAGAAGCAGGGGGTCTGAGGTGTGGAGAGCATGGAAAGAGGTGATTGGAAAAAGGTGCAGAATCTTCATTCTACACAGGCATAACTAAGCTATAGGCCTCTGCACGTTCAAAAGATCGCTGCTCAGACAGGCATGCCCAATTGAAGGGTCAGCAGTGCCATCCAGTCTTAAGCAGCTCAGCTCCAACAAGACACAGCTGACTCCAAGTTCCCAGGAAACAACTCAGGCAAACAACTTGTTTCGGCTGGGTGGCTACTTGGAGGACATCCAAGTCTTTTGTAGCAACAATTAAAGCCACCTTGATTAGTGAAGACAGGTTACAGGTGAAATGGATTTCACTAATGATTACCCATGGTTTCACCCCTCTCCTAGACATGACCCCCATTTAGCGAAAATACAAGATGCCCCTGAGTACGCATCACTGAGGTCCACACAGCTCTGCAAAAACAACTGACTAGGGACCATTTGGCAGGATTGTTAAAGGTGTTCTCTGCAACGTGTTTGATATCTCGCCCGCGGAGCCCACAGACAGATCTCTGTGGCCTGTGACATCCACTCTTGAATGCAGCTACAGCTTTGTCCATCTCCTTAGGTGAGGAGGCACCTCACAACCATCTGTTCCTTCAGTGCTTCTCTGACCTTGATCTGGGTTACAGATCAGTGAACCTATCTTGCATCCCTCAGTGCACCCAAGTTCCAGGGCACCTGCACAAAATCAGGAAGAGAACTTGGTGTTCTTTCACACATTTTGAGCAAAAGTAAAGCACTCAACTTTGTACACAGTAAAAAAAAATGCAAATCTTCCCCAAATCTAATAAACGCAAATCTTTCTCAATCTAGTAAACCTATATTTGAGAGAAAAAGTAAGTTCATCCAAATGGATGTTTATTTTAAAATCACCGAATGCCTATGTAAAATCACTGTTTTCTCACACATACTCTAGAAAATTCTATAGTTAATATTATCAACATCATTTGGAGTTCAAGTTTACTAATATGCTCTTTACTCTTGCACAAAAACTCAAAGCCCCATTCTGACAAGGTTGGAAGTGATTTTTTTATAGAATAATCATATTTACATAAGGAAAAAGAAAACGTTAGCATGACATTTTCCCCTCTACTTGAAACTCACTTTTCATATAACTGTATATGACTCTCTCCTTTTAGGGGGTCAGTGCAATTCTAAAAGATTTCAGCTAACTCACAAAAAAGTGTCACTGGGTTCAATTAAAATGTGTTAAAATTAACACACTATCTTTTTCTTTATTTCACTCTGTGTAATAGGATACTAATGAGTGGCCCTGTGGGCTTTGGTTAAGAGGGTGCTCTCTTAGATCATTTAATATCTGGAATGATGGTACAGAGTGGTGGACTAGCTAAAGTTGCTTTAGTTTCCACAATTATCTTTATCACCTCTTCCCCTCAATAAAGATGCAGTCTAAGTAGAAAGTTTGCTTTATATTCGAACACAACTTCAATACAACCCCCATAGCCACACCCATCCTCCAGTGCTTTCAACCAGATTATCACTCCTAAACTTCTTATAGAAATTTTGAGACCATCACTTGGTCCTTTATATTGCAATAAATTATTCTTCACTTCCTAGGGAAGGGTTATATCCCACCCTGGAATAGCCCACAATATGCTATGTAGGTAGTTATGAGAGAGTGCAAAGCAGAGATCCAATCCTCAGTTATGCACAAAGAAAAGTTTGTACAAAAATTAGACCAAGAAGTTGAGATGGCAAGTGGGGAAGAGAGCAGAGGAGAATTGGGGAAGCCATGGAATATTAATAGGAAGCTTCCCTAATAAAACTCAAGCACAGATGTTCAAAGTCAGATTACAGGGGGTAAAATTCACTAAGGAAAAAGAAAGTCCAAAAATGGCCTCATTACAGTGACTATTTGGGGCAAAAATAAAATCAGAAGAAGAAAAGAGCTAGCAGGTCTTCATACACTACAAAGCCTAAATTAGCTTTCAGTTTGGGAGAAAGTGCACTAACAGATGCCAGGTCCAACAGAAATGTCTCTGGCAACGGCAGAAACACTAACAAAGGCAACCTGCAGCTAAGGAACAAATGGCCAGGTCATTAAACAAAGAGACATCCTCTCACACCGGCATGTTCGAAAAGACTGATGTCTACACGCTGGGACATCACAGGAATTTTCCACGTGAAATGTGACTTCGTGAGATCCATAGAGCTGCCACAAACCAAATCTGTTCTAGGTCCTAGAACTATAAACAAAATAAAAATAAAATAAAATGTTTATAACACTTGAAGCTACCTAAGCAAAAGTTAAGCTTAAAATTTATTTAACTTGCCTTGGGATGGTTTTCCCCACTTCAAGAAACAGGGGCATATGTGCACAAGAATTTTGTTCTGGTAAGAAAACACAACCGATTTGGTAAAATTGTTAAAATGGTCATGAAAAGGATCAAGTGTCTCATTCATTCATTCATGCCTTCAAATATTCAATAAATACCTACCATGTACCTGTTGAGCTCTGTGCTGGACACTGGGAATACAAAAACATATCTGATTTTTTTTAATGATTCCTCTCAGTATACCCTATGTTGATTGAATCTGACTCAGAATTTGCAGTTGGTTTGGAGCCCCAGGTTCTGATAAACCACAGAGGGAATCAGGAAAGTTCTGAAAATAGGATCATGGGAGGAGCAGTTGCAGGACTAGGAATGGGCAGCTTGGAGATCCTGTAGGCACTTGATCTCTTCAAACATTTAAAGAGCTGACTTGTCAAAGAGAGGGTAGATGTGTGCTCTCAGTCTCCAGAGGACAGAACCCCAGAAGTCATAGGGATATTTTGACCTAATAAAAATAAGGAGCAGATGGAAATTCCCTGGCAGTCCAGTGGCTAGGACTCCACGCTTTCACTGCCGAGAGTTTGGGTTCAATCCCTCGTCAGGGAACAGCTAAAATCCTGCAAGCCAAGTGGTGCAGCCAGCAACAAAAACAACAACACTTAACTGTCTTAAAAGAAAAAGGAGGGCGTGGTGGTGGCAGGATGGGCTGCCTTAGAAAAGTGTGAGCTTCCTAACTCTGAAAATATTCAAATAGAGGCAGAATAACCATGTTATTAGAGATATCCTAAGGGAGCTTTCAGCTCTTGTATAAAGTTAGATTAAATCTATTAATCTGAGATAGCAGAGCTGGTTTTGGAAGAATCAATCTTATTGATTCTTTTTATATTGAACATCATAAGATTAGCCTTTCATAACTTTAAAATTATGCTTTGTTATCTATTTTGGGATTTTTTACTGATAAGATTATAAAAAGGTGGACACATGGGGAGCAATAAATATGCTCACCTTTAGGGATTAGGGTAGAGTACGTGTCTTTAGTTCCTTAAGCTCCTAGTGGAGCCTAGGTCTTAGAAATTTCTTCAGAAGTCCATTTCTCCTACTGTGCCACAAGTTTCACTCTGAAAAAATAGTAAGGGTATCAATGATGTATCCTCCAAGTGCAGGCCTGAGCCTCCTTACAATTAGGTACCTTGTGGTCACTGGAGGTACACTGCTTTTTAGACAGAAATAGTTCATTACCACTGGTTGGTCACGAAATACACGTTTTGAGTACCTTATGGCCAAGTATGCATCATTTGTACGAATGTTACCTATTTTAATTCAATGTCTGGTCAGTCAGTAGTTATTTCGGTCCTGAGTATTACAAGGCAGCTTTATGGAGGCTATCAAATTGCTTCCCAAATCTGTTGAAGTGGCAGTTGTTATAGGATTAACTGGATCAACAGAGTCCAGAGAATCTGAAGTTGAATCAGAATTGGATTCCTCTACTAAATAATCTTTATCCTCTTTGGAATCATCCAAAAAATCTTTAATACTCCTGTTTCTCCTTATAAGAGTTGTTTCTTTAACACTAAGATATTTTTACTCTTTTGTTGTTTTTTGTTTGTTTGTTTTTTGGCACTTTAGTTTCCTCCTATAATTGGATAAATAAAAAGTAGAGTAGAAACACATAAAAATGGGTGATGGGGTGAGATGGTATTTCTCAGATATTAATTGTAATTTAGAACTATAATATTTGGACAGCATGATGCAAAGTGTAAGAACAGACTAGTTTGAAACAAAAACATGTGGAAAAGTTTAGAATATAATCAAGAGGTACCCCAATAAGTGGTACTGGGAACACTGGCTAATTGCTTGGGGGAAAAAGTTAGATTCCTACCTCTTACCATTATACACTTATCAAGATTAAAAAATTTATATATAAAGAGAGTAAGCCATACTGATAGTAGGAGAAAATAAATTTTTATTTTAAATGACATCATGGTGGAGAAAGTCTTTCTAGGCATGACACCAAAAGCAGAAGCCAAAAGTAAAAGACTGATAAATGCAATTACCTAAAAGTTAGAACATCCCATATAAGGACAAAAGAAATAATTAAATGCAAACATAAACTGGGAAAAGTATTTGCAACATATTTGAGGTGAATACATAAAAGTTCTTAAAATGAATATGAAAAAGAGAAAAAAGTAGCCCTCCCAAAATGACCTTAGGACATGAAGAAGTAACCGGTAAAGAAGAAATAAAAATGGCCTATGTTTTAAATGCTCCGACCCATTAATAATCAAATAAATAAACATTATAAAGACAATAAAAGGTAGCATTTATCTATTAGAGTGGAGGCAAAAAGGATATCGAAGTGGTAAAGAAATAGGAACTTTCGTACTCTGCTGGTGGGAGTATAATTTTTAAAACATTAATCGTTTAAACAATTTAAATGTTTTAAAACCCTTCTGGCAGGCAGATTGCAAAATATATTGAATCGATTATTATATCCTTGACACAGAAATTCTCTTTCTAGGAATTTAGCCTAAGGGAAAAAATTAGATGTACATAAAAGCATAAAATGAAATAGCATCCATTAAGGATTACAATGTAAGCATACATTATTTTCATGGAGAGGTATTTATGTGATTTCTATAATTTCCTGGGTTTGTTTTTGTTTTTGTTTTTGTTTTGCGGTATGCGGGCCTCTCTCTGCTGTGGCCTCTCCCGGTGCGGAGCACAGGCTCTGGACGCGCAGGCTCAGCGGCCATGGCTCACGGGCCCAGCCACTCCGCGGCATGTGGGATCCTCCCGGACTGGGGCATGAACCCGTGTCCCCTGCATTGGCAGAAGGACTCTTAACCACTGCGCCACCAGGGAAGCCCCATAATTTCCTGTTTTAAAGGATACTGTAATAAATTTGCTTCTACATATATTGAAATATTTATTCACAATGAGACAGTTTCTTTGTCGAGTGAGATTAGTCATCTGATGCCCTTACCTTCTCTATACATAGGTGTCTCATCTGCCTCACACAAATTCCAGATCTTCTCCCTTTGGATCTGTCACTGAGGATTCTTTCCTTTCTCTCTTTCTCCCTTTCTTTCTTCCTTCCTTCCTTCCTTCTTTCCTTCTCTCTCTCTCTTTCTTTCTAAAATAGACTAATCTGGAATTAATGGTGCAATTAGTGTGCTATTGCCCACCCTGAGCCACAGCCATCAGATGAAGAGCCAACAGAATGGTATTAGCCTTTGGACCAACAAATCAGTTCAAGCACATGTGTAAATATAGGAGAAACACCTCTACCATTATGTCTGCCTTCACTTTGGATCATTTAAGGGGCACGTTGAGAACATAGCTCCATTCCCTCACCTAAATAACCAACAATCAGCGCCTTGCAGATAAGTTGTTGCAGTTCCTCATGTTGAGAGGTTCCTTAAGATTTTCAAGCATAAGTATTGGTCCCTTCATGCTTTACCATCAGATATCTCTTAGCTATCACTGGTGGAAAGACTTGAAGGACTTGAGGAAAATTTAAAAAGTGGGAAAAGACACGAAGCTTACTCAATTTTCCAAGCTATCCATAAAAAAACTTAGTGCCCAAGATTTAAGTTAACTACTGCCACTCTTCCTTGTCTCTAGCCTCTGCTTTACCCGCCTGAGTCTACCTGTACACTGGTATTGAGAACTTTTATACCTGCAGTGCCTTCCCCTATTCTCATTTCATCTTCTCTTTTATCATCTTTGCCAAATCTCTTAACCACCTTGTGTATTCTTTGAAGATAGAGACCTGTCTCCTAGTGCTGCCTTACTTGCTGGCCAAAGAATGTTCTTTCTATATCCCACCACTTTGCAGAATTTGGAAAAGCCAAATTTAAGGGTACGGAGACACCTAAGATATCTAATAATCTCATGTCCTGCTATTAATAATGAGTCTCACCATGGGAAAACCAAGTGTGAGGACAAAATGGAGCTCCTCTGGGGTGTCTCCTTTATAAGAGGGTCAGGATAAAACAAACAAGGAGACACAAATGCATCTGAATCTTAATGCTCAGCAGCTGGGGTCTCCCTTCCCACAACCTTGTCCAGGTAAAATTCTCTTTCTCTGAGTTTCTCTTTCTCTGAAATCCTCATTGTACCATTCAACTACGATAGGCAGAATTCTTGTCACATTTGTTGAGTTAGCCCAGACCCTACACAGACCCTGACATGCAATATGCACTCAACAGTGTGATGATTTAATACGAAGGAATAAGCTAAGTTCTCTCTCTTCTTTTGGGATTTCATGAGAGGAAAAGCATCCAATTATAAAATTTATACATCTAGTAAGGAGTTCAGTTGTATCTAGAATAAGCTTCCTTTCCCTGAAGCTGAAAGGCTATCAGTGCAAGACCCGTGTGCCTAAATTTACGTTAGACGCTATAGGGAGTGTCAAACATAATAAAAGATAGACTATGTCTATGAAGAGATTATAATGTAGTAAGAGACAAGTGAATTTCAAACACATACATGACACTGACATAAGCTAAATAAAAAATATATAGAAATACATGCTTTCAAATTTAAAAGGAGGTTGCTGGAATCATTAGGAAAGCTGATGGATGGTAGGCTAGAGAGAGAGTCCACACTTTGTACCACTCTGGGCCCTGCTCCTTGGCTGTTTTCCACCACAGTTAGTTATCTGGCAACCTTGTAAGATCTTAACAAAAATAACTCATAAGATTTAGTCACATCAGGAAGGCCATCAGAATGAGTGATCACAATGTTTTGAAAGGGTCACAAGCTAAGTCAGCATATAGGATACACTTTGGAAAAAACAAATGCCTTATCTCTTTCATCTCCAAAGAAAACATTAGAAGGCTATTGCTACAGCCCAGGCACTCTCATTCCATTCTCCCAAAATCTATTAGTATCACATTATGAAGTTTGTGCCATTGCCAGGGGGTCTGATAAAATCCCACAGCATTTCTTTCGTTTTTTCTTTCTCAGAGGAATAAATTTTTTCTAATACTGTTCTACACATTGCCATGCTTTCTAACCTAGTTCATATCAGACGTATTTTTACCTGCAATTACTTCAGGACTTTACAAAGGACTTTAAAAAGACGTAACTACAATATTTTTTTTTTTTTTTTTTTTTTTTTTTTTTTTTTTTTTCTCTCACTGTTGTGGCCTCTCCCGTTGCGGAGCACAGGCTCCGGACACGCAGGC
>NW_006776411.1:3851-4333 GCF_000442215.2 Lipotes vexillifer | reverse complement strand
CCCGTATCCCCTGCATCGGCAGGCGGACTCTCAACCACTGCGCCACCAGGGAAGCCCGTAACTACAATATTTATATTAAAAATTACACTCAAGAGATTGTGTAAAGCACCTCACAGTTCACAAAACCCATTTGCCCATAGTTGTTATCATTTTAAACTTAAAACCACCCCTATGACTTGTTTGGGCAGGTTGTGGGATTTTTTTCCCATTTTAAGGAGGAAAAAAAAATGAAGTTTAGAAAGGTTAAGGCAAATTCTCAAGGTTAACATAGCACAAATAATAAAGTAATTCTTGAAAGTCATGTGTCTGCCTCCAAAACTGTGATCACCTGTCTCTATAGATAGGATGCACAGCTGGGGAAAAGAGGGAGAGCAGTAGTGTAATCTTTCCTAGCACCCCTAGCATAGCGGTCTGGAGTTCAATGATTTACTAAACTCAACATACCTTCACAACAAGAACTCCATTAATCACCTTCCTTGTTA
>NW_006776411.1:0-3840 GCF_000442215.2 Lipotes vexillifer | reverse complement strand
GCAGGAATGGCACTTCTCAGGTAAGATCAGTTACATAATTTTCAGGAACCAATGTCCTGTTCTTAGGGTCTTTTCAGTGCAAAACTGAAAAAGATTGAAAAATGCTTTCCTGAGATTTTATTATTAACTCAATGTAACCGTCTTAATTTTTGGATACTTCTGTTTACCTCATACCTCCAGACTTCCATTGTTTCCTCAGGCTCTTACTATCCAGAACAATCCATCAGATCTACCCTCTCTGGGAAGAACCCTACACACTTTTCTGCCATCTTTCCCATGACATTAGAAAGAGGAAAATAAATGATTCACAATAAGACATTAATGATAGTAATCTGATGAGTGGATTTCTCATCTGATAGCAAAAGTATTTCTTTTGTGAATCTATAATGGAATCACTTCAGATATTAGTGATCAGCCACAAGGGGAAAGAGAGGAAAAATTTGGAAACGGTTAGTCTTACTAGCAACTGCTAGCCTTAAGCCTTACTATATCTATTAATCTGGATATTCTCAAGTCCACAATCCTAGGTTTACATAAATAACTTATCCATATTGCTTTTTAAATAAATAATTACATTTTTTAAATGTTTAGACTATCACACTGAAATACTCTCCCAATGAAAATAATGAACTGTCATTCACAAATACATACTTTCACTGTCAACATGTTATAAGAGAAAACTGTGAAAGAGTAAAGGAATTGAATTCTGTGGAAGTTCCCCAGTGGATCTTCCAAGGTAAATAAAATGTCCTCTTTCTCTGAGCCATTATAAGCCTTGATTACATTAACTTTTAAAAAATGCACAGAGGAAATACTATTTTAGAGAAGGTTCTGAAATTGCCATATTTTTTGGAACTCTGTTACCTCACGGATGACAGCATATGTCACTGTTAACCTTGTGTTATATTTCTGAACCAGTGTCCAGCACAGCCTCTGAGGCCATCTGTTTTTTATGGTTGTCAGCCCTGAAAATAGCCTGAGATGGCTGAATCCCTGGAACACATTTTTCCTACTGTTTGGATTAGAGTAGCACTTCCACTTTAATCAATCTCTCTGTTTTAACTCAAGCATGTATTTGACAAACTTGCTAGGTTTGATTCTTTAGTATACGCAGCAGACTTTAATATCCCAGGTGATATTTGACATGGGGGAAGTTTCAGTGCCCATTCAACAAAATGCTAGTCACATTTGCTTTGCTTTCTGTTCATGGGGGAAAAGAATATGTACTAAATAAAACCACAAGAGCAGGGATATTAGGAAGCCCTTGTTCTGGTATTTTCCTCAAGTTAACACTTGCTCTATCCTCCTTACTCATTTAGATACTTCTGGTTATATAATTTTCCTATATCTATTATGATTTCTTGCCTCTCTACATAGCTCTTTGTTGCTCTCCTGACTATCTGTGTCCGATGGCTGAGGCACACCATCAAAAATGTGTGTTCAGACAAATGGTGAAAACAGAACATCTGAAAATGCAGGACTACTTCATGCAGATTTATGACTCAAACAGGATCACCTTTGTCCCAATTAAGCAAGCCTACTTGAAGAAAGATGGCTGAAACATTGTTTTTATAAAGAGAGATTTTTAAAAATGTCCCAAATAAAGCTAAAAGAAAAAGAACATAGGAGAAGATACAGGAAGAATATTACCTACTGAGTCCTTGCATTTAGAAATCTTGGAAACACGTATTAAACTGCTCTGTTTCTGAACTGGATGGAGCTCTGTGGAAATCCTCCTGTGACTTCTCTCACTGCCTTCACTCAATTTTATATTGTTTTGAAGGTCCAGGCAGAGAGGATATGTAATTGGACATTTGGTGAATGCAGAGGAGTGAAACTGTGTCCAAAGTTATTAGTTTATCTCCGTTTGAAGAGCAAGGAGAACATTTTATTTTATCTAACTTTTTTATAGCAATCAATTAATCCTTTGCTTCAAGGATGACAACAGAATGCCTTTATTCATTCTCATGGAAACACTGACATCTAGTGGGTCACTGCATTAATGCAGGGCAGCACAAAGCCTAGGGAAACTACTGCAAGTTCGGGGATATTCAATGTTTTATGCTCTCTTTGATTAATTAATTTGGCCCATTGACCTCTCTAGCTAGCTCCTGCTTAAAATTGTGGATAAAAAATAAAAATTCAAAGAAAGTTATAGAAAACAAACTTAGCACACCTAAGCAATAGCCTTCAGACACCCTGTAAATAAATTCTTAAGGACTATTTTAGTTGAAGATTTAATTATTATTCATATGAACCAATATTAGCAATGGTTCACTGAGCTTTAATAATGATAGAAACTAATACTTAGTATTTGGAGACCTATATAGTCTGTCACAGTAGCTCCTAAACTTTATTTCAGAGATGATGTTGATGAGCAGTATGAACACTGCCACACTAAGCTCTGTATACAGTTTCAAGGGATTCATAGAACCAGTGAAGTTTGGGCTTATCAAGAACTCCTGAAGTACTAATAACAGTTGAAAACGTTCATATAGCCTTTACTATGTACCAGACACTGTTCCAAGTTCTGTTACTGTATTAACTCATTTAATTATCACAGCTTTTCTAAGTAGATATTATTATTACCCTTTCCTTTTCTCAGAAAAGGAAATTGAAACACAGAGAGATGAAAATATTTGCCCAAAGCTACACAGGCACTAGGAGGTGTAGTTAAGATTCAAACTCAGGGAAGCTGACCTCAAAGTCCATGCTCTGTTCCATTGTCTGGGGCCTCTCCCAGAAGGGGCACTGCAGAGATGGCTACCTGGGCAGACAGAAACCTTACATATTGCTCTCATCATGGCCAATCTCTTTAAGCAATCTCTTCAGACTACTTATTTTATATTCCTCGGTTGCCCAGAGTTGCATCACAGCAAATAAATACGCACTACCTAATTGGGAGAGAAGTAGGAAGGCGGAGGAATAAGACAATATGCTTTGGGGTCTTTAAAAGGGAGATGTAGTCCAAGTCTGAGTCACTAGGTCCTTCAGGTCTTACAGCATTGGGCTGACAGCCATTGGGAGTATAAGACACTAGTATATTAATTACAAAAACATTGAACTTGAGCAAATAATGTCAGTTCTGGGGGCCAGAGATGTGACAGATCTTCTTTGTCCTATATCTTTGTCCTATATCTATCTGTCCTATATCTTAATCTTTTACTTTCATATCTTGTACTCCATAAAGCTCTTTCAAAGCAGACTACCTGGATTAACTCTTCTGTGGTCAAACCAGGAGAGAAGGACTATAACGTCTGATCTCTAGCATGCAGTCCTCCTGGGAGGCAATGAGGTTAGGAACCAGGGTGTATGTACTGGATTACCATCCTCCAAGACGTCCCTTAATCCAGCCTTGGACCATCCTACCTGCATTCCTCCCCAGAGGGTGGAAGGAGATGAGGGGAAGAGGCTGTTGGACAACAATAAACCTGCTTCACTAGAGCCCTTCCCCCACACCCCAGAGCACTCAGCCGTTGCTTGGAATCCATTTTTAGGTGGTAAGAGAGGGAGGTCTTTGAAAAGATCTGCTTAGTTCCAATGCGTCCTTTATAAAGTAGGCACTCTGGTTCTTTGACCTTGCCATGCATCTTTCCTTTGAAATGGAAGCAGTGAAGACTTTAAAAACATTATCTCGGGCTTCCCTCGTGGCGTAGTGGTTAAGAATCTGCCTGCCAATGCAGGGGACATGGGTTCGAGCCCTGGTCCGGGAAGATCCCACATGCCGCGGAGCAGCTAAGCCCGTGCACCACAACTACTGAAGCCTGCGCGCCACATCTACTGAAGCCCGCGTGCCTAGAGCCCATGCTCCGCAACAAGAGAAGCCACTGCAATGAGAAG
>NW_006776410.1:0-571 GCF_000442215.2 Lipotes vexillifer | reverse complement strand
GGGTTGGCTGCGTGAACACAGCCTGAAGGGGGCTAGTGCCACACAGCTAGCTGGGACGGAGTCTGGGAAAAAGTCTGGACCTGCCAAAGAGGCAAGAGACCACTGTTTCAGGATGCGTGAGGAGACGGGATTCAGAGCACCGCCTAAACGAGCTCCGGAGACAGGCATGAGATGCGGTTATCAGCGCAGACACCAGAGAGGTGCATGAAACGCTAAGGCTGCTGCTGCAGCCACCAAGAAGTCTGTCTGCAAGTACAGGTCACTATCCACACCTTCCCTCCCGGGAGCCTGTGCAGCCCGCCACTGCCAGGGGACCGTGATCCAGGGACTACTACCCTGGGAGAACAAACGGTGCACCTCAGGCTGTTGCAACGTTATGCCGACCTCTGCCGCTGCAGGCTCACCCCGCATTCCGTACCCCTGCCTCCCCCCGGCCTGAGTGAGCCAGAGCCCCCTAATCAGCTGCTGCTTTAACCCCATCCTGTCTAAGTGAAGAACAGATGTCCTCAGGCAACCTAAATGCAGAGGCAGGGCCAAATCCAAAGCTGAACCCCAGGAGCTGTGAGAACAA
>NW_006776409.1:0-266 GCF_000442215.2 Lipotes vexillifer | reverse complement strand
TTTTTGTTTCCAATGGTCAGGATTTTTCCACAGTGGCATTCTGATGTTTCTTCCCTCTCCTGTGTATGATTCCGTGGGTAGGAGTTTGCGTGTCTGTGTGCATGCGCGCGGTACAGTGCACTGGTTTCAATTTTTTCAGAGCGCCTTCTCTGAAAAAGAACATGACCGCTTTCATCACGGCTAAGTCTATCAAAACCGAATGGCCGGGCTTCCCTGGTGGCGCAGTGGTTGGGAGTCCGCCTGCCGATGCAGGGGATGCGGGTTCG
>NW_006776408.1:0-1671 GCF_000442215.2 Lipotes vexillifer | reverse complement strand
AAAAAAAAAAAAAAAAAAAAATGGGCAAAGGATCTGAATAGACATTTTTCCAAAGAAAGACATAGAGATGGCTAACAAGTACCTGAAAAGGTGCTCAACATCACTAACAGGGAAATGTAAATCAGAACTACAATGAGATATCGGCTCATAGCTGTTAGAATGGCTATTATCAAAAAAAACCCAGGAAATAACAAGTGTTGGTAAGGATGCGGTAAAAAGGGAACCCTTGTGCTAAAACACTAACTCAAAAAGATATATACACCCCCATGTTCACTGAAGTATTATTTACAGTAGCCAAGACATGGAAGCAATCTAAGTGTCCATTGATGGATGAATGGATAAAGAAAATATGTATATGCAGTGGAATATTACTCAGCCATCATAAATAAGGGAGTCTTGCCATCTGTGACAACATGAATGGTCCTTGAGAGTATTATGCTAAGTGAAAAAAAATCAGAGAAAGACAATGTATAATCTCATTTATATGTGGAATCTTAAAAAAAGAGCTCATAGACACAGATAACAGATTGGTGTTTGCTAGAGTTGGCAGGTGGGGATGGGGGTCAAAATGGGTGAAGGAGATCAAAAGGTACAAACTTCCAGTTATAAATAAGTAAGTCCTGGCAATGTAAGGTACAGTATGGTGACTGTAGTAAATATTGTACTGCACATTTGAAAGTTGCTAAGAGAGTAGATCCTAAAAGTTCTCATCACACACAAAAATTTGTAACTATGTAAGGTGATGGATGTTAACTAGACTTACTCTGATCATTCTGCAATATACACAAAAACCTAATTGTTATGTTGTACACCTGAAACTAATGTTATATGTCAATTATATCTTAGATTTTAAAAAGATACCTTTTTAAATACCTTCATACCATTAATATTTGTATATTTTAACAGTTTAATAATTTTTACTTAGAAAAAATGTTAAGAATTGATGAATCTTTGTGATTCTTATTATCTGAGTGTTTGTTATTGGAATGAATAATAAAAAAAACATTTTACTTTAATCACTGAAATCCCTATATCTGGTACTTAAAGATATGTTGTTTTACAGGTAAAGCTGAAAACTATAAATGAAAGCTGGAAAAATCTCTCTAGTTCTCAAAAGCAAGTAAGTAGTATGGTTTTAGCCTCAAGTGTCTAGTTAGAATATCTATGAGAATATGTTAGAGCAAGGCTTGATTCATGTGAAAACAATGTTATATTACACAAAGTATTTTTAAATTATTTTCATATTCTTGGAACCAATTTGGCTTTTCTCTTTTGGTAGTTTTTTTTTTAATTGGCTTCATTTTATTTTATTTTTAAAAATATTTATTTATTATTTTCGGCTGCATTGTGGCACACGGGATCTTTCGTTGCAGCATGGGCTCTTCATTGCAGTGCACAGGCTTCTCTCTACTTGTGGTGCACTGGCTTCTCTCTAGTTGTGGCACGTGGGCTTAGTTGCCCCATGGCAGGCATTTGGGATCTTCCCTGACCACGGATTGAACCCATGTCCCCTGCATTGGAAGGCAGATTCTTTTATTTATTTATATAGAAATAAATAAATAAATACACACATACATACATACATACATACATACATACATAAATTGAGGCTGCATTGGGTCTTCGTTGCTGCTCGTGGGCTTTCTCTAGTTGTGGCGAGCAGGGGCTACT
>NW_006776407.1:0-212 GCF_000442215.2 Lipotes vexillifer | reverse complement strand
TGGGTTAGGGTAAGGCTTCGGGTAAGGGTTAGGGTTACGGTTAGGCAACGGGGAGCATTTAGGTTACTTGTTAGGGTACGACAACGGTTTAGGTCAGCATATGTGTTAGCCTACGGGTTAGCATTAGGGCACGGGTTAGGATTAGGGCTCGGTTTAGGGTAAGGCTTCGGAGAAGGGTGAGGGTTGGGGTTAAGGAACGGGGACAGTTTAGG
>NW_006776405.1:0-12073 GCF_000442215.2 Lipotes vexillifer | reverse complement strand
AAAATGGGGGTGGGTGGGTGGGGGAGTGTATGCCTACAAGGAATTTGTTAGAAATTTTAGAGTAGTTCTGGTGGTCAAATAGCAAAACTCAAGCCCCCTCCCACAGTCATGATTTGTGGACCTCCCATCAATGCCCAAGGGCAGAGGAGTAGACTACATTCTTCCCCTGCTCTGATACTCCCCCATGTACTTTCAGGGCTGTTTATTGGTTGTTACTACACCAAGAACAATTTTTCTAGGAGATTATCCAATACTTTCAATGATGGACTTTGCTTAATGAAGGCAAGGGACATTAAGTAGAATATTCCTTCATTTTCATTGCAGAGCATGGGATCAGATAGAATTCTAACAGAAGCATGTTAAACAACTGTGTTGAACCAGGATTATTATTGTATTTAAGATTTTATTCAACTGGTTAAATGCCTTGCCTTATGTAAAACAGGGTACCTCTAAAAAATACCAGTAATGATTGTGTTCCCACAAAATAACTTGTTTCTACAAGAATTCGTAGAATTAGTAGAATTATGCTTTAATGAACCATGCAGAACATCAAATTTGCCTCATGACATTACAATTTCACTTAAGCAGAGAAATACAACTGCTAGTGTACAGAAAAGTACACTTTTCTGGAGTTTGGATTGTTGGTTTTTCTTATTTATTTTTGCTAAAATATATAGGGTAAACTCTTCCCCAGCCCATCTCTTCTCCCTAAGTACTTCAGGAAGTATTTTAAATTAAACTCTGTTATGTGCCCTGTAATATCTGAAAAATAGCAATGTCAATTTCTATAACATTTGTCAGTGTTCAAAATTCATATAGTACCTCAATATTCCTTAATCTTTTCTTAAGTCCCAAACCTCTATTTTCAAATGTCAGCCTCTGCCATTGACTGACTATGTGATTGTAGAAGAGGACATTTACTGTTCTGGACTTTAGTTTCCTCATATGTAAAATGAAGGCATTAAATGATTAAATCACATTTATGATCACATACAACTTCAATAGTTTGTGATTCTAGCACCTCCTTAAGGATCTAAAAGGTATATCCTACCCAAAACAACCAAAAATACAGCTAGATGTTTTATAAACCTGATTATTCTCAAGTATTTCCAATTTTGATACCAACCAGGGACCGCTCAGTGTTAAAAACTCAGGGTAATGGTTGATTTCTTAACCTTCTGTCAATCCGAAGGCCACAGTGTCCCTCAAATGCCACTTCTCTCTTTTTCATCTTCTTTGGAGAAGCCATATCTTAATTACTTTTCCTGAATTAGGGAAATGGTCTCCTTTCTGACCTACCTGGTAGCAGTTTCTCTAACTTATAAACCGTCTATCAGCTCAATATCAAAGTCACCTCCCTTAGTCATAGATTTGATGAAGACATTCTCACTGAAAATAGTTCCTCATGTCCTTCAGATATAAGTTCATATTCCTTATCCTGGTTTAAAAAGTGTTGCAAAATATAAACCTTTTTATTTCTGTTTACTACCCACCTTATATAGCTACCATTCCCCAATCAGGGTGATAATGAAGCATCTACTTTTCCCCGTGGTAGCGAAGATCAAAAGAGATGATGTGTGTGACACAGGCTTAAAACTGTACCTAGTACAGAACAAGTGCTCAATTAGTGTTAACTATTATTACACGTCCTCTCACTCTGACCTAAACTTTCCACACCTGCCTTTTCCTTGCCTATGCTTTATATCCAGTTCAATTACCTCCTCTTTTGTGAAGTCTTCCTCATGATGTGTCAAAATTAACCTCCCCTTGCACTGTCTCCACAGCATCGCCCTTAAAAATCTGCTGTATCAATGTTCAGTACGCCCCACAGTATACAGTTCATCCAGTCATTCATTCATTCAATGAATATACTATTTCAAGTGCCTACTATGTAGCCAACATTGTTCAAGGTTTTAGATATAAAGGAGTAAACAACAAAAAATGTGTGTTCTGCTTCCACCGAGCTCGCATTCTAATGTGGAGAGATGGGTAATAAAGTAAATACATAATACGATTAAGTGTCCTGAAGTGCCCAGGGCAGGGACAGGAGCACTTCTTCCACATTGGAAGTTCCCTGTAGCCTGAGCCCACCTCATTCTCCTTTTCTGCCTCTAGTTACCAGCACTGTTTGCTATTGTGTACAACGAATGTGTATTGGGTCGAACTTGAGTTTGTAATGAAAACAACATTTTAGGCAAAAGGCTTAAACTCTACGATTCAGTTGTCCCCTCTGAAAAAGAAATTAACAATATTTATTTACATGTTACTGGGGAAAAGAAATGAGATGTCTATAAAATACCTATATTTTATACTGGCAATAAGCAGACTCCAACAGATGCCACTATTGTTGTTTTTAACAAACTTTTCTAAAAGTCTTGTAATAGTTGATTCATAAGAACATGACCTGGTGAAAACATTCATTTTAAAGACTATTTTGAAAATTTTCAGTAAAATATTGTTATTCTTGGCCACCTGTGGAGATGTGGAAATGGTCTTGTTATATGAAACTAGACATTTTTATGGCATTTATTAAAACCATGTTTTACTCAGAAAATATTTTAAAATTTCCAGCAGATTTTTAAGACAAGGAAGGGTCAAAGAATTACTTTTTGAATGAATGATTTAATAAAATAATAACCGAGTTCAGGAATAGCTAGAGATATTAACGTAAATAGTAATAGAAAAGCCATCAGCCCAACTTAAGGGCTATTTATGATCAAAGAGACCTTCAAAATCTTTTGATCTAACCTTTAATTTTACAAATGAGCCACAGAGGAGAAATGACTTGCCACATACATCACAAAACGTCGCAGAGCAGGCACTAAGTTTCACCTTCCAGCACTTCCCTTCAAAGAAAAGAAAAACTCTGTGTTTTCTCCTTCAGACTAGAAAGTGGTCTGTTTCCTCACAAAGGAAAATTATTTCTGTCCACCACACTCTAAGACTTTTCTGCAGTACATGCATGTGTATACTTCCATAGTTTCCTGCCTTCGGGTAATCTTTGATATTGAAGAGTGGCTTTCTATTATTCCCCAAGTGATCTGTTTGGGCATTTAAAGGTTTCCTTGAACTTTATTCCTACATGGTAAGCATGGTGAACCATTTTCCTACCCAGCCCTCTAGGCAGTGATCCGGCACATGGTAACCAATGCTAAATATTCTTTCTTATGCAGCATTGCTAAAGATGATGGCCTCCCCCTCCCCACCAAAAAAGGAACAAACAAACAAAAAACAGAAAATCAGCAGTAAACACAGGCGCTTTTTTTCACATAATAAAATCTTGAGAAGGAGCAGAGAAGCAAATGAATTTAATACAGACATTGAATCACAGATGAAAGAATCCAATCAAATACTGACAAAAGAAAAACATCCAAACAGGGTAAAATATGAGAAATCACAAAAGTAATAAGCCTCACTCCCATATAGCTGTGATGGGAATAAAATAAGGCCACTTCATGACATTTCTCCTTTAGGATATTTCCCTTTCAAAAATACCAAAAAACCTCTTCAGAAACTTTGTTTAAGGAAAGATTAACTTGCATTTCTGTTGCTCTAAATAAAATGAAAGTTGTCTTAGGCTAACAATACTAGTAATTACAAGCTAAAATAAATAATACCATTAGTAATAATATTTGCAATCATGCAGTCTCAGCATCTTCATCTCTACTATTTAGTCCTGGCCACCGTCATTTGTCTCATTTTCTGAAAGAGACTCCTACCTGTTCTCCCTTGCCCTGCTACCAACTGAGCTGAGTTTTTAAATGAAGATTAGATTTTGCCTTTCCGTCTATACTCTGCAATGGCTCCTCATTCCTCTTTGAAGAAAACCCAACATTTCTCCCTTGAGTAGCCAGGTCCTGACTGACCTGTCCTCTCCCTGTCTCTCTGACCTCCACCCTTCTCCCATTGTTTACCACCATAGGGAAGGAAAAATTTTTCCTCTACCCTTTATGGTTCTTAGGCTGATCTAATAAATAAATTAAAATAAGGTAGATTGGTAGGGAAAAAAAAAACAAGTTCAATTATATACATATGGAGGCCCCATAAGAATATGGGACCCAAGGCCAAGTTGGGCAGCTATGTCATCCTGAGCTAAGGAATGGGATAGGGACCTGGGCCTCAAAGGGGAAAAGGGCAACTCACAGGACAATAAGAATTTTGGTAATTAGATGTTTGTCCTGCCATACAGATAGGTCATTCAGATAAAAAGTTATCTCTAGTAACAGCCCTTTTTCTGGGCCAGGTGCCCTATCTAAATTCTTTCAGGTAGTTAAGGGACAGGTAAAGTTTTTCTTGAGCCTTGCTTGCCTTCAGCTCAAAATAATCCATACACCAATGTGGCACATTTGGGGAAGGCTCACTCTGAACCCCTTCACCATTCTCCTGTCATGTTGGGTGTTTTACTGTTCTTCACACATGCCAACCTTTCTCCCATCCTCAGGGCCTTTACCTTTGCTATTCCACTTGCCTGGAACACTTTTCCTCCCTGGTCTCTGCACTTCTCCCTAATTTAACTTATTCTAGCGTCTACATAAATGTCACTTTCTCATAATGACTGCCCATTCTCACCCTATCCAAAACCAATCTCAGTCTCGAATTACTCTTCTTGCCTCACCTGGCTTTACCATCTCGCTGGGGCTTTTCACATCATTGCAGTTATCACTATCTGATATTCGATTATATAGGCATGAGTTTATTTATTTACCATGTGTCTTTCCTCACACAGGTCAGCAGCAAGCAGCAGGGACTTGGCTTATTCTATACCATCTCTCCAAAGTCCAGAATAAGGCCTGACACATAATAGGTGCTCTATAAATAGTTACAGAATGAATCAAAAAACAATAATAATTTAGTAAGTATCTACTACATGCTGACTGCTTTATTTAAATTATTTCTAACACTAAGCACATAAAACCCTGCCAGATAAAGATCGTTCCCATTTTCTTATCTAGGGAGCAGAGAGTTCAGAGAGGTTGTGTAACTTTCCCAAATTCATACAGATAATAAGGGGCTGAGCCAGAAATGAATGCAGATCTCTCTGACTCAAAAGTCTATTTTCTTTCTGTTACACAATACAATGTTGAAGATATCAATAAAGTTGATATTAATAACAGTATATATTTATAAGGAACTTACCAAGCACCAGACACTGTTATAAGTACTTTATATGTATCAGTTCATTTAAAGCTCAGGAAACCCAAAGTATTGCTGCTTTTATCTCATCTCATAGATAAGGAAGCTGAAGCTCAAAGAGGTTAAGTCATTTGCCCAGGATAAAAAGCCAGTCAGTGGAATAATTAGGATTCTAGCTGAGGTCATCTAGACTTAGAATCTGTGCTTCTAACTGTCACCTTATAAACTGAGATTAGATGCTTCCTTTGTGTCATTTCTAAAGTGAAACAGGTGAGGCACAAAGTGGTGTCAATTTCTCCACAAAGGTCACACTAGAGCAGTCCTGCAACAGCCCCTCTGCCATTCAGAGTGTCCAGTCCCCAGAGCACACACAGAGCTCAGAACTCTCTGGAGAAGGCCATGGTCTACCATGCTGGGAGTTGAAAAAGTAGGAATAAAAAATAATATTTTGGAGAGCATTTCAATGTATAGTTTACAAAGCATTTTAGCATAAACGTCCTGAGCTAATTTTTAGAAGGTATTCATTTCCGATAAAATCGTCATGCTGAAATGGGGCAGGACCCTTTGGGGCTCCTGGGCATGGAAGTCTTTCAAACAGTTGCCAATCAGGCAAGGGAAGGGATGCAGAGACAAGGGAGGAGCAGTCAAGAAACCATAGTGCAGCCTTGGGGCAGGGTCCTGGGTCCACCGCAAGGGATACACATAACAATACCTTTGAGCTGTTTACAGAACTAAAACCCCCAACAAATGGAAGATGTTAGCATTTTTCATTCCAGAGAGAAGGTCATGGTTTGATAGCCTTGAGAACCAGAGAAGCTCATCAAGAGACCACCTGAGGCCAGATTAAAGAAGTGCAGGCCCTACACATACCTTCATTCTCATCAGTAACCTCACCCTTGAATCATTACTACAAAACTCCTCACCAAATCCTCCTGAGTTGGGACACACAGTTTTTAAGGATCATGAGCTCGCTCTGTCCCCCTTTGCCTGGCAAAGCAATAAAGTTATTCTTTTCTGCTTCATCCGAAACTGTGTCTCTAAGATTCAATTTGGCACCAGTGCACAGAGGTTGAGTTTTCAGCCTCAATACCAATCAACCTACTTTATAACCAATTGCTTTGAATTAAATAGTTTTGTGCCAAATCACTGGTAACTGGATTCCAAACCTATTTTCCAGGTGAGAAAACTGAGGATCAGTGATGTTAACAAACAAACATCATATATGTCTTCAGGACTCAAAATAAATCATTGCTTCCAAAGCAACTGAAGTAGGAATGTTTGCAGGAAAGAGCTAATGCAACTTCCCTGAGGCTGCTATCTTTAGAAGTTCTTGCTTTCAAGACTGGCCCTTGGCTGGCATCTGGGAACATGGCTTTTAAAATGTTCACTAAGTGTAAGGTTAGACTGCTGTGCCAGCTTACTTAAATTGTACAAAAAATGTTTATAATGGTGAGCACCCACCCTTTTTCTGTATTAGAGTCTGGAATTTTATTGGGCATGGGTGTCTCTGTGATCAGCCCCCAGTGAAAACCCTGAAATCAGTCACAAGCAGCCTTCCGTAGGCAGACACATTGCACATATGTGGATGTACTTTTATTGCAGAGGGAGTGTGCTGTGTGCGACCCCTCCCAGGAGGAAGAGAGCATAGGACGCCTGCACATGGATTTCTCCAGACTCTGCCTAATATGTTTTACCCCTTTCTGACCTGGTTGTGTATCCTTACTGTGCTTCTCTAATAAATCTGAACTGTGAATATGAGAGTATGATGCTGAAATCTGTGAATCCTTCTAGCAAACCACCAAATGTGTGAGTGGTCCAGTAGGGCCATGAGACAGAAAGCTAGTAGGAGAATGAAGGGCCCTTGACAAATGAGACAAGGGAGAGTAGAGAGTCCCCTCTGTGGATAAATCTGGAAGCTAAGAGATTCACTGGGGCTACACAGACCTTGTAATCTACACCTGAGTAGGAAGCCTGCCCCATGGCTATGGAATTCATTGATACAAGAGCAGGGATGTGCCTCTAATAAAGAATTGTTAGTATTTATTCACCATCTGTCAAAACGAGGAGAGGAGGCTACCTGAGCAGTTGAAGTATAAACCCCAACACTTTCCAAGAGAGTTAAAAGTATAGGAGAGAAATTGGCTTTTCTTGGCTAAAATTCTGCATACTGATTAGCAGCCCAAAGAGGCAAATTTATTCAAATCTACCTCCCTAAAACAAATGTCATCTTTCCCGGGGGAGTAAAATGGTGTGGAACTATATATAGGGTACACCATTTAACATTACATTCCTTTTTCAGGAAAATTCCTCTCCACACTCATTTGCATTAGATGTATTTAGAACCTGGGTAGCAGCTGAACCTCCTTTCAAAATTGATGGCTAACTAATCCCTTAGGTTTTACCTGATCCCATGCTGTGCAATCTGTATATACACTGCAACTTATGTTGTATAATCTCTTAATAGATGACTACCTGACAGCAAATTCATTTTGGTATTTTAATAATCAAGCTCACTTCTAGTCCAAGACACACCAGCTTTCTTTTAACACTTCCCCCATATTAAGCTTTTCAGAAAGAAAGTGACCTCCCCATACACTTACACACATATACACAGTTACAAGTTCCTTCTATCAAGGGAGATTTGGACTCAGAAAACACTTAAACAGAGTTGGAATCACTCATCCAAAATGGCCAAGAGAGAGCCAATTAGAGCAAGAATGGTGAGTCTTATAATATAAAAAAGACCTAGGAGTCCAGTGCTCCCATCACAATATTTACAGGGAGGACTTCCCTGGTGGTGCAGTGGTTAAGAATCCACCTGCCAAAGCAAGGGACACGGGTTCATTCCCAGGTCTGGGAAGATCCCACAAGCTGTGGAGCAGCTAAGCCCGTGCACCACAACTACTGGGCCTGTGCTCTAGAGCCTACGTGCCACAACTACTGAGCCAACATGCCACAACTACTGAAGACCACGTGCCTATAGCCCGTGCTCCACAACAAAGAGGCCACCGCAATGAGAAGCACGCATGCTGCAGCAAAGAGTAGCTCCCACTCGCTGCAACTAGAGAAGGCCCACGTGCAGCAAAAAAGACCCAATGCAGCCAAAAATAAATAAATAAAATAAATTTTTTTTAAAATTTAAATATTTACAGGGTTGTCAATTCACAAAGGGCAGGGCTAAAGTCATGCCAACAGGGGAAATATCCCTTCCATATATTAGATATATTTTTCTTGGAAAAAAAAATAAAAGGATGCTCAGACTAAAAAAAAAAAAGTGCTTTCTTCTTGGTTAGCTGGGAGGAAAAGTGAATATAATTTAGGTCATACCGTCACCTTCAAACACAGGGCTGAAGCCTACTAAAACACCTACCCTGCCTTTGGAGTCATCATATGGACTGCATGTGTTCCCCCAAATTCATATGTTGAAATCTGAACCTCCAGTGTGATGGTATTAGAAGGTGGAGACTTTGGGAGGTACTTAGGCCATGAAGGTGGAGCCCTCATGAATAGGATTAGTGCCCTTATAAGGAGAGACGTGAGAGCTTGCTACCACTCTCTGCCATGTGGGGAAACAACAAAAAGGAGGCCATCCACATACAACCCAGGAAGCAGGATCTCTTACCAGACACCAGATCTGGCAGTGGCTGGATCTTGGACTTCTTCACCTCCAGAATGTGAGAAATAAATGTTTGTTGTTTTAGCCACTCAGTCTAAGGTATTTTGTTACAGCAGCCTGAGCTGAATAGGACACCCTGATCATAAAAGGAGTATCAGTCTCTTGCATTCACAAGCTATCAGGATGTTCAGAAAGAGACAGAAACTTCTCCTTAAGTGAGAAGTGAAACTTCCTAAGAGATGGCAGTGTACCAGACTCCATGGGTCTGAAATCAGGGTTCTCGAGAAAGAAGGGAGAAGTGGGGTTGGAGGGAAGTCAGAATGAAAGAACATTCACATGGCTCCCACTTTTGTAACAGGTCTGCCTTCAAAAAAACTACCTTCCCATTACATATCTCCATCAGTGCAAAGTAACTGGATCTGAGGAAAACTAGTGAGTTGGGATATAAATTGGAAAGAAAGGCTGAGGTTTCTCCAATCATCTTATGAAGAATTTGTGGGTAAGAATTGGAAGGATTTTTCCCACTGGAATTACTAAGGGCACCACTAGAACATAGATCTCCAGTAGCAGAAAGGATCCCTCCTGGAACACAAATCCAATAAGACAAGTCTGCCCAGGTAGGAAGTTTCTAGAATCAGAAATCAGGTTTATTCATTTTAGGATGCCATTTTCTACACCAGGCAGGTATGCAGTAGATGCTTAACAATTTGTTACAGAAGAATGAAAGAGAGTTGATTCCTATATCTAAAATGCAACCATCTCTACCTCTATTTTGGTCTATTGAAAATGTATACATCTTGGAATCCTCTGCAACATTTTCTCTAACTCTCCTGGCTGTGTACAGTCTCTTTTTCCTTAGAATGCTTATTGCACTCCATTATTAATGATAATTATCTTAATCAAGCTTGAAATAAAGACATCTGTTTATTTTGTTCTCATCCTTTTCTCTAGTCCACTCCATCCCTGACCCCCTGTACTATAAGCTCCTTGAATATCATCTCTCTGCCCATAGACTGTTCTATTATAGTATAGAGCAGGGTGCCTTACCTATAGGAAGTTCAGATTTTTTAATTTGATTTTATACTCATGCAAAATAGTCTACAGATTATTTTTTTCTGCTTTCACTTCTCACATGACAGTGCTATCCTTAAATAACTTCACAATATTCAGTCCCAATTTATTTTGTAAAGCAAATAATTACTGTTATATTTATTATGCACATTCCATAGTTGTATCATAATATCGCACATTTTTCTATTCCTTACCACTAACAATAAAAATCTCTTCATTTAAGAACATTTTTACTGTTTTGGAAAGTCTATTTCTTCCATCCTGTGCTGGATAAATATGCTCATTTTATCTACTCACCTGATGTTGCACCTCAGGTCAAACTGGATATACTCTGTGGGGATCCTGAGGATAAGGTTTGGCTCACTAGATGACTTGTTAATCCACATCGGCCAAAACACTTCTGACTTCTCATTTGTAAAATGAGATTTAAAAACCTTCATCATTATTTATTAAGCATCCACTATACCCAGGGAACCTAATAAAAGAGACTGCATTCAAAGAGCTTAAAAATAAGACCTCTGCTTGCAGAAAGGGGACATGGCAGGAACTCTCACCAGGATCATTCATTTCAAGCATTTTCCATATTAAAAGGTTCCACTTATATATGGGTTCAGGTGCACAGTTTGTGAGAAGGCTGGCAAATGATTCCTAAGGGAGAGGCTGTATCCTAGTGGCAGAGAAGGACCAGGATTTGAGACGCCCACAGCTGGAGCAGTCGAATAACATGGGGAGAAAGGAAGACAATATTAGACGTTAGTTCAGAGCATTAAAAAATTTGTAGGGACACTAAGGCCGTTTCCTTTGCAGAGATATTAACAAGTTGTACACATTAAGACAAATACTCTAACCACTTCTTGTGTTACCTATAAGGATCCATTTCATTTATAACCACACCGAATACAATAACCACCAACTCTTTATTCAGGTCACAAAATTCCACCCAAAACCAGTCATGACCAGACTCCTAAACAAGGTTTTTTTTTTTTTCTTTCAAAAGAATTCCTAATTTTTCTACTTTTTACTCCAGACAATGAGTCAGATCCTTTCTACCCTTAGTTCCCTCATATCATATTAAATCAAGTCAAAGGGTGTCAGCTTTATTTACAGAATTGATTCACCAAAAATTCTCTCTTAGAATTGAGAATTCATTTTTATCTTTGGCCCTGTTCCCTTTATTCCTTTCCATTTATCTGAGTGGGGTAGTTCTTGTTTTCTCTTCTGTGAAATTAATAAATTAAACCCAAGGTAATTGTTTTCATGTAATCAACACCAGTGGTACAAGCACCAAAGAATTCTAATAAGAAACATCCATGAAGAAGTCAAAGTTTTTCATTGTACAGCCCTATTTTTTAGTTTCCTTTTCAATTGATAGCTTAAAGAAGTATCAATTATTTTTATTGTTTCTACCCTATTTGTCTCATAGTCAGAGAACTTAGAGCTCAGGGGAACTTTGGAGGTCATATAATCCAATTCATTCATTTTACAGGTAAGAAAAGAAAGGTATTTAATAGCAGAGCCGGATCCCATGATCCCAGACCAAGTGTTCTTTTCCCTTTATTGCCCCTCCTCCCTGCTCTACAGTGTTCCTAGGGGGGAAATCTTAAGCTTTATTTCCATCTCCCATTTGGAATGCAGCTTCCAAAGACAACTACAACTAGAAGTCCCCATATAAATCATATCTAATGATTTGGAATGTGCTTGTGGAGCTTCATATAGAAGGCTTACCTCTGAAATCCACACTTCATGTTCAGCAGTTAATGTTTCTTAGGCAAATACATCCCTTCCTGAGAAATTAATTAATCCTGATTATAAAAATTCAGCTCCCAAGGATTTGAAATCACACTTATTCAAGAGATTTAACTTAGGTAAATGATTTCCTGTTAATTACCCCTTAAATGCATCTTCATGTTGATAGAAAAAAATAAATTAAAGTTTCAGTTAAAACTCCAGGAAAGCATACACTATTTGCAAAACATAGCTTCTGATGAAATGTTATTTTCTATTTGTCAAATATAATTTGCAGCTGTGTATAAACAAACTTTCCAATTGCTATAGAAAGTCTAATTTTTTAATTTCCTTAAATTAAAAACATAGAGGGCTTCCCTGGTGGCGCAGTGGTTGAGAGTCCGCCGATGCAGGGGACACGGGCTCGTGCCCCGGTCCGGGAAGATCCCAGATGCCGCGGAGCGACTGGGCCCGTGAGCCATGGCCGCTGAGCCTGCGCGTTTGGAGCCTGTGCTCCGCAATGGGAGA
>NW_006776404.1:0-283 GCF_000442215.2 Lipotes vexillifer | reverse complement strand
ACGGCGGCTCGGGCTCCGGCGTGCCCGGCGGGGCCCCCCTGCTCCTTGCTGCCGGCCGTGAGCTGCCACCCGAGGAGGAGCCGGTGTCGCTGCAGCTGAAGCGGGGCGGGGGCGTCGGGGCGGAACCTGAGGAGGCCCTGCGCCCCGCCTGCCCGCCCGACTACACCCTGGCCCTGCGCAGGGCGCCGGACGATTTGCCCCTCTTGGCCCCCGGGGCCCTGACCCTGCTGCCCAGCGGCCTGGGGCCACCCCCTCCCCCGCCGCCCCCCTCCCTCCATCCCTT
>NW_006776403.1:0-404 GCF_000442215.2 Lipotes vexillifer | reverse complement strand
CATACAGAGTGAAGTAAGTCAGAAAGAGAAAAGCAAATACCATATGCTAACACATATATATGGGATCTAGAAAAAAAATGGTTCTGATCAATCTGGTACAGGACAGGAATAAAGACACAGACTTAGAGAATAGACTTGAGGACACAGGAGGGGGAAGGTTAAGCTGGGATGAAGTGAGAGAGTAGCACTGACATATATACACTACCAAGTTTAAAATAGATAGTTAATGGGAAGCAGCTGCATGGCACAGGGAGAATGGCTTGGTGTTTTGTGACCACCTAGAGGGGTGGGATAAGGAGGGTGGGAGGGAGACACAAGAGGGAGGGCATATGGGGATATATATATGCATATAGCTGATTTACTTTGTTATACAGCAGAAACTAACACAACACTGTAAAGCAATT
>NW_006776402.1:0-630 GCF_000442215.2 Lipotes vexillifer | reverse complement strand
TTAGCATACGTGTTAGGGCACGTGTTAGTGTGAGTGTATGGGTTAGAATTAGGGCATGATTTAAGGTAAGGCTAAGGGTAAGTGTTAGGGTATAGGTTAGTGTACGAAAACAGTTTAAGGTTAGCGTACGTGTTAGGGCACGGGTTAGTGTTAGCATATGGGTTAGGTTTAGGACACGATTTAGGGTACGTCTAAGCATAAGGGTTAGGTTTAGGGTTAGGGTTAGGTGATGGGGACCGTTTAGGGTACAGGTTAAGGTACGACCACAGTTTTGGGTTAGTGTAAGTATTAGGGCACATGTTAGTGTTAGCGTATGGTTTAGGATTATGGCACGGGTTAGGGTAAGGCTAAGGGTAAGTGTTAGGGTTACAGTTAGGGTTAGGGTTAGGGTTAGGGAACGCGGACGGTTTAGGGTATAGATTAGTGTACGATATGGTTTACGGTTAACGTACATGTTAGGGCACCGTTTAGTGTTAGCGTACGGGTTAGGATTAGGGCCCAGGTTAGGGTAAGGCTAAGGGTATGGGTTGGGATTATAGTTAGGTTTAGGGTAAGGGAACGGACACAGTTTAGGGTACAGGTTAGGTTACGACAACGGTTTAGGGTTAGCGTACGTGTTATGGCTCGGCT
>NW_006776401.1:0-662 GCF_000442215.2 Lipotes vexillifer | reverse complement strand
CGGACACGCAGGCTCAGCGGCCATGGCTCACGGGCCTAGCTGCTCTGCGGCATGTGGGATCTTACTGGACCGGGACACGAACCCGTGTCCTCTGCATCGGTAGGCGGACTCTCAACCACTGCACCACCAGGGAAGCCCAAAGTATAATACATTTTTAAACAGGGACTGAAACATTATATAACAGGGATAAGAAGCCACTGAAGCATTCATATAATTTTCAACCACTCTAGTAAACCAATCAATACCTGCATTATGAATTTTGTCACTGAAAGCAAAGATTAAAAACTGTGAAGGAACTTTAAGTTATTTTAACAAAAACAGGTATAACTATGGTCAGCTGCAAAATTAATGATAAATATGCTCAGAAAGAAAACAATTTACTGGTATGTTTCTGTATCAGATGACACTACTGGACATTCATTACATGTTAGGTGTGGTATTCAGTAAGAACAGTTACTTTCACAGATGTATGCTCTTAAATATTTTGTTTCATGGCTACAAGAAACCACTAGTATTTAGAATATGAATCAACTCTTGGTATGTACATAATATGTAAATTATGAAATACAAACAGTTCTGATTATCGATGAAAACATGCTTTAGAGAAGGGATTTTCCTTTAACCAACAATTATCTTTTTTTTTTTTTTTTTTTTTTTAAAAA
>NW_006776399.1:0-583 GCF_000442215.2 Lipotes vexillifer | reverse complement strand
CCCCTGCCATCAGCCTCTCCTCCTCCCTCCCTCCTATGCCCCTAGGGCCCCTACAGCTGGTGGAGGCCCCGGAGAACTGAGGAACAGGCACAGGAGCCTAGCACACTTCCCAGGGCCCAAGTGGGTGGAGGAAATGCCCTCTGTGCCTTCCCTGATCCTCCAATCCTGATGTCCCTTCCCTGTCCACCTCTCCTCTTCTCCCCCTGCCTCCCTCCTATGCCCCAGGACCAACACGGCCCAGAGGGGGCCCCAGAGAATGGACGACCAGGCCCAGGAGCCCAGCAGGTTTCCCAGGGCCTGAGTGGGTGGGGTAAACACCTTCCACACCTCCCCAGATCCTCCGAGCCCCCTGAGGGTCCCTCTAGGTGAGGGAACTCCTCCCCTCTCTAAGCTACCCCTCAGGGGTGCCAGTCCTATCTGGCCTCCACTTATCCTCCCCCCCACTTCACCCCACATCCTACCAGGTTGCTCGGGGGTTCCTCCCATCTCCTTGGTCATCAAAGTCCCCCACCAGCGTCCCTCTTGCATATTTTAAATTTGTGTATGTGTGTTTGTGTGTGTGTGTGTGTGTGTGTGTGTGTGT
>NW_006776398.1:0-4931 GCF_000442215.2 Lipotes vexillifer | reverse complement strand
ATCAAGGACTTGCAAGAAGAGGTTTCAAACCTTTATAATAATATTCGATTATTTGAAAAAGGGATGAAGTTCTTTACAGGTATTATACTTAACAGTTTTTTCATTGATTCTCATAATTGTCCTTGGACATTCATTTTAATGAAGCGCTTTTATTTTCCAGATGATACCCAGGCTGCTCTTACGAAGCACTTGCTGAAGACAGTGTGTACTGATGTCACTAATCTCATTTTCAACTTCTTAGCTTCAGAATTAATGATGGCAGTAGACAACCCTGCAACCATTACAAGTGAAGTAAGTCAGTGATTTTCTTGCCACTCTTGATGTGTTTTGCTTTGAAATCCAAGCATGTTTTATTTTCTCACATCTAAAAGGAAAATAAAAGGAGTTTTTAGGAAGAAATCTGTCAGATTTTTAGTTCAAGTTTAGTACAATAGATATACATTTGCTACTAGGATTGGTAATATAACCTATTAACAGTAATAATAAAAGTAAGGAAATACTAGTCATTATGTCTGGGAATGCCTGTAATAAATATAGCATGCGTGCTTGGCCTTCTACTTCCTATTATTGTACAGAAAGCAACAGGAAAACGTATTATCTCTGAAAAAAAGTAAATAAATAAGCTGAGTAGCCTACAAAATCTTTTTTTAAGCTCATCAGATGACTCAGATTGGATTTAATTTCACCAGGTAGCCTTGCAAAGAGTGAGGGTCACTATTCAAAGAGGGGTAGCATAGAGAGACGGGACAAATGAACTGGCTTAATTTAGGCAGATCTTCAGGGAGAAGAGGTGTCCATCATAGAAGCTGGAAGTAAAGCAGCTGAAATTTTAACATTCTTAAAGGTCTAGGCTAGCATCACAGTTTAGAATCCCAGGAAGCACCCAGAACAAGGGGGAAAAAAAGGGTAATGATGCTTAGTTACTTTGGAATCAGCTATTTTATTTTTTCCTGATTATTGTTACATCACATCCCCTTTTCATGCTGAGTTGCAAGTCCCTTGTCAGTGTTTTGACTTTGCAGTCATTTTCATTTCGTGACACTATCTCATTTATTTAGACTAATTCCAGTTCATTTTCTGAAATTCAAATCTCAAATTCAAAGCTCATCTCTTCCCTTCTTGCAATGTAAGGTGGAGCTATGGCTCCCAGTTGCCTACAGGAGGAAAGGTATGGCCTATCCCTAGGACTCCTCCTCCTCTTCTTCCTCACCCTAGATTTACTTAAGGTTGGAGATTTAGGAAGAATGAGAGAGACAGCAGTGCCTTCATAAGACTGCTATCACTGGTCAAACCAAATCAGTCTAATGCTTGTGGCTTCTCGTGATGTGGCCTTTGTTGCATAGGTGGGATAGGTGGTTTTGTGGGGATGTTTTTAGTATCATGTGACTCCTTCTCATAGCAAGGACTCCCCCTAAACCTCCAGATAAAGGTCCATTTCTCTCTCCTACCCTGGCAAGGTACTGTTTCCCTCCCATTCTTTGCATTGAGCAGTGATTCTCAACTGATTGGATAGTTCCATGTACCTGCCTGCATGCCAGCCTCTGCTGTGGGAAGTACCTGGGGTCCTTCCCATGCCCTTTAAGGGCCACAGGAGGATTGCTGTAGCATGGGGTAGGAGTCAATAGGTTGGTCCAGTCTTCTAAGACATACTGGAATTTTCAGGGCCTGCTGGCCAAGCCGTTCCAATAAGGCCTCCTCCAGAAATTTTGCCCTAGAAGGAGCCCTAAGACTCTGCCACCAAACTTCACAAAGCACAGCTGTGTGGAGAGGGGTGCTGAAAAGGTTCCACACACCAGACAGTATAACAAGCAGCCATCTTTCTGTGGTTCAGGTCCCCTCGCTTATAGGCATCCTGTATCTTTATGGCCTTCTGGATCTTTATGAGTGGGGCTCCCTCACTTGGCCTTAGAGAAAAACACTCTTCCCACCACAATAGAAAAAAGAGGGAGCAGCCTCTTACCCCAAATTATTTTTCTTGCACAATGAATGGTGTGTATATGCTCATTCACTCATGCGCTGTTTATCATTCTTCTTATACTGCTGGAGCAGATGGGAGGAGTAGTGGCTGCCTCTAGCGTCTTTGACTGTTGACTAGCATTCTGATTTTAGAGTGTTTTAGCATATTTTTAATCCCTAGTTTGTGGTCTAAAATATAAGAACAAAGATAAATTTCACTCAGCATTCTGTTACAATAGTAAATACTCATTTTTTGTTTTGCTTTGTTTAAACTTATATCCAGTACATGTCAAAGATAATTCCAAAGAAATTTCTTTTGCCCTATAGGTAAGAAAAAAAATTCTAAGTAAATTATCAGAAGAAACTAAAGTAGCTCTCACAAAACTCCATAGCTCTCTGAATGAAAAGGTAAGTGAAGTTTTATTATTTAGATATTTGGGCTAGAATTTGTGATCTTTGGATAGATAGATTTTTATCAGAATAACTGAAAACTAAATCTAAACCTATTATTCTGTACTCAGACCTCTTTGGCAGGTGAAGGAAGAGACCAAGCTGGGGGCATTTTACCCTCTAGTCCTAAATCACAGTTTCAAACTTCATGACAAAATGACCTTTTTAAGAATTGTATCCAGGTTGTAAAATTATAAAACGGTATTAAATGACTGCTTTTCTTTAGGCAATAAAAGTAAATCATGGTATTAAATACCTTTTCAGAGCATAGAAGACTTTCTTTCTTGTCTGGATTCTGCAGCAGAAGCTTGTGATATTATGGTGAAAAGGGGAGACAAAAAAAGGGAAAGGTAACATTGAATTAATGTCTGAAATTTCGTATCTGAAATTGGAGTCTATCTGAATCTTGCATAGAGAACTGTTGTGTCTAAATGGCTGTAGATCTTCAGTCATAGTCACTCTTCATATCCTTAGGTGTCTCTCTCTGACCCAGTAGAATAAGGTAGCAGAGTTGCTAATCCCATAGTTGATCAAGCCTGGGAACTTATTAGTTTTAAGACCTTTGTAGGAAAGCTTATTTAATCCAACGCACATCTGTTTGATCCCCAACAATTCAAAATAAAAAGCATACTTTGAGTATCCCTGCTCCATACATATATGTTTTTTCTGTCATTTTCTAGCATATTTGTCCATGCTGTTTAGGATTATGTGTGTCTATATCCCCTAAAAAGTCCTTTAAAATTATCATGGAACTAGATTAATTAAACTAGAGATGCTAAAAATGAAAACAGAATAGAAGAACTGAAGTTGGTGAGAACTTGTTAAAATATGATAATGTATTTGTTATTTTATTTTTGTTTAGGCAGATACTGTTCCAGCATCGACAAGCACTGGCTGAACAGCTAAAAGTCACAGAAGACCCTGCTCTTATTCTGCATCTCACATCGGTTCTGTTGTTTCAGTTCTCAACCCACAGCATGCTCCATGCACCTGGAAGATGTGTCCCACAGATCATTGCTTTTCTGAATAGTAAAATTCCAGAGGTATTACATTTTCAGTGCACTTGAAACTTTTTTAGCTTTTAGATTCTGAATATTTTGAATGGATAGATTTGAATCATTGTGAACACTAAGACACAAAACATATTAACATCATCTTCCTGCTTCCATGAATGGAAACAGTGAATAAGGAGGTTGATTTTTAAAACTCAGCATAGCTCAGGAATCTTTCAGGATCCTGTAAGATCCATGGTAAGGAATATTCTGAATCTGGAAATTAAGCTTTTGGAATAGGAATAATAATGTTCAGTCTTCCATTTCAGTTTATGAAGGTTTAACCTGTCCTTTAAGGACCAGCTCAAAAATTCTTATCCTGCACAAATTCATCTGAGAAACTCTTCAGCTAAAGGTAAATTGGCTTCTTTGAACTTCCATATCACTTTGACAGTATCTTTGGTGATAGAAGCTAGCTCAGTCAACTTACATTAAAATGATCTGTGTTCATGCTTTATCTCCCCCAAACTGTAAATTCCTTGAGAGCAAGGACCTTGCTAGATTCAGCTTTCTAATTCTATGGCCAGTAATTTGTAAAGATGAAGATTGTCAGTGTATTGGGTTGGCCAAAAAGTTCCTTTGGTTTTTTCCATAAGATGGCTCCAGTAGTGGTCAGTTGTCTTTATATGAAACAATTTTGTTAGATTGTATTAAGACAGCTGTCATATCAGTGTGCTGCTAAAAAGAAAACATCAAAATTGGTGAATTTTTGTGTAACCATTTTAATATTGAAGATGGGAAGGAAAAAAGCAACATTTCAGCTCTATTATTTCAAGAAAGGTAAAAACGGGCTTCCCTGGTGGCGTAGTGGTTGAGAGTCTGCCTGCCGATGCAGGGGACGTGGGTTCGTGCTCTGGTCCGGGAAGATCCCACATGCCGTGAGCCATGGCCGCTGAGCCTGCACGTCCAGAGCCTGAGCTCCACAACAGTGAGAGGCCCGCGTACCGCAAAAAAAAATAAAAACACAAAAAGATTTGTGCAGTATATGGTGAAGGTGCTGATTGAATGTGTCAAAAGTGGTTTGTGAAGTTTTGTGCTGGGGATTTCTCACTGGACAGTGCTCCACAGTTGGTAGACCAGTTGAAGTTGATAGCAGTCAAATCGAGACATTACTTGAGAACAATCAATCAACATTATACCATGCAGGAGATAGCCAACATACTCACAATATCCAAATCAAGCGTTTTTCATCATTTGCACCAGCTTGGTTATGTTCGTCGCTTTGATGTTTGGGTTCCACGTAAGTTAAGTGGAAAAAACCTTGACAGTATTTCCGCACGTGATTCTCTACTGAACCATTTACCAAAAATGTTCCATTTTTGAAACAAATGATGATGAGCAGTGAAAAGTGGATACTGTACAATAATGTGGAACGGAAGAGATCATGGAGCAAGTGAAATGAACCACCATCAACCACACCAAAGGCAGGTCTTCATCCAAAGAAGGTGATGTTGTGTATATGGTGGGATTGGA
>NW_006776397.1:0-218 GCF_000442215.2 Lipotes vexillifer | reverse complement strand
TAACTAGTACCAGAGATAATGCTCCTGTAACTAGTACCAGAGACAATGCATCTGTAACTAGTATCAGGAACAATGTACCTGTAACTAGTACCAGAGATAATGCACCTATAACTAGTACCAGAGACAATGCCCCTGTAAGTGGTACCAGAGATAATGCACCTGTAACTAGTACCAGAGACAATGCACCTGTAACTAGTATCAGGAACAATGTACCTGTA
>NW_006776396.1:0-550 GCF_000442215.2 Lipotes vexillifer | reverse complement strand
CCCTTAACCTTACCCTAAACCATGCCCTAATCCTAACCCATACACTCACACTAACACGCGCCTTAACACGTATACTAACTGTAAACCATAGTCGTACCCGAACCTGTACCCTAAACCATCCCCGTTCCCTAAACCGAACCCTAACCCTAACCCTAACACTTACGCTTAGCCATCCCCTAAACCGTGCCCTAATCATAACACATAAGCTCACACTAACACGTGGCCTAACATGTACGCTAGCCCTAAACCATTGTCGTGCCTTAACCTGTACCCTAAACTGTCCCCGTTCCCTAACCCTAACCTTAACCCTAACACTTACCCTTAGCCTTACACTAAACCGTGCCCTAATCCTAACCCATACACTAACACTAACCCGTGCCCTAACACGTACGCTAACCCTAAACCATTGTCATACACTAACCTGTACCCTAAATCATCCCCATTCCCTAACCCTAACCCTAGCACTTACCGTAACCCTACCACTTAACCTTAGCCTTATCCTACACCGTGCCCTAATCCTAACCTCTAGGCTCACACTAACCCGTGCCCT
>NW_006776395.1:0-999 GCF_000442215.2 Lipotes vexillifer | reverse complement strand
GAGAAGCCACTGCAATGAGAAGCCCGCGCACTGCAACAAAGAGTAGCCCCTGCTCACTGCAACTAGAGAAGGCCTGCGTGCAGCAACGAAGACCCAATGCCGCCAAAAAGAAATAAGTAAATACATAAATTTATTAAAAAAAAAAAAAAGAATTATCCTTACTGGTCTGGTCTTTGCCCTCATGTCCTGGGAGGTAATCTCTAGGAAGACTAGGTTTGTTTACCTGGGGGCCTTGGGCCACATGGTATCCTCTCTACGTCCAGAGGGGATGGAGACTAAAAATCAGCCATGAGGGCTGTCAACCATGTCTACATAACTGAGTCGCAATAAAAGCTCTGGAAACCAAGACTCAGATAAGCTTCCCTAGTTGGCAATATTCTGCGTGTGTCATTGCACATTGTTTCTGAGAAAGTAATGCTGTCCGTGACTCCACCGGGACAGGACAACTGGAAGCTTCACATTTGGACTTTTTCTGGACTCTGCCCTGTGCACCAATTCCTTTGGTTGATTTTAGTCTGTATCCCTTTGCTGTAATAAACCATAAGTGTGAATATAACCACTTACAGTGAGTTCACTGCATCCTTCAAATATATTATCAAACCTAACAGGGGTCTTGGAAACTGTGAACTCTGAAGCTGGTGTCAGATGTGAGGGTGGTCTCTTATGGACCACTTCCCTAACTGTGCAGGAAATTTTTGAAGTTTTGCCACAAAGTATGTAATCAGATTTTTAAGTCATGCCTACTGATAGGATATATTTTGTTTGTTCACAACAGACTCCTATGAGAGGTTGTGTGGACTATTTGTGTGTTTCTGTGAATTTTTGATTATAATACCAATAGTTCTTGCTACATTTGTTTTAATGCTGTTACCTTTAATGTGGGTGCTATATCTGGTTCATAAAAGGCCTCTTTTTGTTTAAAAAAAAAAGAATGAGGGTGAATTAGATACTGTTCTGATAAGCAAACATAAATAAATAAAGTCTTTTTTTTTTTTTTTT
>NW_006776394.1:0-1892 GCF_000442215.2 Lipotes vexillifer | reverse complement strand
CCCGCGTCCCCTGCATCGGCAGGCGGACTCTCAACCACTGTGCCACCAGGGAAGCCCCACTTACGCTTCTTGAGTCACACAAATGTAATGGAATTTCAAACAGGTCATAAAGATGAATTCAAAGGTAGCACAACTTTATTTTCAGATAGGTGATGTCTTTTCAGACCTTGCCGTTGCACAGTGTTTGATGACTAGGGAATGGATTCTCCTGGCAAATAACTCTTGCTTTTGTCTGTTTTTTTTTTTTTTTTGCACTTCCCTTCCTTGTAGTCTGACAAAAGAATTTGTGAACCCTGAATTCATACCTTCAAAAACTGAATAACCTTTTGCACTGGATTCATTTTTAGCATAAGTGTACACTAATCTGTACATCATTTAATGGAGAAAACAGTGTGTTGGATAGAATTACTTCTGTTATAAATATGATCTGTATAGAATTACTGACAATATATTGGTATAAAAGTAGCATTTAAAAGGGAACTAAAGATTTATAAATACATACATACTTCATTTATAAAAATAATTATAGGGAATTCCCTGGTGGTCCAGTGGTTAGGATTACGTGCTTCCACTGCAGGGGGCACAAGTTCAATCCCTGGTCAGGGAACTGAGATCCTGCAAGCCACATGGCGCAGCCAAAAAATAAAACATTATAAACTGTTACATCATTCTAAGTTAGTTAATTTCTGGTGCTTTTTGGCTTGCTTTGTTTTATATAGATGTCTTTGGCAAATGCCTATTAGTTTTATCTTCTACTTTTTCACAAGTTGTTTTCAAATATATGTCTTCCTATATCAGCGATTCTATAAGTTGCCGTATTTTGATGACTGTTGTATTAGCTTTTGATGTGGTCACAAAAAAGGTTCCAGCATCTCAGTGGCTTATGACAACAAACATTTATTCCTTGTCTGTGTGACATGGGTGCTGCAGTGTGCTGCAGCTCTTGGTGGCTTGACCAGGCTTGGTGCCACGCCACACACATGTCTTCTCATTCAGGAACCCAGGCGAAAGGACAGCCCCTATCTGGGGCATGCTGTTCTCATGGCCGAGGCAGGAGTATAGTGAGAAGCATGCAATCTCATTAAAAGCTGCTGCGTGGGGACTTCCATGGTGGTCCAGACTCCGCGCTTCCACTGCAGGGGGCACGGGTTTGATCCCTGTCAGAGAACTAAGATCCCACATGCCTCACAGCGTGGCCAAAAAAACCCCCAAAAGGCTGCTGCATGGAGGTGGCAAATATGCTGTCTGTTCACATCCCATTGGCCAAAGTATATCACATAGCCAAGCCAAAAACCAATGAGTTGGGGACCTATACTCACCTTGCAGGATTCTCAGGAAAGTCACGGGGACATGGATGGGATATATTACAGGAGGGGAGGAGCGGAGCAAAGAGTTGGGATCAATAATCTCATCTTTTATACCATCCTTGACTTAACTCTTCCCTTATGGTTTGACATTTGGATTGTTTCCAACTTTAACAGTTATAAATAGCATTGCAGTCAACATTGTTGAACAAATTACATTTATTTGCAGAGTTCTTGGGATACAGTTTCCAAAGTAGGCCATCTGGGTAAGAGGGCATGAATTGCTTGTAGATCTTGTTACATATGGCCAGATTGCTCTCTACAAAGGCTATCAGTTTATAGTGCCATCATCAACATTTAAGTATACAATTTTCGTCATTGCTTATAGCTTAATTTTTGTAATTATTCAAGATGGTATTTTAAAACAAAAACTTTTAGAACAAATTGTATTGTTATCTTTTCTATTAAATCAAATAAAACTAGGGCCACTTATAATTTCCTTTCCTGGTTTCTGAAAATCATTATAAAGAAATACTCATTTTTGTCATCTTTTTTTTCTTGGTCCCATGTTCTTCTCAGTACCTTGTT
>NW_006776393.1:0-408 GCF_000442215.2 Lipotes vexillifer | reverse complement strand
AAGCAGAAACTAACACACCACTGTAAAGCAATTATACTCCAATAAAGATGTAAAAAAAAAAAGCATATTCACTCAAACAGATGTAGCTGAAAATAAGGCAACTCGAATGTTTTAATCATGCAACTGTTAAGTATTATTTTAAAAGCTCAATTCAATAAACATGCATTGAGCATATACTACGTGCCAGATACAATACGCTAGGATTCCAGAATTCCATGATTACAACAATGACCCCACCCTCAAAAAGCTCACAGTCTAGAAGAGACAAATAAAAATTATAATGTAATTGAAAAATATAACAACAAAAGCATGTATAAGGAGCAGAAGGAACAAGATGAAGCACTTAATTCATTCTGTTTATAGAGAACAGAGAAGAGGTAGCTAAAGCAGCTTCGAAAGCGGGAAAGA
>NW_006776392.1:0-230 GCF_000442215.2 Lipotes vexillifer | reverse complement strand
AGGAACAAGACAAGGATGTCCACTCTTGCCACTATTATTCAACAAAGTTTTGGAAGTCCTAGCTGGCCACGGCAATCAGAGAAGAAAAAGAAATAAAATAAATACAAATTGGGAAAGAAGTATAACTGTCACTGTTTGCAGATGACATGATACTATACATACTCTACATCCTAAAGATGCCACCAGAAAACTCCTAGAGCTAATCAATGAATTTGGTAAAGTTGCAGGAT
>NW_006776391.1:0-391 GCF_000442215.2 Lipotes vexillifer | reverse complement strand
TTATTTTATTATCAAAGCATTTTGCTGAGTTTTCATCGAAGGATTAATTGACATTTGATACAGGAAGAATACGGGCCCTATAGGTAACCTTAACACTTAAAAACTACAATGTAGAAGTACTAACCTTCTGAGAGGGAATCTGTCACATCTGTAGTCCCTAAAGCACTATCGGGTGATTGCCGTTAATATTAATTAGGTCAATAAAAAGTATTAATGTTTAAATACAAGCCATGGTGATCAGAAAAATTTATTAGCCTTAATACTTCACTCCCCACTTGTATAGGATAAATGAGGTAATTCAAAAGAGAGAGATTTTATTTTTTATCATTAGTAAATAGCTAAGCAGTGAAGAACTGAGGAACTCAGCTTTGACCACATCTTGGACTAGGTG
>NW_006776390.1:0-214 GCF_000442215.2 Lipotes vexillifer | reverse complement strand
GAGTGTTCCCTTTTCTCCACACCCTCTCCAGCATTTATTGTTTCTAGATTTTTTTTTTTTTTTAATTTATTTATTTTTGGCTGTGTTGGGTCTTCGTTTCTGGACGCGGGGTTTCTCTAGTTGCGGCGAGCAGGGCCCACTCCTCATCGCCGTGTGCGGGCCTCTCACTGTCACGGCCTCTCTTGTTGCGGAGCACAGGCTCCAGACGCGCAGG
>NW_006776388.1:0-1054 GCF_000442215.2 Lipotes vexillifer | reverse complement strand
AAGGCACAACCTGCCAAGACTGAATCAGGAAAAAATAGAAAATATGAACAGACCAATCACAAGTACTGAAATTGAAACTGTGATTAAAACTCTTCCAAGAAACAAAAGCCCAGGACCAGATGGCTTCACAGGCAAATTCTATCAAACATTTAGAGAAGAGCTAACATCTATCCTTCTCAAACTCTTCCGAAATATAGCAGAGGGAGGAACACTCCCAAACTCATTCTACGAGGCCACCATCACCTTGATACCAAAACCAGACAAGGATGTCACAAACAAAGAAAACTACAGGCCAATATCACTGATGAACATAGATGCAAAATTCCTCAACAAAATAGTACCAAACAGAATCCAACAGCACATTAAACGGATCACACACCATGATCAAGTGGGGTTTATTCCAGGAATGCAAGGATTCTTCAATATACACAAATCAATCAATGTGATAAACCATATTAACAAATTGAAGAAGAAAAACCAAATGATCATCTCAATAGATGCAGAGAAAGTTTCTGACAAAATTCAACACCCATTTATGATAAAAACCCTGCAGAAAGTAGGCATAGAGGGAACTTTCCTCAACATAATAAAGGCCATATATGACAAGCCCATAGCCAACATCATCCTCAATGGTGAAAAACTGAAAGCATTTCCACGAAGATCAGGAACAAGACACGGTTGCCCACTCTCAGCCCTCTTATTCAACATAGTTTTGGAAGTTTTAGCCACAGCAATCAGAGAAGAAAAGGAAATAAAAGGAATCCAAATCAAAAAAGAAGAAGTAAAGCTGTCACTGTTTGCAGATGACATGATACTATACACAGAGAATCATAAAGATGCTACCAGAAAACTACTAGAGGTAATCAGTGAATTTGGTAAAGTAGCAGGATACAAAATTAATGCACAGAAATCTCTGGCATTCCTATACATTAATGATGAAAAATCTGAAAGTAAAATTAAGAAAACACTCCCATTTACCATTGCAACAAAGAGAATAAAATATCTAGGAATAAACCTACCTAGGAGACAAAAGACCTGTATGCAGAAAATTATA
>NW_006776387.1:0-218 GCF_000442215.2 Lipotes vexillifer | reverse complement strand
TCAACATAATAAAGGCCATATATGACAAACCCACAGCCAGCATTGTCCTCAATGGTGAAAAACACTGAAACCATTTCCACTAAGATCAGGAACAAGACAAGGTTGCCCTCTCTCACCACTATTATTTAACATAGTTTTGGAAGGTTTTGCCACAACAATCAGAGAAGAAAAAGAAATAAAAGGAATTCAAATCGGAAAAGAAGAAGTAAAGCTGTCAC
>NW_006776386.1:0-2758 GCF_000442215.2 Lipotes vexillifer | reverse complement strand
GAGATTGGGATTGACATATATACACTAATATGTATAAAATAGATAACTAATAAAAACCTGCTGCTGTATAAAAAAATAAATAAAATAAAATTCAAAAAAATAAGCAAAATTAAAGTAAAAGCATTGCTTTAAAAAAAAGTGATTCTGGTGAGGACTCTGAAAGAAATAAGGAGAGCTGAAGAAAAAGCTTCCACCTTATAAGAAAATACATATATAATCATGAACAGAATATTGGGAAGAATATGGATGTTAAAGGTCATTTTAATGAGGTCTTAGATTTTGACTTTAGGCTTTAGCGTTGATGCTAGAGTGAGTTAAGACTTGGGGCCTGTTGGGAACTGAGGAACATGTTATTGGAAATTGGGAGAAAGACAGTTCTTGTTATAAAGTGGCAGATAATTGGAAAATTTTCAGCTTGTCCATATTGCAAGAAGTGATAAAGCATGTCTGGAAGAGGACAAGAAACTTGTGCACGGACTATCACTTGATGAAGAGATTATGTATGAGGTTTTATGACTATAAACACTGCCAGTTTGAACTGAAGGATGAAATAAAGAAAAGCTTGTTGGAATTCTTCGATCCTACAGGACCAGGCCACAGAGATATGCAGTTGTTAACATGTGCTGCTCAAGAAGAGGCAAAAATGACCTAAGGTAACTGAGATCTCAGGGCCACTGCCGTACTTTCTCAGTCTCTTCACACGTTGTTTTTGGGCCTTTTAGTATGCTCTGTAATTTTTTTGTTAAAAGGTAGAAAAGGTCTATTGGATAAAAGGAAATGTGGTCAATAGGCCCTTAGTAATGTAGTGGTAAAATGTTGGCAGTGGGGAGGAATATTCTAGTCTTATGATTAGGTTTCAGTCTTTTAGTGAGCCTCTGACCCTGGGCCGTGAATTTCACAAATAGTCCTCTGGTTTCTTTCCCCACTCCCTTAGGTGGTACAGGATAGCTGGAGAGAGCTGGAGTTGGGCCTTTCCCTTCCTCCAGGTTAGGTAGGCTCTGATAAAACCCCAATAGCTTAGGTTTTGGTAAAATAGATCATCTTGAGGTTAGGCCTTGCTAAGTAGAACAGAATTTCTGTCATTCTAACGTCTAAAATTTACGTTAGTGTTCACTCTCTCTATTGTACATTCTATGGGTTTTGACAATGTACACCAACATGTAACCACCATTACAGTATCATATAGAAGAGTCTCATTGTCTTGAAATCCCCTGTGCTCCACCTATTCATTCCTCTCTCCCTCTCTTCAATCCCTTGGCAACCACTGATATTTTTATTGTCACCATAGTTTTTCTTTCTCCTGGTTGTCATAGAGTTGGATTCATACAGTATTATGGCTCTACAGATTGGCGCATTTCACTTAACAGTATGTATTTAGGGTTTCTCCATGTCTTATTATGGCTTGATAGCTCATTTCTTTTTCTCACTGAATATTATTTCTAATGTATGGATGTACCAAAGCATGTTTGTCAGTCTACCTATTGAAGGACATCTTGGCACTTCCAAGTATTGGCAATTATCAAGAAAACTACTATAAACATTTATGTGCAGGTTTCTGTGTGAACATAAGATTTAATTCATGTGGGTAAATACCAAGGAGGATGATTGCTGAATCACATGGCAAGAATATGTTTAATTTTGTAAGACACTGCCAGACTGTCTTCCAAGGTGGCTGTGTCATTTTGCATTTCCACCAGCAATAAATGAGAATTCCTTTTGCTCCACATCCTTGGCAGCATTTGGTGTTGTTGATACTTTGGGTTTTATCCATTCAAAAATGTGTGTAGTGATAGATAATTGTTGTTTTTATTTGTAATTCCTTAATGACATACGATGTTGAGCATAATTTTCTATGCGTATTTGCGCTCTCTATATCTTCTTCAGTGGGGTGTCTGTTCAGATCATTGTCCACTTTTAAACTCTTTTTATTGTTGAGTTTTAAGAGTTCTTTGGATATTTTGGTTACTAGTCTTTATCAGATTGTCAGATATGTGTTTTGCAAATATTTCACCTCAGAATGTGGCTTGTATTCTTATTCTCTTAATATAATTTCATTTTTGATACATATTTCCAACTATCCAAGGAAGAAAAGATCTGGAAAAAATACTAAAAAGAAGGAGAAATGGAACATAGTTTCATGGGATTTAGCTTTACAGCTGATACCAAATGTCAACTAATTGAAGAGAATATGCAGACTCTTCAAACCACGGTTCTTAGCAAAGTGACTGGTTCACCCACAAGACCACCCTTTCTTTCTTTCTTCAGCAGCATACAAAGCTGAGGGAAAAGTGATAAAATAGATTTAGAGGGAAGGTGTTGGGAGTCAAACTACTACAGATGTTTCTTCCCTAGCCAGTTCATAATTCCCCTCAGACAGCTAAATAACTACACAAGTAATATGAACCAGCAATATTTGACCATTGAAAATCCTGGTTCACAGGGATGCAAAGAATATGGATTCCATTTACGCTTGATTGAAGCAAATAGTAGACCAGGAAGATCTGTGACCACTCAGAAATAAATAAATAAGAATAAAAACATGCAAAATTCTGAAAATAATTGATGATAAAAAAGAATGCAAGGCTTCCCTCGTGGCACAGTGGTTGAGAGTCCGCCTGCCGATGCAGGGGACACGGGTTCGAGCCCCGGTATGGGAAGATCCCACATGCCGTGGAGCAGCTGGGCCCGTGAGCCATGGCCCGCTGAGCCTGCGCGTCTGGAGCCTGTGCTCCGCAACGGGAGAGGCCACAACAGTGAG
>NW_006776385.1:0-452 GCF_000442215.2 Lipotes vexillifer | reverse complement strand
TGCAAGTGATTTATGAACAATATGTTTCAGGAGAAGCTGGCAAATAACATAGTAAGCAGGATTAGGAAGGGTAGAAGCCAAGTAGGTGGTGATTTCATGCAAAGCGTTAGCCTTAGCCTGAGCCTGGCAGGGGAGCTCTAGTGTGAGTTAAGCTTCAGGGTTAGTTCCAAATTCAGAAAAAGAATTCAGGCTTTTATATTCCCTCATTGACTAAGGCTCACCGTTGAGGGTTGGAGACCATAAACTACCAGGAGCTACAGAATCTCTGCATTTAGAAGTAAAGCAGGTCCAGTAGCCAAGGACAGTCCTCCAAAGACAATATTAGGCACAGGGCGTTAGAAGGAAATGCATACAGAGCTGGGATGTGAGCCCACAGATAACAAAAAGAATCCAAGGGATCTGGGTAGGATACTGACAATCCCACTACATTAGATTTTCATGCCTCGCCTTAT
>NW_006776384.1:0-339 GCF_000442215.2 Lipotes vexillifer | reverse complement strand
CTGATGGTGAGACCATTCTGAAAGGCCTCCAGTCCATTTTCCAGGAGCAGGGGATGATGGAGTCGGTGCACACCTGGCAGGACCATGGCTATTTAGCGACCTACATAAACAAAAACGGCAGCTTTGCCAATTTGAGAATTTACCCGCATGGATTGGTGTTGCTGGACCTTCAGAGTTACGACAGTGATGCGCAAGGCAAAGAAGTTGACAGTCTTTTGAACAAAGTAGAAGAAAGAATAAAAGAATTGAGTCAGGACAGTACTGAGCGGGTGAAGCGATTACCACCCATAGTTCGAGGAGGGGCCATTGACAGATACTGGCCCACTGCAGATGGCCGCC
>NW_006776378.1:0-344 GCF_000442215.2 Lipotes vexillifer | reverse complement strand
GTTATTCTGCTATTGATTCCTTCTAGTGTAGTCTTCATTTCAGTTATTGTATTGTTCATCTCTTTCTGTTTATTCTTTAATTCTTCTAGGTCTTTGTTAAACATTTCTTGCACCTTCTCGTTCTTTGCCTCCATTCTTTTTCGAGATCCTGGATCATCTTCACTATTCATTTCATTATTCTGAATTCTTTTTCTGGAAGGTTGCCTATCTCTGTTTCATTTAGTTGTTTTGCTGCGGTTTTATCTTGTTCCTTCATCTGGTACATAGCCCTCTTCCTTTTCGTCTTGTCTATCTTTCTGTGAATGTGGTTTTTGTTCCACAGGCTGCAGGATTTTAGTTCTTCT
>NW_006776377.1:0-450 GCF_000442215.2 Lipotes vexillifer | reverse complement strand
GAAAGAGGAGGAAGCTGAGGGAGGTTGTTTTGAACCCAAGCCCATTGGAGAAAAGTGAAAGTTCAGGGTGATGGCGGTTTCTCATTGCCAAGCTGCTGATTTCCTGCAGGAGATGCAACGTACATGTTTTTCTGTTGGGGCCTGTAATCGACGATTCTTTCCTATTGATGCTTCTTCTGTTTGGGTCTGTAAATGACGATACTTCCTGTCCTTGACCTTGCGTGGTACCCCATGAGAGCTCCCACTTCTGGTCTCCCGACTTCATTTTAGTGACGCTTCCCTTTATTAGTTTCCACACCTGTCACAAGGAATTTTGAATTTTCAAGTTTAATCTATTTTCATGCTTTAGGAGACTTACCACATCCAACTATCATCATTACAACCTGTGGCCCTCGCAACTTTCAAGTGTTCAGTAGCTACATGTGGCCTGTACCTATCATATTGGAGAGC
>NW_006776375.1:0-289 GCF_000442215.2 Lipotes vexillifer | reverse complement strand
CCCAGGACCAGATGGCTTCACAGGCGAATTCTTTCAAACATTTAGAGAAGAGCTAACACCTATACTTCTCAAATGCTTCCAAAATATAGCCGAGGGAGGAACACTCCCAAACTCATTTTACAAGGCCACAATCACTCTGATACCAAAACCAGACAAAGATGTCACAAAGAAAATAAATACAGGCCAATATAACAGATGAACATAGATGAAAAAATCCTCAACGAATTACTAGCCAACAGAATCCAACAGCACATTAAAAGAATCATACACCATGATCAAGTGGGGTTTA
>NW_006776374.1:0-903 GCF_000442215.2 Lipotes vexillifer | reverse complement strand
TGGGATAGGGAGGGTGGGAGGGAGGGAGATGCAAGAAGGAAGAGATATGGGAACATATGTATAACTGATTCACTTCGTTATACAGTGGAAACTAACACACCATTGTAGAGTAATTATACTCCAATAAAGATGTTAAAAAAAAAAAAGAATGGCTTCTCCAGCTCTTTTTTTTCCAAGTGATTTTGACTTCAGACTTAAAAAAATAAATAATGGAGAAAGGGCCCAGTCAGTGCCCATATTTGTACAAGGGCTGTTAGATAACATCACTAAAATGAAGTTTGGAATATATTTCTATTTAGTAGATTAGGCTGAATGATTTTCCTATTTAAAAATGTAGATGTTACTGGTACCCACATGTGGAGAAAAGGGATTACCTTGGATGCCAGAGAAGATAGTATTAATTATTAGGGAAGTGTTCTTTTTAATTTGAGCAATAGGGCAGAATTTGGGCTTAGTTGCCAAGTTGGTCTCTCCTTAGGAACAATCCTGTACCTTCGTGTTAACAGAGCCTCAGACACTGTTCCATTCTTTTCCTTCTCCCAGGAAAGGGCAGGGCCAAGACAAAACAGACTCTTCCGTAATTTTCACCTTTAATCTAGAGGGGCTACACCCAAGATTCTGAAAGAAGCTGGGTGATGTGCTCCTCTGGCTTCTTCCAAGTAAGCAGTCTGACTCACGTGCTAGAGATAGGTTTGTCACCCATGCTAGAAACCAACATCCATCCTGTACTACTAAGTGGGTTTTCAGATTCTTAAAAAGGCCACAGAAAATATTACATTATATTCACACAGAAAATGTAAGTAAAGCCAAGCCAAATGAATCAGCTTTTTTTTTTTTTTTTCCCCTTGCGTTATGCGGGCCTCTCACTGTTGTGGCCTCTCCCATTTGCGGAGCACAGGCTCC
>NW_006776373.1:0-975 GCF_000442215.2 Lipotes vexillifer | reverse complement strand
CCACGACCGACGCCCGTGCACCTAGAGCCCATGCTTCGCAACCAGAGAAACCACTGCAGCGAGAAACCCGTGCACCTCAACGAAGAGTAGCCCCTGCTCACCGCAACTAGAGAAAGCCGGTGCACCCCAACGAACACCCAATGCAGCCAAAAATAAATACATAAAATTTTTAAAAAGTAAGACATTAATTAATTACCACATTTGTTTCACATATTTATAAAAGAAATAAAATCTACAGGTAAAGCTGAAAACAAGATGGTTTCAGTTTCTTTAAACATCAATAGTATTTCTATTCACCAACATGCTTTACCATTTCCTCTCTACCTTTTTATTCGTATACTCCACTCTCAAAGTCTAGCCTCAATTTTCTTCTTGCTGAAGAATATACGTTAATAGTTCTTTCCACTGTACCCTATGTGTAGTAAATTATCTTTGTTTTGTAAATCTCAACATCTTTTGTGTAGTACACTCTCTTAGGCTTGTATATCTGAAAATCTTTTATTATATATTCATTCCTAATTCTAAAGTTTTATTTAAGTACTTTAAAGACATTACTCCATTGTTCTGCCACTTTTTATTGTTGCAGGCAAGAGGTCCCTGCCAATCAAGTTGTTATTCCTTTTATATTTGATTCAGCTGTTCAGTAGCACATTTTTTAATTTAATTTTATTTTTTATTGAAGTATAGTTGATTTACATTGTTGTGTTAGTTTCTGGTGTACAGCAAAGTTATATATTTTTCCCATACTCTTTTACATGGTTATGGTTCATTACAGGATATTGAATATAGTTCCCTGTGCTATACAGTAGGACCTTGTTTATCTGTTTTACACTGAATACATAATACTTTTGTATCTGCTAGTCCCAAACTCCTAATTTATCTCTCCCCCACCCTCTTTCCCCTTTGGTAAGCATAAGATTGTTTTCTATGTCTGTGAGTCTATTTCTGTTTTGTAAATAAGTTCATTTGTATCAT
>NW_006776372.1:0-2085 GCF_000442215.2 Lipotes vexillifer | reverse complement strand
CCCGCGTCCCCTGCATCGGCAGGCGGACCCTCAACCACTGCGCCACCAGGGAAGCCCCTACTCATTCATTTCTTTATTCAACCATTATATTTTCTGCAATATACCAGTACTAGGCATGGCATATATATTAATGAATAAAAGAGACATACGTTTTCGTCTTATGGAGGCTAAAATCTAATATAATTTCTCTAAAGTAAAGAATAGGTATATGTAGAGACTTCCCTTGTGGTCCAGTGGTTAAGATTTTGCCTTCCAACACAAGGGGTGCGGGTTCGATCCCTGGTCAGGGAGCTAGGATCCCACATGCCTTGTGGCCAAAAAACCAAAACATAAAACAGCAGCAATATTGTAACAAATTCGATAAAGACTTTAAAAATGATCCATATCCAAAAAAAAATCTTACAAATAAAAAAGAATAGGTATGTAAATACAGAATGAGGTCAGTGCTGCGATCAAGATGGAATTGGCATGATGTCCTAAAGCACGAGTTGTCAGACCTCTTGAAAGTGTGACATCACAGCCTGAGAAGGAGGCCTAAGTGGATGTCATCAGGCAAAGCACGGGAAGAAGAGAGAGACAGGGGAGCCGCTCGTGTGGGGGCCCCAAGGAAGGGATGGGTGGACCCTGTTTGAGGGTCTGCAGGAGGGACTGTGGAGCCACAGCGGTGACGTGGACTGGATGGTAGTGATCGCAGGGGGAAGGCAGGGCTGTGGCAGTGACACATTTTAAAGGTGGAAACAAGGGACCTCACTGATGAATTGCACATGGAGACGGAGGGAGAGGAAACAGTCGTCAAGGATTTCCAGTGCCCTGTGTTGGTCACCTGAGCAGATTGTGGTGCTTTGTAAGGTCAGGACAGCCTGGAAGGGAGGGAACAATGGCAATCATCATCATCGTCCTCGTCATCATCATCTGGTGCTCCGTTGTGAACATATTCGTTTAAAAGGCCAATGTGGTATCCATTCGAGATGTGAAACAGGCAAGGGGTTTATAAACTCAGGGAAGTCTGGGCTGTCGTTAGATTTCAACATACGCATGATATTAAAACTCATGGGGATGGATGAGGACCCTTAGAGAGAGACAGAAGGCAGAGAAGAGACCAGATCCCAGGGCAACTCCAGCTACTGAGGGACAGTCCCAGAAGACACTGAGAGGAAGTAGCTGATGAGGTGGGAAGAGGATCCGGGGTTCACAGTGACACAGGAGCTGGGAGATGCTTTGGGGAAGTGTTGGCTGTGTCTGCTCCACAGAGAGGCTGAGCAGGATATTTACAGGAAAGTAACTGCTGAATCTGACAATTCGAGACTGGAATTCAGAGCAGGATAAATGTGGGAGTGAAGGAAAAGAAAGAAATACAAAGTATCAGTATACTCTAGAGAAAATAATGGGAAAGTCTCAGTAAAGACCAAGGAGTTTTGTCGGGTTTTGTTTTGTCTCACGTTAGGCTGGGCGCTAACATCAGAGACAGTTGTTACAGACATGACTTCAGTAAAGCAGAGACTCGTGGTTCCGGAGGAAGAGAGTCAGTGTCTCCGAGGGTGAAGTGAGTGATCCTGCCCACACGTGGGAGTGTGGAAAGGGGGGCATCTCCCCAGTCTTATGACAAACGGAATAGGAGAAAATGTGCAGATGCGTGTGAATCTGTGTATTATAAATTGTGAAAAAGATATTCTTCCTAATACCTCCTATTTCTTGAAGGCAGTGAAGTAGGTCATCATGGTTCTTAGCAGTAATTATTTTAAAAATTGAATTACTATGATGTATCTTTACTGTTACTGCAATAAGGATACATTCCCATGTTTCGAGATTCAAAATATGCTAAAGTATGTTCAGGGTAAAGTCTCCTCCTAACTCTTCCCATTCCATCTGTTTCCCTTTCCTGGATCAAATGATGTTTTCACTGTCTTCTGAACATTTCCAGAAAGATTCTCTTCACATATACACATATGCATTTTATTTTATTTTTTTTCTCAGAGCTGTGTGAACATCACAATAAGTTTTAGAACATTTTCTTTTTGTCTTTTTTGAATTTTATTTATTTTTTATACAGCAGGTTCTTATTAGTCATCCATTTTATACACATCA
>NW_006776371.1:0-567 GCF_000442215.2 Lipotes vexillifer | reverse complement strand
AGAATGGGCATCATCAGAGAATCTACATACAACAAATGATGGAGAGGGTGTGTTGAAAAGGGAACCCTCTTGCACTGTTGGTGGGAATGTAATTTAATAGAGCCACTATGGAGAACAGTATGGACGTTCCTTAAAAAACTAAAAATAGAATTACTATATGATCCAGCAATCCTACGACTGAGCATATACCCAGAGAAAGCCATAATTCTAAAAGACCTATGCACCCCAATGTTCACTGCAACACTATTTACAATAATCAGGTCATGGAAGCAACCTAAATGCCCACTGACAGACAAATGGATAAAGAAATCGAGCTACATATAAACAATGGAATATTAGTCAGCCATAAAAAAGAATGAAATTGCGTCATTTGTTGAGACGTGGGTGGATCTAGAGACTGTCATACAGAGTGAAGTTATTTGAAAGAGAAAAACAAATATCGTATATTAACACATGTATGAGGAACCTAGAAAAATGGTACAGATGAACCGCTTTGCAGGGCAGAAGTTCAGACACAGATGTAGAGAACAAATGTATGGACGCCAAGTCGGGAAAACTGCGGTGGGG
>NW_006776370.1:0-329 GCF_000442215.2 Lipotes vexillifer | reverse complement strand
GCATCAGGGAGAGCCAGGGTCCCGATACCAGGAACAACAGGAAGGCTCTAGGCAGGTGCTAAGACACTGTGACTGGGCCTTAATGCATGGAAACAGGTGGACACAAATGGCCCCTCTTACTTCCACACCCACCCTCTCCATCCATCCTCCCCCTGGCAAAAATGGCTATAAACGTGGGATGTGGAAGACTGGGAGGCTACAGGCGAGTGAACACCCATCTGTCAAGCCTCAAGACCATCCCCTCATCACCTCCAAATAGGCTAGCATAGTATCCTCCTCCAGGACTGACCTGTGACATCCAGGTGGAAGGAGACCCGCTGGCCCCCGGC
>NW_006776369.1:0-1422 GCF_000442215.2 Lipotes vexillifer | reverse complement strand
TATGGTTTATCACAGGATACTGAATATAGTTCCCTGTGCTATATAGTAGGACCTTGTTGTTTATCCATTCTCTATACAGTAGTTTGCATCTGTTAATCCCAAACTCCCAATCCATCCCTCCTCCACACCCCTAGGAGTTGGTGTTCAATGCAGACAGAGTTTCAGTTTCACAAGATGAAGAGGGTTCTGGAGATGGATGCTACTGATAGTTCCACAATGTGAAATTACTTAGTGCCATTGAACTGTACACTTAAAAATGGTTAAGATGGTTTAAAAACTTTTTTAAATCTCAGTCATGATTCTTGACTGGATAAATTAGATCATTAAGGGTTACAAAATGATTACCTCAGTTTATTCTTTCACCTACATTTATTAATTGTCATTCTATTGGAAATAGAGCTTTCTTCTGATCAGCAGGCATGATCTGGTTATCATGAAACAAAGTCCCTGCTGGAAAGAGGGAAAAAGCTTCAATGATTTAAAAATGTGGCATTTGTAGGAATTCCCTGGTGGTCCAGTGATTAGGACTTAGGGATTTCACTGCTGGGGCCTGGGTTCGATCCCTGGTCAGTGAACTAAGATCCCACAAGCCGCGCTGTGCAGCTGAAAAAAAACAAAAAGCGGCATTTGTGAAGTCACTTCAAATGGTAATGAGGTTTTTGTGTGTTTGTTTGTTAATTTTATTTATTTATTTTTGGCTGTGTTGGGTCTTCGTTGCAGTGCATGTGCTTCTCATTGCGTGGCCTCTCTTGTTGCGGAGCACAGGCTCTAGGTACGTGAGCTTCAGTAGTTGTGGCACGTGGGCTCAGTAGCTGTGGCTTGTGGGCTCTAGAGCGCAGGCTCAGTAGTTGTGGCACACAGCCTTAGTTGCTCCATAGCATGTGGGATCTTCCCAGACCAGGGCTCGAAGCCGTGTACCCCGCATTGGCAGGTGGATTCTTAACCACTGCACAACCAGGTAAGTCCAGTAATGAGGTTTTGAGCACCAGTGGATTTCCATTGATTAAATGTACGCCAATCTGCAGCCACTGTGGAAAACAGTATGGAGGTTCCTCAGAAAACTAAAAATAGAATTACCTCGGGGGTTACAATTTGGGACCTCCCTGGAGGTCCAGTGTTTAAGACTCCACCTTCCAATTCAGGGGGTGTGGGTTCGTTCCCTGGTCAGGGAGATAAGATCCCACATGCCTTGTGGCCAAAAAGCCAAAACATAAAACAAAAGCAATATTGTATCAAATTCAGTAAAGACTTTAAAAATGGTCCACATCAAAAAAATCTTAAAAAATAAAATTATCATATGATCCAGCAATCCTGGGCATATATCCAGACAAAACTCTAATTCAAAAAGATACATCCACCCCTATGTTCATTGCAGCACTATTCACAATAGCCAAGACATGGAAACAACCTAAATGTCCATCA
>NW_006776368.1:0-2215 GCF_000442215.2 Lipotes vexillifer | reverse complement strand
CCCCCCCCCCCCTGCCGATGCGGGGGACGCGGGTTTGTGCCCCGGTCCAGGAGGATCCCGCGTGCCGCGGAGCGGCTGGGCCTGCGCGTCCAGAGCCTGTGCTCCGCGGCGGGAGAGGCCGCAGCGGTGAGAGGCCCGCCTACCGCAAAAAACAAAAACAAAAACAAAAAAAAACCTCGCTTTTTACAAAATACATTAAATAATTCCATTTAAGACTATAACTTTAAAAAGACACCAACCTAATAAATGCAAAGCCACGGACCGCACTTGCAACTTGATTCAATCAAATCAGACATGTGCAAGGCATATGTCACTACTGCAGTAGTGAAGTATTAAAAATAGTTTTGAAATTTTGTTTATTAAGCCCTTAGCTCATTTTAAAATATTCTGACTACAGGATATTCTGAGACTTGTTTTTTGAATATTTTAACAGTTAAAAAGGAAAATGGGAATAATTAAAAGGAGGACAAAATATTGAGACTGAGAATGTAGATATCAGAGTAGGAGCCCATTATATTGGTCACTTGTAAGAACCATACAAAAAAAATTTTTTTTAATTCTATTTATTTAGCGGCTTAGTAGGCCTCGAATTATCAGCATAAAAACAATGAGCCAATAAACATAAAGACCCACATAACAGAAATATGTTTAAGGCCAGTTTTTGAGTGGTCAATGCTTAGATATACTTACATTAGAGCTAAAAGCTATGCTTTTTTGCTGGGAAGACTTCTCGTTGGGATTTTCTGTTTCATCTTCCATTAACTTATCCGACAGCTAGACAGGTAAGAGAAAGTAAATTTTAAAAAACCATACCCTTGTAGGTATAAAAAGCAGCCCAACCGTATTACAAATTCACTTGTAGAGACACAGATCAAGTTGGATGTAACCAAATAGTTAACATCCTAAAATAAACAACATAGTACTCTGTTGAGTTTTCCCCATAACAAAATTGATTCAATGATAGGCTTAAGACACTCTTCCCCATAAAGAATTACTGTATCCCCCTGATGCAAATTCAAGTAACTCTGAAAGTCAACTCATACCAGAAAACACCTAGTTTCAAAGAACTAAGGCATTTACCCATCCAGTTGGGCACCTAACCATCTGAAAAAGCGACTGAACTAAGATCTTTTTTGTCCACCACTAATACTTAGGCAAACCCACATGTGGGTCTGAATGACAGGAGATAACCCTTCTTTCCTGTGTTATCAATTCCTAACTACCTTAAACCTTTAAGCTATGAATTTTATGCTGGACATTTCTGGAGAACTGTAATAAACTTATCTGCAAGTGAAGCAGGCCTCTTCTTCTGTAATCTCTCAAAACATCTGGAATATATTGCATATATTATGAAAGGGACATCTATATCAGATGCCCCACCATTACAAAGTACACTTTTGTTTAGCTTAGTACCTGTCCCAAATTCTAGCATGCATAGGGATCTACCAACAAAAAACTAAGTTTTCAGTGTGTCAACATAAACTTCAAATTAGTTAAACCTCTGATGCTTTTGCACATGTATCAATTACCAACAGATTTTCTTCATCAATGTCTGGAGACCACATTCATGATTTCTATAAGACAGAAATAAAGCAGATAAACTATACTGTATGTTGAGTACAGAATTTGTGGGAACATAATGCTGCAAATGAGCGCTACAGATAAATACTCTGTAAAAAACTAGCTAGAAAAACTTGGTAACTACATAGAAATCACCAAAGTACCAGCTACAATTATGAAAGTAATTAGTACTGTGTCAACTGAAAATAAAGTTCATTAGTCTCCCATTTTCACGGGGGGAGACTCTCTAGTATTGTCAGATCTGTTATTTTAAATTATATTTAGCTAGCCTTTCCAGGAAGCAGTCTAAGGCAAATCAAGTAAAAATGGCTAATCAGATCTTTCTGGTAGTAGTTTTCTGAAGATTTTGTTTGGATAAATCTAAAATACTTACCTCAGACTTTGCACCATTATTCAGTACAGCTGTTCCACGGTTGGTTTCTTTAGATACAGAAACAGTTCTGAGACTAGCTGGCAAGTCAAAGTTGGCTGTTCCTAATGCTTTTGCAGCATTGGCTTTTGCTATTTCTAACAGCTCCATTCGATCTACAAAAGAAACACAAAATGTTCATTTATCCTGTAGTATTTCTCCAGAAAACTCAAAAATCACAAACTATGTTTGTGCTTTTTTTTTTTTTTTTGCTGTAAGCGGGCC
>NW_006776367.1:0-274 GCF_000442215.2 Lipotes vexillifer | reverse complement strand
ATATTCTTTCCTGTAGCAACTGGCTTTGGGCACGTTTCTCTGCCATTTGTGGATTTGATCTTCTAGCTTGGGCTTCCCTGGTGGCACAGAGGTTGAGAGTCCGCCTGCCGATGCATGGAACACGTGTTCCTGCCCCAGTCTGGGAAGACCCCACGTGCCAAAGTGCGGCTGGGCCCATGAGCCATGACTGCTGAGCCTGAGCGTCCGGAGCCTGTGCTCTGCAACTGCAGAGGCCACAGCAGTGAGAGGCCTACGGACCGAAAAAAAAAAAAAA
>NW_006776366.1:0-360 GCF_000442215.2 Lipotes vexillifer | reverse complement strand
CCTGCCTCTGCAGGAGACCCTCCAACACTAGCAGGTAGGTCTGGTTCAGTCTCCCTTGGGCTCAGTGCTCCTTCCCCTGTGTCCCGATTTGCACACTAGTTTGTGTGTGCCCTCCAAGAGTGGAGTCTCTTTCCCCCAGTCCCGTCAAAGTCCTGCAATCAAATCCCCTAGCCTTCAAAGTCTGATTCTCTAGGAATTCCTCCTCCTGTTGCTGGACCCCCATGTTGGGAACCTGACGTGGGGCTCAGAACCTTCACTCCAGTGTGTGGACTTCTGTGGTATAAGTGTTCTCTAATCTGTGAGTCACCCACCCAGCAGTTATGGGATTTGATTTTACTGTGATTGCACCCCTCCTACAAT
>NW_006776365.1:0-4376 GCF_000442215.2 Lipotes vexillifer | reverse complement strand
AAAGCAGAAACTAACACACCATTGTAAAGCAATTATACTCCAATAAAGATGTAAAAAAAAACTTCTTTTAAATAAGTAAAAACTATGGTTCTTTCATTTGGCAAAAATAAATAAATAAATACAATTCCATATACATATGTTTTTCCAATATATGAAGAATGATGTTATAATTAACACACTGTAAATACATTTAAACATTTTAAGATAATCCATTGAAATTGTAATTAGTATTTTCTTGATCAACAGAAACTAAAAGTATAATTTCTGTTCAGTATAACTTCTTTTAACTATAACTGCTATTAAATGCCTTTGGTATTTTTTGCCTTACATACATGTATTTGCACTTGGAATATTTGGTAAACCCTACTTTGCATGATTATCATTGACAGAACATTTTCATTTCGTCCCCCCCACAAACGTTCTTCCCTAATTGGGCATTGATGTGCAATGGGAGGGGCCAACAAATTTTAATGCATGTTAAATTCAGGGACATCAGGTCACAGAATCCTTGGGAGGTTTATCAGAGCAGCAGTTGTCAAATGTCACCAATGCATATATCTTTAGAGAGTGTGCTGATCCTCATGCCTTTCTTCTTGATTTTCTCCTTCCTTCCTTCTTTTTCTTTTTCATACTGTGGCTTCATGGCCTTGGTTAAGCCCATATTACAGTAAAATATAAATCAAAGTGCTCTAAAGTGCTTTCTATTTCTTTAAGTTGGAGTATGAAAGGAAAAAAAATGATTCTTATGGAATTAGGGAAGTTTAGCCACATCTAAATTCACTGTACTTTTATGTTCAAGCGCTGAGTCATCTGAGCTTGTGGAGTCATATCAAATTCCAGAAAACAGGATGTGGAGATAACTGAAGCTTTTTTTAATTATTATTAAAAAAACTAAAAAGCAAAAACTAAAAAAAAAAGCAAACAAAAACTAACTTTTCTTATTTCAAATGTAATGTGTGTATTTTATAAAAGTGATAGAATTTAAATTTTGAGATATGGATGAAGTAAAACAAGGGAGAATTAGCATAATCTAATAATAATAATAATTGATGTTTACTGAGTATACCCATTAGATGCCAGACATTTTTCTGTTACTTGGATTTTTTCACTTAGCTCTTCCAGCTTTCTATGAGCTCAACACTACTTTTATCCCAATGTTACAGGTAGGGCTTAAGAGAGGTTTAAGTGACTAGTAAGTTTATACACTAGTAATAAGTGGTTGACACTCATTCAATTGGGCAATAATTATTGATTGCTTACTGGGAGTCAGGCGTGGAGAGATCAACATGAGTATTTCAGTTAATTTTTACAATAATTCCATGGGGTAAGAATTAGTGTCCTCATTAGTTTTGTATCACTGAAATAGGTTGACTCAAGTCACAGAACTATTACATGTTGGAACCTGAACTAGAATCCAGTTCTATCTGACTCCACTATCTCTCCTGCACCTTTTGAATGTGTGTATGTGTGTGCGTCTGTGTGCACACACACACAAAAACCCATCCTAATTTTCTGTAACATGATTAATGGTTTTAGATCTGTGTTTGAATGAGGAATTTGGTACTGCATAAAAAGCTATTCTTGTACATATACCTAGCCAATCACACAGAATTAAGTATTTGACTATAGACTGTCCTTGTGTGTTCCTATAGTTGTATTCTATTCCCATGGAAACCATATTATTCTGAAGACAGGTGCTGCATTGTATTCCTCTCTAGTTTCCCTATGGTGTGAATCCTTGATTCAAAGCAGATGTTCTTGGTTATCCTTGGTGGGGAGAAGAGGGGAAATTAAAAGTGAGAAGTCAATTTATATTGTGAACAAGGAAAGGAGAAAAAGGAAAGATAAATAGAACTAAACAAAATGAAATTGAGATTTAAGAGTATAGATAAATCTATATAATGGAGGCATCAATATCCTGGGACAGAGAGTTCAGAGAAGATATATAAAGATGGACATAACAATTATATTTATCCAAATAAGTTAGTCATTTGACAGTTGGAAGACAAGACATTATTTGGGCCCTGGTTAGAGTCTGGAAGATGATTCAGTGGCTTGGTTTGTTGGGCCTAAGCCATTGTGGTGCAAACAGACAGTGAGAGAGGAGTCAGTTAAGACACAGAGCAGGGCAAAAGTCACAGTTGAAGTAGAGAGAGGACTACCAGAATAGCGATAAATACCAGAGTCACAGCAGAGACACATGAGGATTCATAGCAGAACATGAAGAATGACAGACTGGGGGAAATAATTCAAGCAGAATAGGGGCAGAAAAAAATGTTTGAAATTTTTATGTGAGTTCAAAGAAGAAAGTTAAAACCGGGAGAACAAAGAATTTTTAGTTCCAGTTTTGAAAGAATATGAGTTTTATAAACAAAAAATATAAAAATTCACTGTGTAGTGTAGTATTACAGGATTTGGTCACCCTGAGCTTGTAAATTCAGTCTGTGATGGTGTTTTATAGCACCCCTAACTCACAATGTAGATGGAAAGGTAAGATATCCTGCACCTTGTAGTCCATGACTACTGAAAACTCAGGGTCCTAATACTCATTACATCCATTCTTTTCCACGGGAAACACATTGACTTCCTCAGTAAATTACTAGTTATAATGTTGATAACTAGTTAACGTTTTGGTTCATTATAAGTGAACCAAATTTTTTTCCAATAACACGTTCCATTGTTTTGCAGCCATCAGACAAAAAGCCCCTGAGATCTCATCTACATTCCATTTTTCTGTTGAGGTCTCGTTCAACTTGCTGTATGAAGGGGAAACAACTTTCTTAGACAATAAGTTCACTTGTATTCTTAACTCTTTCTAGATTAAACACTTCAATTTCTTTATCTTTTTTTTCTAAAATAACTTTCTTTAACAATTAAACAACTGAAAGCTTTTTAAATTTTCTTCATTCCATTTTAAATTCTGTAGTATATAGACCTAGATATAAACAGCTACTAAGATTTGACTAATAGCGTAAACTTAATAAGTGATTTGTTTTTATAGGTGGCATTTGCACTAATATCTCTATAACACTAATAATAACAAAGTCAACAACGGAAAAAGAATTTGAGATCCTTAGAGCCTCATTACTCTTGATTTATAGACCAGCAGCAATTATCTAATCCAGAAGCCTCAAAGTATTTTTCAAAATGTATAATATGAATTAAAAAGAGTTTATGCTTGAATTTAAATGAAATCCATTTAAAAGAATTAAAATGAATTTATAGTGTCTAATATGAGTTAACAAAAAGATGAGTTAGGGAAATTACATTATTTCTCCTGAATTCATCTATTCCAGCATGCGGAGGGAGCAGTATTCAAGGAATGACATCAAAATATTTTCACCATCACCTGGCATAGTGACTGACATATATTATTTCTATATAAGTTTCCACTTAATATGAATAGATACATGATATTTGGAAACAGATTAAAAGAATCCAAACCGCATTATATAGTTTTGTATTTTAGCACAAAATGAACAATGATATGTTAAAACATGTAAGGGAGTTTTGCAAGCAAATATTACCTTCAACAAATATATGTTAAAGAATGAATGAATGAATAAGAATCAGGCAAAAACTCAAGTGTGGCTCAGTCATCTGAATGCCATTACCCAAAAAAACATCTCGAAGACTTCCTTTCTAGTTCATGTCTAGCCAACCAGACCAAGATCCATACCACATACTAGCCTCTGTGCTTTCCCTGCTTCAAAAGCAACCCCTGACCCCTTACCCCAGTTTCAAGGCATATGCCTGGAATAACAGGGAATTTACTTCATCTCTGTACAACATCCCTTATTCGGAGCTGTGAGTCAGTGAGAAAGATCAGGTAATTTAATATTTTCCATTATTAACCCAGGTGATTCCTACTTCTCATAACTCCCATGTCCCTAGGCTCTTTCCCAGGCTCGACAATAGTGTCATTCTGGGATGTGGTATGAGTTAGCCATGGGAAAAAGACACAATTTTTCTGAAAAACAAGGTCCAGTCAATATCCTACTTACACTAGTCATCTACACATATTTCAGTAACTAAGCAAAAATGTATAAAATTAAAAAATTTCAATCACTTTTATTTATAATAATAAGTATAGACTTAGATGTTCTATTAAGGGTACTTTTTAATCTTTGACCAGAAAAAAATTAAATATCCATTTTCAACATTTTAAGTTACTGTAACAAAATTAGAAATGTGTGGAGAGAGAATAATACTTTTTTATTTTATTTATTTATTTATTTTTATTTTTTTTTTTTGCGGTACGCCGGCCTCTCACTGTTGTGGCCTCTCCCGTTGTGGAGCGCAGGCTCCGGACCCACAGGCTCAGCGGCCATGGCTCACGGGTCCAGCTGCTCCGCGGCATGTGGGATCTTCCCAGA
>NW_006776364.1:0-269 GCF_000442215.2 Lipotes vexillifer | reverse complement strand
CCTCAAGTCCATTCTCTAGTAGGTCTGTGTCTTTATTCCTGCTTACCCCTAGGTTCTTCATGATATTTTTTCCCCCTTAAATTCCATATATATGTGTTAGCGTATGGTATTTGCCTTTCTCTTTCTGACTTAGTTCACTCTATATGACAGACTGTAGGTCTATCCACCTCATTACAAATAGCTCAATTTCGTTTTTTTTTTATGGTTGAGTAATATTCCATTGTATACATGTGCCACATCTTCTTTATCCATTCATCCAATGATGGACA
>NW_006776363.1:0-3099 GCF_000442215.2 Lipotes vexillifer | reverse complement strand
AGGATATTGAATATAGTTCCCTGTGCTATACAGTAGGACCTAGTTGTTTATCCATTCTATATATACCAGTTTGCATCTGCTAATCCCAACCTCCCAATCCAACCTCCTCCTTCCCCTTGACAACCACCAGTCTATTCTCTATGTCCCTGATTCTGTTTCTGTTCATTTGTGTTATATTGTAGATTCCACATATAAGTGATATCATATGGTATTTGTCTTTCTCTTTCTGTCTTATTTCACTTAGTATAATCTTTAGCTGCATCCATGTGGCTGCAAATAAGCCCGGGAAGTGTTAACTCCTACCATTACTGGTAGTATTTCAGATTATACAGCTAAAGATTATTCCTCTGATTAGAAGTTCCCACTTCTGCACTTTTCTCATCTCTAGTGTCCTCGGCACAGCCAGCTTCTCAGTTTTAAACTGGAAGTTGGAGAAATATTTATTTTTCCTCATAAGTATTCTGTTAAAAATAAAACCATGGAATGTAGGTACTTTGTCATGTATAGTTTTCCCTGATTAAGTGTTTAAAATGGAAGGACAGAAGAGTTTACTGTCTTTCTTATTGTATTTCATGGGTGTATGGGGTCCATAGCTAGAGAGTATTGCCTTGAGGACAAGGAACAATCTTTTGACTTTATTTTATGCATAATTTTCACATGATCTCCGTGTCTGGTAGATGGATTGTTGGAAGGTTTGATTCAATTGGATTGAGAATATTTCTGTTTCCAGTGCTATATTGAAGTATATGGAGGAAGTACGTAGTATTTTCATCTACTTGGACCCTGTTCTATAGATCTACCCACTTACTAATTCAGAAAGACGTTAATTTGCTTAACAAATCCTGAGACCCCCTATAAGCCAGGTGCTATGCTGAAAGCTGGAAAGAGGAGTAAGCAAGACAGACACGGTCCCTGCCTTCACAGGACTTAAAATCCCAGTCTAATATCACATGGACAGAAAGGTTCACATATTAAGAAGCACCTTTTAGATCTACAATTGTAAGGCACTCTCTAATTTTGATTATATTTTGAGTTGATTATATACTTTCCCCTTTGTACCTTGCTTATCTTTGGGACGGCGAATTACTTCTCCAAGATACTCAACCTGAATTTTCTCTTACACATTGTCGACATTTAAATAAAATTGTGCATTTTCATAAATAGGCAAGGTATTCTGTCAAAACATTTTCTATTGAATTTTAGTACGATACAGCAATGGTAGATAATCACCAGACAAATGAACATTATTTAAAACATGGAGCATAGCTCTCTATTTTTTTCTTAGGGCTTCCTGTAAAAATCAGGAATGCTAGGCAAACTTTACTTTCATGGGCCAGAGGAAAGAAGTCCAAAGGGAAACATAATTTGTAGAAGGAAAAACACCGTGGAGATTCAAAAAAAACAAGTATCGAGATACTTGAAAAGAAGGAATGGGTCACAGCATGCAGAACAGCTTTGGCTGAAGACCGGAAAGCACCAGGGGTTAGCCGAAAATACATATAAAAATATTTTAGTTTTGAGAAATGGCTCATAGGAGATTTAATGGCTGTGAAAGCCTCCTTTTATTTCACATAGGAAGGGGACTTAAAATAGCCCATTTGCAGCACTGGGAAATCCCATCCTCAAGGGTCTCAATTCATTTGAGCTCAACTAACAGCTGCAGAGAACCTGCTTTGTGCCAGGCACAGAGCTCTGCACGGAGACACAGGAAGAAGGAGACACAGACCCCAGCCTGGAGAGGCTTCCAGTCCATTGTGGAAAAAGATATCTAAGCAGGAAATTTCTCTACACTGCGGTGAGGTCTGTGATGCAGGAAAACCCAGGTTACCATGGGCTGCTGGGAGTGTAAGCATGGAAATTTGGGAGGGGGGAGCAGTGAGGGGTTATCAGAAGAATTTTTGGAGCAGGTATGCCTGAGCTGAGTCTCCAAGGCGTAGGTAAGGAATGGTGTTATATCAGTGATGTAGTATGATCATTTTGAAACACTTTCTAAAAAAATAAATGAGGGCGTCCATGAGATGATACACACAACGTTGAAACTTTCAAAGTTGAATATAAAAGGCAGTAGCCACATTCCAGTTCTGCTGATTCCTCCCATGTCAAAGAGCAGAGGCAAAACCATTGAACAATGCATAGAGTAAATCAAATATGTTCATATGCATATTATGCAAATATGTTCATATAGACTCTGCCCACTGGATTCCCTGAATTGCACGCTCTCCCCAGATGACATTCTGGTTATTGGCAAACTCAGGCAGTTTCCTCACTAAAGAGTCTTGTCGCGAGAGCTCTTTCTTGTTGACAAGTAGCCAAGATCATTCTTGCAAGGGGAACTGGGCTTTGACTTTCTTCACTTGGTGACCTGTACCAGGTTCACAACATTCCCACAGGGTTATTTCAGGATAGCTATAAAAATAGATGATGTTTGCATTAATCCTTTCTCCGATGGTATTAATCACTCAAGTCTCATCAAGAGGCACATGCTTTAGCACAGGGAGATCATCTCTGTGCTTTGTGACCACCCAGAGGTGTGGGATAGGGAGGGTTGGAGGTAGACGCAAGAGGGAGAGGATATGGGGATATATGTATACGTATAGCCGGCTCTCTTCGTTATACAACAGAAACTAACACACCATTGTAAAGCAATTATACTCTAATAAAGATGTTAAAAAAAGAAAGAGGCACATGCTTGATTCATTCACAAACTCTGTTGCTGATAAGATGGATTAATTGCTTTTCATTCCCAGGATATCAATTCAGGCATGTCTAAGTCAACCATGGTATAAACTTATGACCTCTTTCATGAGTTTCCTTTTCCTGTGGGGGAAATGATAATTTCCCCCACAGGAAAATACATTAGTGGCACACAACAGTTTTGAAGATGGGAAATAATGATCTCTTGATTCTCTGAAAGTGTATTTGTTCTGAGAAATGCTCAAAAATGATTCAATTTCTAAATAAGTCTCTTTCACAACATTTAAACAACTGAAGAATTTGGGGATTTTCTTCATAATGTTCTTTCTTTTTAACATCTTTACTGGAGTATAATTGCTTTACAATGGTGTGTTAGTTTCTGCCTTATAACAAAGTGAATCAGCT
>NW_006776362.1:0-2686 GCF_000442215.2 Lipotes vexillifer | reverse complement strand
GCTCCGCAACGGGAGAGGCCACAACAGTGAGAGGCCCGCGTACCACACACACAAAAAAAGAAAATATAAAATAAGACCTAAGTAGTTGGAGACAAAATACCATGGATACAAAGACTTGATATCAAAAAGATGTCAATTTTTGTCCAAATTAAAGTCTGTTTGATTCCAATAAAAATTCCCAAGAAGTTTTTTACAGAACTTGACAAAATAGGTCTAAATATTCAAACAAAAGAGGGAATGCCAAAAGTATTCAAAAAATCTTAAATAATCATCATAATTGTAATGATGATGATGAGAGATTTCAAAAATTTATACAAAACTATAGCATATAGCTTAAACAGTGTGATATAAGCATAAGATAGAGAAATCTACCGGTGAAACAGAATAGAGAGTGTAGAAACGGACTTATGTACATTGGGAATTTGGCTTATGGCAAAGGTAGTATTACAAGGCAGCAGGGATAGAGCAGACTAGTTAATAAATTGGTCTTGGACAATAAACTATGGAAAAAGATAAAATAGGATTCCTACCTCACCACATACACACACACTTCTAGCAGGATTAAAATATAAATGTAGAATGTAAAACTTTAAGATTTTAAGAAGAAAATATAGAGCAATATCTTCATAACTTTAGGGTATGGAAAATGTTTTAAAATAAGACAAAATAGGGAAAAAAAGCTTAAGAGGAAAGTTTGATAAATTTAACTACATGAAAATGAGAAGATGTTTGCAACATATATAACTAATAAAGAACTAGTGTGCAGAATATATATACAAAAAGTCTTGAAAGCTAATGATAAGGATCCAGGCAATAAAATTGGTAATTTATAGAAGAGACAATCGAGTGGGTGAGGATAAAATAAGGAGAAGCTTGCTTTGTTAGTCATGAGGGAAATGCAAAATAAAATAAGAAATCATTTCACACGACCAGATTCACTAAAACAGAAAGTCTGGTAACACTAATGTTTTTCAAGCTGTTTGTTATGACTCATCTGTAAGTTGTGAAATCAGTTTAATGAATCACTGCCAACATGACAAAATAAAATTATAATAGAAAGAAAATATCAGCATGTGCTGATAGTAATGAAACAGTAAGTATTTTCATGAAAGTTTTGATTCAGCTTATGTACACACCCACACACACCGGTATATATGTATACATACACATGTGTGCATGTGCGTATTTACGGGGTCAAAATGTAAAATGCATTTTTTACGCTGAATGTGGTAGAAAAGTCTAAAGCCTCTGTTTTACATACAGCAAAAACAATGTTATATGTTTACAGATTACATAGGTTGTGTGGGAGTGATAAATACCATGTTAGAAGAGTGGTTTCCTCTGGAGTGGGAGGGAAGAAGACATGGGGTCAGAGTGTGAAGATTTCACTCCACCTATGTTGATAGTTTACCAAATACATCTGAAACAAAAATGCAAACAGTGTTAATATCTGTTAAGTCTAGGATAGGCATGGGTGTCCATTACAGTATTATCTGTACTTTTCCATATGTTTGAACTGTTTCACAATTAAAAAAACACTTAAAATTTAACCAACAATAAAAGGTATGGGCATGTGTGGGGGGAGGGAAGGACTCATATGGCTGCAAGAGGCTTTGCAGCAAAGGGACAAGGTGTGTTCACATCTCTGTGGCCAAAAGTCTCAGGAAGTTCTGGGCCTCAGGGCCAGTAGTCTGGGCAGCCAACTGCCATGTGTTGATGTGGCCTCACTGCTGTCCCTTCACTCTGGGCTGGTATTGTCACCGCTTTTATTCTTCTCCATTAGATCACAGGCCATTTTCATCGCCCTCTTCAGCAACCTGCATTGGGCAGGGCAGCCCAGCTGCAGGAAGTTACTGCTAGCTATTTACTTAACATTCTTTCCCCAGGATCCCATTGGGCCTCTGGCCCTGGAATTCTTTCCCCCCCCAGCTTTATTGAGATATAATTGGTCTACCACATTGCATAAGTTTAAGGTGTAAAATGTGATGCGTGATTACCACCATAGAGTTAATTAACATCTCCATTACTTAACATAATTATCATTTCTTTTTCTGTGGTCAGAACATGAAGATCTACTCTCAGAAACTTTCAAGTATACAATGCAGTATTGTTAACTATAGTCACCATACTGTACATTAGATCCCCAGAACTTACTCATCTTATAACCGGAGGTTTGTACCCTTTCACTGGCATTTCCCCATTTCCCCCACCCTCCCACCCTGGCACTACCATTCTACTCTCTCTTCCTATGAGTTCAGTTTTTTTAAGATTACACGTAAAGTGATATCATACAGGATTTGTCTTTCTCTGTCTGACTCATTCTACCTAGCATAATCTGTCGAGGTCCATCTATGTTGTTGCAAGTGGTGGGATTTCCTTCTTTCTTAAATAATATTCCATATATATACCACATCTTCTTTATCTATTTGTTTGTAGATGGACCCTCAGGTTGTTTCCATATCTTGTTATTGTGACTAATGCTGTAATGAACATGGGAGTGCCGATATCTCTTTGAAATTTTGATTTCATTTCCTTTGGATATATGCCCAGAAGTGGGATTGCTGGATCATATGGTAGTTCTATTTTTAACTTTTTTAGGAACCTTCATACTCCTTCATATCCATAATGGCTGTATCAACTTACATTCCCACCAACAGTGCACAAAGTTTCCCTTTACTCCACATCC
>NW_006776361.1:0-233 GCF_000442215.2 Lipotes vexillifer | reverse complement strand
TTTTTTCTTTATTCTGTTCTGCAGCAGTGAATACCACCATTCTGTCTTCCAGGTCACTTATCCATTCTTCTGCCTCAGTTATTCAGCTACTAATTCTTTCTAGTGTATTTTTCATTTCCATTATTGTATTGTTCATCTCTGTTTGTTTTTTCTTTAAATCCTCGAGGTGGTTTTTCTTTAATTCTAGGTCTTTGTTAAACATTTCTTGCATCTTCTCGATCTTTGCCTCCATT
>NW_006776360.1:0-208 GCF_000442215.2 Lipotes vexillifer | reverse complement strand
GAAGGCATCATTGAAGACTAATACAGAATACCATGTCCTGGTGTTTGGTAGAATGACCAGCAGTGTGTAGGAATTAGGAACTCCTGGACTTACATCCTCGGTGGCTTCACTGACTGTCCTGACATCCTTCCCCAAGGCCCCAGCCGCCCATGGGTCTCTCCTGGTCAGGCCAATTCCAGGATATGGAGCTCACCTGGACAGGGACCCC
>NW_006776359.1:0-2358 GCF_000442215.2 Lipotes vexillifer | reverse complement strand
CTAACTGTAACCCTAAAGCTTATCTTTAGCCTTACCCTAAACTGTGCCCTAAGCCTAACACGTGCGATCACACTAACACGTTCCCTAACACGTACGCTAATCCTAAACCGTTGTCGTACCCTAACCTGTATCCTAAACCGTCCCAGTTCTGTAACCCTAACCCTAAACCTAACCTCTCCCCTTAGCCTTACTCTAAACCGTACCCTAATCCTAACCCGTACACTAACACTAACCCATGCCCTAACACGTACGCTAACACTAAACCATTGTCATACCCTAACCTGTACCCTAAAACGTACCCGTTACCTAACCCTAAACCAAACCCTAATCCTAACACTAACACTTACCGTTAGCCTTACCCTAAACCGTCCCCTAATCCTAACCCGTACGCTAAAACAAACGTGTGCCCTAATACGTAGGCTAAACCTAAAGCATTGTCATACACTAACCTGTACCCTGTCTCCATTCCCTAAACATAACCGTAAACCTAACCCTAACTCTTACCCGAAGCCTTACCACAACCCGTGCCCTATTTGTAAACTGTACGCTAACACTAACCTGTGCCCTAACACGTATGCTAACCCTAAACCTTTGTCATTCTCTAATCTGTACCCTAAACAATCCCCGTTGCCTAACCCTAACCCTAACACTAATCCTAACTGTAACCCTTACCATTAACCTTACCCTAAATCATGCCCTAATCCTAACCCGTATGCTAACCCTAACACTTGGCCTAACACGTACACCAAACCTAAACCATTGTCGTACCCTAACCTCTACCCTAAACAGTCCACTTTCCCTAACCCTAACCGTAAGCCTAACCCATTCCCTAATCCTAACCCACATGCTAAGACTAACCTGTGCCCTAAAACGTACGCTAATCCTAAAGCGTTGTCTTACCCTAAATTATACCTTAAACCGTCCCTGTTCCCTACTTAACACGTGCCCTAATCCTAACCCATAGGCTAACACTAACCCATGCCCTAACACGTACGCTAACCCAAAACCCTTGTTGTACACTAACCTGTACCCTAAACCATCCCCGTTACATAACCCTAACCCTAACTCTTACCCTAAACCTTATCCTGAGCCTTACCCTAAACCATGCACTAAACCTACCCCATACGCTAACACTAACCTGTCCCGTAACACGTACGCTAAACCTAAACCTTTGTTGTATACCAACCTATACCCTAAAAGATGCCCGTTCACTGAACCTAACCCTAACCCTAACCCTAACAGTAACACTTACCCTTAGCCTTACCCCAACCCGTGCCATAATCCTAACCCATACGCTCACACTAACTCATGCCCTAACACGTAAGCTAACCATAAACCATTGTCGTACCCTAATTTGTACTTTAAACCATCCCCGTTCCCTAACCCTAACACTAACCCTTACCCTTACAGTAAACCGTTCCCTTCTCCTAACCCATACGCTCACACTAAACTGTGCCCTAACACGTTCGCTTACCCCAAACCGCTGTCGTACCCTAACCTGTACCATAAACCGTACCCGTTCCCTAACCTGAACCCTAACCCTAATCGTAACCCTAACCCTACCGTTAGGCTTACCCTAAACCATGCCCTAATACTAACCGGCACGCTAACACTAACCTGTGCCATAATACGTACGCTAACCCTAAAGCATTGTCGTATGCTAACCTGTACCATAAACTGTCCCTGTTCCCAAAACCTAACCCTAACCCTAACCGTTACCCTTAGCCTTACCCTAAACCTTGCCCTGATGCTAACCCGTACGCTAACAGTAACCCGTGCCCTAACACGTACGCTAACCCTAAACCATTGTAGAACCCTAACCTGTACCCTAAACCGTCTCCATTCCCTAACCGTAACCCTAAACCTAACTGTAACACTAACGCTTAGCCTTAGCCTTACCCTAAACCGTACCCTAATCCTAACCCATACGCTAACACTAACCCGTGCCCTAACATGTACGCTAACACTAAACCGTAGTCGTACCCTAACCTGTATCCTAAACTGTCCCCTTTCCCTAACCCTAACCCTAACACTAACGTTAACACTTACCTTTAGCCTTACCCTAAACCGTGCCCTAATCCTAACCAGTACGGTAACACACAGCCTTGCTCTAACATGTACGCAAACCCTAAACCATTGTCGTACCATAACCTGTACCCTAAAACGTCCGGGTTCCCTAACACTAACCCTAACCCTAACCCTAACCTTAAGCCTTACCGTTAGCCTTACCCTAAACCGTGCCCTATTCCTAAGCCGTACGCTAACACTAAACTGTGCCCTAACACGTATGCAAATCGTTAAACTTTGTCTTACCCTAATCTGTACCCTAAACCGTCCCCGTTCCCTAACCCTAACCCT
>NW_006776358.1:0-587 GCF_000442215.2 Lipotes vexillifer | reverse complement strand
TTGTTCTTCTTTCTCTAATTGCTTGAGGTGCAAGGTTAGATTGTTTATTCGAGATGTTTCCTGGCAGGCAGATTCTTAACCACTGCACCACTAGGGAAGTCCCTGGTACACTGATTTTTAAATCAGAACTATGTTAAGGCATTTTTTTTTTTCCTGTTGACTTTCATTCATTAATTTGACTTTAGAAGACCTTAAAGATAGGGGGGGAACCCCCAAATATAGACCCTCCCTTGTAAATACTTGAAGGATAATTACATTAAAATGGTCTTTTCTGTAATTTAAATGAGCTGGATCATTATTAATTTTCAGCATCTCAGTGGTTTAAAACAATATACATTGATTACAGTTCTGGAGGTTAGAAGTCCAAAATGAGTCTCCCCAGGGTAAAATCCAGGTGTGAACAGAGCAGCATTCCTTTCGGGAGGCTCTAGGGGAGAATCTGTTTTCTAGCCTTTTCCAGCATGTAGAGGCTGCCTGAACTGCTTGACTGTTGGCCCTTTTCGTCTTCAAAGGCAGCAGTGATTAGTCAGTCTTTCTCACAGTGCCATCTCTCTGATTCTCACGCTTCTGCCCCCCCCCCCCCCCCC
>NW_006776357.1:0-220 GCF_000442215.2 Lipotes vexillifer | reverse complement strand
TCAAGAACTAAATCTTATGATTCTTATTCAATGAAGTATACACTACAGAGAAAGGTGAGATCAGTGAAGGCCAGAGTATGTGGAGAAAGCTTCTCAAATTGGTGTCCAGATGAGAAAGCCACTTTTTTGCCACTGACTTCATTTCTTCAGCATAAGCGCTCTTTGTGAATGAGGATGAAGATGAAGATATCTGTAAAGGTTCATTCCTAGGTCAGGGCTA
>NW_006776356.1:9612-56078 GCF_000442215.2 Lipotes vexillifer | reverse complement strand
TGTGTAAGTGAGATGGAGTTGGGCGTGTTCTCCAACTAGAGGCCGTTCTGTGTTCAGTGCCCTGTCCGGAGAAGTGCTGTTGACATCTTTTACTACTGACCGGTGCCCGTGTGGACAGAGTAAGGCTCACAAGAACATCGTTGGTTGTGGCCTCTGGACCAGTGATGTGGGTGGAGTTACAGGTGTCCTTGAGTTGGCTGCCTTGATATCTTAATGAGCATGGTAGCCAAGTGTGACTCTGGCATACTCAGGAGGAGGTAAGTGCTCCTTTCCTCACAAGGTGAACACAAAGAGGTTGCAGGAAGGAACATCATTCCTATGAAAAGAAGAGAGGAATACAATATGTGTTTCCTCGGTGGGGTCCTGATACTTCTCAGTTAGGCATAGAGCGTGGTGGAGGTGGGTGCGGATATCCAGAGAGGGAGGGAGGCAGGTTGGAAGGCAGTTGTTCGATATCCACTATGGGTCTGGATATATCACGGGTGCAGCTGTCAAGGTGTGATGGGGCGATAGATCAAAGTTACTCGCGATAATGTGAACGGGACGGGGGAGATCGTCCACAGGGAGCCCAGATGTGTGCGGTGCCCAACCAGGAAAGGTGCTGTTTAGTAGACTCGGGTTAAACAGTGCCTTTCTAGGTGGAGTACTGTGCAACTGGAGTATCGGTTGTGGTGCCTCTGGACGGGCGATGGGCATGGGGCTGCAGGTGTTCATCCTTCCCGAAGTCAGGTAGGCTGTGGAAGGCAACTAGATCTCAACCGCACCTTGATGGTTATTTCCCTGTTCCACCCCGAAAAAAATGAACACGTATCAAGTGAATAAGGTTAAGATAATTGCTCTTAGAGTAGCAGAGAAGTGAAAACATGATCATTCTTACTGTGTTCACACAGTTCTCCAGAAATGCCCAGAGCAGCGGAGGAGATGCCCACGGGGGAGAGATGCAAGTTGGAGGAGACTGGGAAGAGATATTTTGAATGGGTACGGATAACGTGTGGGTAGTGTCATCAGGATGTGACGGAAAGAAGTAAGCAAGGTGCACGTGTGAGTGAGAGGGAGGTAGGGCCTGCCCTCCAACTGGAAGCTGTGCTGTGTGCAGTGCCCTGCACGGAAGAGTACTGTTCACGTACAGTACTGGTGAACAGGGCCGTCTGGGTAGAGTAAGGCTCACAAGAACATGGTTGGTGGTGTCCTCTGGAACAGTGATGTGGGTGGATTTGCAGATGTCATTGACTTGGAGGTTTTGATGTCCTAATGACCCTGGCAGCCGTCTGTGTTTCTGGCATCCTCAGGATGCGTTAGTCAGTCCCTTCCTCACCAAGTGAACACAGAGAGGTCTCAGGAAGGAAAATCATTCCTCTGAAAAGAAGGGAGAAATACAACATGTGTATTTTTCGTGGGGTCCTGATGCTTCTCAATTAAGCATAGATCGGGGTAGAGGTGGGACCAGATATACACTGAGGGAGGGATGCAGGTTGGAAGGTAGTGGTTTGCTATCTTCTAGAGGGCTGGATATATTGTTGCTGCAATCGTTAGGATTTGACGGGGAGACAGATCAAAGCTAGTCGTGAGTGTGTGAAGGGGACGGGGAGATCATTCACCGAGAGCCGTGATGTGCGGTGCCCTACCCGGACAGGTGCTGATTACCTGTATTTCTGGTGGTTAGTTCCTGGCCAGGTAGAGTAACGCTCAACAAAAACAACTTCTGGGCTGGCCTTCGGAAGGGTTGCAGTGGTGTGGATGCAATTGACTTGAGCTGGCTGACGTGAAGTCATGAGGATTGTGGCAGCCCCGTGATCTCGGGAAGTCTCATGGCGATTTCATTAGTGTGTTGCTGGCAGTGTTAACACCCACAGGCGAGCGAAGCTGACGAGATATTTCAAAAAGAAAAGAAGGACTGTGAAGGATGTTGTCCTCTGATGCTCTTCGTCGTCTTCCTAGGAAAACTTGGAGCAGAAGAGCAGATCCTGATTGAGTGATGGATGCAAGTCGCAGCGTGGAAAATCAGCGTGTCACGATGTTCGGAAAATACTTGAATGTATTCAGTATGAAGTGAAGGGAACGAGTTAAATGCTCCATTTGGAAGTACGAGCCGTACCGGGTAAGACCTTCAGTGCGAAGACATGCAGTACGGTCGCCCGTACCAAGACGGGTGCTGATCTGTCAGACTTGGGCTAAACACCGTGTGCCTGGGTACAGCGAGGCTAACAAGGGATATCATTTGTGGTGGCCATCAGACCCGTTCTAGTGTTAGAGCTCCACAGGTCTTTGAGCTGCTTGCCATGGCGAGAAGAGGGACCAGGGAGCGACCAGAATCCCTGGCATTTTGAGGACGGGGAAACACAGTTCCTATCAGGAAAAGCGATAAAGGGAAGAATATTTTCAAGTGGTCTCCTGCTCTTTGTGCCAGTACTCATAGAAGCGGTGATGAAATTCTCAGTGAGTTGGAATGCAAGTCTGAGGGCGGGGGTTTAGCACTGTCTTTTATTTATGGATACATCTTGGGTAGAGTCATCGAGGTGTGGTCGGCATAGAGAGGAATACTTCGCTATAGATTGGGAAGGGGACTCAGAATGACTCCCACATTGAGGCCATGCTGTGTGCAGTGCCCAGCCAGGAGAGGTGCCGTTTAGTAGATTAGTGGTAAAGGGTGCCTTTCTGGGTAGAGTAATGTGCAACTGCATTATCAGTTGTGGTGGCCTTTGGATGTGCAATTGGCTTGGTTCTCCAGGTGATCTTCCTCCGAGAAGTCAGGACGGCCGTGGAAGCCACGTTCACCTCAACCATGACGTCTTGGGTACGGTCATCGAGGTGTGGTCGGCAGAGAGAAGAAAACTTCACTATAGATTGGGAAGGGGACTCAGAATGACCCCCACATTGAGGCCATGCTGTGTGCAGTGCCCAGCCAGGAGAGGTGCTGTTTAGTAGATTAGTGGTAAAGGGTGCCTTTCTGGGTAGAGTACTGTGCAACTGCATTATCAGTTGTGGTGTCCTTTGGATGTGCAATTGGCTTGGTTCTCCAGGTGATCTTCCTCGGAGAAGTCAGGACGGCCGTGGAAGCCACGTTCACCTCAACCATGTCTTCGTGCCTATTTACCTTTTCCACTGCGCCAAACGTGCACCTGTGTAAAGTAAATAAGGTAAAGCTAATTGCTAATATAGTGGCAGAGAACAGAAGCCAAGATTATGCCTCCTGTATTCCCAAAATTCTCCAGATATGCATAGAGCCGTTGAGGAGATCCCCAAAGGCGAGTGATGCCGGTTGGAGGTCAGTGGGTCTCGATATTTTCTGGCGTTAGAGATGAATGGAGGTTACAGCCATCAGGATATGATGGTTAGAAATTACAACGTTATATGTGTAAGTGAGAAGGAGTTGGGCGTGTCCTCCACCTAGAGGCCGTTTTGTGTTCGGTGCCCTGTCCGGACAGACAAGTGCTGTTGACATCTACTACTACTGACCGGTGCCCATGTGGACAGAGTAAGGCTCACAAGAACATCGTTGGTTTGGGTCTCTGGAGCAGTGATGTGGGTGGAGTTACAGGTGTCCTTGAGTTGGCTGTCTTGATATCTTAATGAGCGTGGTAGCCATGTGTGACTCTGGCATACTCAGGAGGACTTAAGTGCTCCTTTCCTCACAAGATAAACACAAAGAGGCTGCAGGAAGGAACATCATTCCTATGAAAAGAAGAGAAGAGTACTAGATGTGTTTTATTAATGGGGTTCTGATAATTCTCAATTAGGCATAGAGCACGGTGGAGGTGGGTGCAGATATCCAGAGAGGGAGGGAAGCAGGTTGGAAAGCAGTCAGTTGTTCGATATCCTCTATGGGTCTGGATATATCATGGGTGCAGCTGTCAAGATGTGATGGGGCGATAGATCAAAGTTACTCGCGAAAATGGGACTGGGAAGGGGGAGATCCTCCACAGAGAGCCCTGACGTGTGCGGTGCCCGGCCCAGAAAGGTGCCGTTTAGTGGAGTCGGAATAAACAGTGCCTTTGTGGGTGGAGTACTGTGCAACTGGAGTATCGGTGGTGGTGCCTCTGGACGGGCAATGGGCATGGATATGCAGGTGTTCATCTGCCCCGAACTCAGGTAGGCTGTGGAAGGCTCATGGATCTCAACCACACATTGACAATGATTTACCTGTTCCATCCCGAAGAAAACGAACATGTATCAAGTGAATAATGTAAGGATAATTGCTCTTCCAGTAGCAGAGAACAGAAACCATGATCATTCTTACTGTGTTCACACAGTTCTCCAGAAATGCAGAGAGCAGTGGAGGAGATGCCCACGGGGGAGAGATGCAAGTTGGAGGAGCCTGGGAAGAGATATTTTGAATGGGTACGGATAACGTGTGGGTAGTGTCATCAGGATGTGATGGATCGAAGTAAGAAAGGTTCATGTGTGAGTGAGAGGGAGGTAGGGCCTGTCCTCCAGCTCGAAGATGTGCTGTGTGCAGTGCCCTGCACGGAAGAGTACTGTTCACGAACAGTACTGGTGAACAGGGCCGTGTGGGTAGAGTAAGGCTCACAAGAACATCGTTGGTGGTGGCCTCTGGAACAGTGATGTGAGTGTACTTGCAGATGTCATTGACTTGGAAGCCCTGATATCCTAATCACCCTGGGAGCCATGTGTGTTTCTGGCATCCTCAGGATTAGTTAGGTAGTCCTATCCTCAGAAAGTGAATACAAAAAATTTACAGGAAGGAAAATCATTGCTATGAAAAGAAGAGCGAAGTATAATATGCATTTTTCTTGCGGGGTCCTTATATTTCTCAAGTAGGTTTGGAGCGTTTTGGAGGTGGGTGCAGATATCCAGTGTGGCGGGATGTAGGTTGGCAGGCGGATGGTCGACATCCTCTAGAGGTCTGTATATATTGTTGTGAAACCATCAAGTTGTGATGGGGAGGTAGATCTAATCTACTCATGACCGTTTTAAGGGGACCAGGTAGATTCTCCACAGAGAACCCTGATGTGTGCGGTGCCCTACTCAGACAAGTGCTGATTACATGTATTTTGGGTAATTAGTTCCTTTCCAGGAAGAGTAATGCTCAAGAAGAACAACTTTTAGGCTGGCCTTTGAATGGGTAGTAGTGGTGGAGCTGCAGTTGACTTGAGCTGGCTGCCATGAAGTCATGAGGACTCTGGTAGCCACCTCATCTTGGGAACATTTGGCGTGCTTGTATTAGCCTTTTGCTAGCATTTTGTACACCACCAGCTGAGAGAAGCTAATGGGACTTTCCAATAGAACAAGACAGAACTGTAATGATCTTGTCCTCTGATGCTCTTCCTATTCATCCTAGCATAAGTTAGTGCAGAAGAAAGCATCCACATTGAGTGATGTATGCAGGTTGCAAGGCGGTGAGTCATCGTGTCTCTATTTAGGGAAAATTCTTGAATTCATTCAGTATGATGTGGTGGGAAAAGAGCTGAACTCTCCATTTGGAAGTGCCATAAATCCTGGGTAATACCTCCATTGCGAAGCTTCGTTGTTTGTGGGGCTGTTCTCCGACGGGGGCTCATCTCTTAGACTTGGTGTAAAGAGTGCCTACCTAGGTAAGCGATCTCTCACAAGGAACATCATTTGTGGTAGTGTTCAGACACTTCCTAGTGGTAGAGTTGCATGTTTCATTGAGCGTCTTTCCATGGCTTCCAGAGGGCCCGTAATGGACCTTGATCCCTGGCCTTTTGAGGATGTTTCTGAGAGTGGAATATTCCTAATAGTTTGGGCACCCATAGTTTAGGAAGTGGAAATACAATTCCTACCAGGAAAAGATCTAAAAGGAGGAAGCTTTTTCCTACAGTATCCTCGTCATTCTGCAGGTACTCATAGAACCGGTGATGAGGTCCTCAGTGAGGTGGGATGCAAGTCTGAGGGCATTGGGTCCACACTGTCTAAGTCTATGGATAAATCTTGGGTGCAGTCATGAAAGTGTGGTCGGCACAGAGAAGAAAACTTCGCTACATAGTGGGATAGAGACTCACCAGGTCCTCCACCTTGTGGCCATGCTGTGTGCAGTGCCCAACCTGGAATTGTGTTGTTTACTAGACAAGGGGTAAACCGTGCCTTTCTGGGTAGAGTACTGTGCAACTGGTTTGTCGTTTGTGGTGGCCTTTGGACAAGTGCTGGGTTTGGGGCTCCAGGTGATCTTCCTCCCAGAAGTCAGTAAGGCCCTGGAAGCCACATAGATCTCAACTTCATCTTGATGATGATTTACCTTTTGCACCCAAAAAACATGAATATGTATAAATTGAATAAAGTGAAGATAATTGGTAATAGAGTAGCAAGGAACAGAAGCCTAGATTTTTCCTCCTGTGTTCACTTAGTTCTCCAGATATGCATAGAGCACCTGAGGAGATCAGCAGCTGAGCTGATCTCCCTGTGCTATGCAGCTGCTTCTCACTAGCTATCTATTTTACATTTGGTAGTGTATATATGTCCATGCCACTGTCTCACTTTGTCCCAGCTTCCCCTTCCCCCTCCCTGTGTCCTCAAGTCCATTCTCTATGTCTGCATCTTTATTCCTGTCCTGTCCCTAGGTTCTTCAGAACCTTTTTGTTTTTAAGATTGCATATGTATGTGTTAGCATATGGTATTTGTTTTTCTGACTTACTTCACTCTGTATGACAGTCTCTAGGTCCATCCACCTCACTACAAATAACTCAATTTCATTTATTTTTATGGCCAAGTAATATTCCATTGTACATATATGCCACATCTTCTTTATCCATTCATCTGTTGTGGACACTTAGGTTGCTTCCATGTCCTGGCTATTGTAAATAGAGCTGCAATGAACATTGTGGTACATGACTCTTTTTTTTTTTTAACATCCTTATTGGAGTATAATTGCTTTACAGTGGTGTGTTAGTTTCTGCTTTACAACAAAATGAATCAGTTATATATATATACATATGTTCCCATATCTCTTCCCTCTTGCGTCTCCCTCCCTCCCACCCTCCCTATCCCACCCCTCCAGGCAGTCACAAAGCACCAAGCTGATCTCCCTGTGCCATGCGGCTGCTTTCCACTAGCTATCTACCTTATGTTTGGTAGTGTATATGACTCTTTTTGAGTTACAGTTTTCTCAGGGTGTATGCCCAGTAGTGGGATTGCTGTGTCGTATGGTAGTTCTATTTTTAGTTTTTTGAGGAACCTCCATGCTGTTCTCCATAGTGAGTGTATCAATTTATGTTATCTTTAAAATTTATAATCATTTCATACAGGTAAGAAGCATTGGTGAGTCTATAGGTTAGACTTGACTTTTTCTCCAAAGCAAGTGAGGGTTGAATAGTCATTCTGACTTTTTTGGTGGTAATTTTTTGCCATAAGTCTAGTTCTATCTCACAGTGACCAGTGTATCCAAGAGATACTTATCAGTAGATTTCCATATTCCATATACAGTTTTTAACACTGTTCACTTTGTGGTACCGTAGTTCAAATCCATTTTCTCCTTTTAAACAAACATATACTGTGATGTTTAATTTTATGTGTCATCCTGGTTAGGCTATGGTACCCAGTTTTTGGTCAACAGCAGTATAAATGTTGCTATGAGGGTATTTTTTCAGATGAGATGGAACTCAAGATGCAACATCAACTCTTGCCCAGCATCCACTTTGCTGGACTGCCCTGCAGATTTCAAACTTGCCAACAATCACATGAGCCAATTCCTTAAAATAAATATTTCACTCTCACTTTTGCTCTTGCAGTAGCTCTGGTGTGTGTGTGTGTGTGTGTGTGTGTGTGTGTGTGTGTGTGTGTGTGTGTAAATCTGGTTCTGTTTCACTGGAGAACCTTAATACCTATTCCATGTCCCCTTAAAAGAAGCTGATGTGTGTTTCTCTAAGTGTAATACGGCTGCATTTTACAACAAATGGGATCACGTACTGAACTTTGTGTAATATGGTCAAACCACAATATTCTTTTTCTGGTTTTAATGGTATCTACTTGAGGGTTAATGATATGAACTAAGAATTTTTTTAAACACATGTTTTCTCATATGCTGCAACAACATACAGTTCTTTTCTAGCAAAGTCTCTGTGAGTTATTTGGGCAGTAACTGTGGGTGTTTATTTCTCTAACTTGTATTAATACATTGCCATGTAGGATCTTGTGTGTGAAATGATCCTCCTTATTCTTCCTTTTTGAGGATTTGCAGTACAATTTGAGTCATTTATATGTAGGCATTCAAATATTGTATCACTTTGTCAAATTTCCCTGAATGTAACATTAACCTTTCTGATATTGTTTTTGCAATGTGAGGAAATTTGGGCAAAATGAAAATCTTCACAAAATAGAATTTTCTCATCTCCTGATATGGGTATATGCCATACAGATTTTGTTTTCTTCAGGAAAGTCATGCTGTGGTCTTCATAGATAGGTAGAATATATATTATATATGTTAGAAGGTTTTACCTAGCACTTTTCTTTTTTTCTTTTTATGTTGTGTACATTCTTATCCCCAACACTTTTGTTGACTGATTATTGGTGGTGGACAGATAACATTCCTAGATTTGCCTGCTCAACTTATTTCTCTATCAGTTATTATCATATTTTAGCCCACTTTAGTTGGATAATTGCATTTAAAAGTTTTATGTAGAATTAAATAAACCTTCCAACTACATTGACGTGTTATGAACCACTTTACAATGGAATAGCAAAATAGGTGGATAGCACCTTAAGTGCTAACTTTTTTTTTTAATCACTTTTCTCTCCACTCACTGGGTATTTTTTTTTAATTTTTATTTTTTGGCTGTGTTGGGTCTTCATTGCTGCATGCGGGCTTTCTCTAGTTGCGGCGAGCGGGGGCTACTCTTCATTGTGGTGCGCAGGCTTCTCATTGTGGTGGCTTTCGTTGTGGAGCACAGGATCTAGGCACGCGGGCTTCAATAGTTGCAGCACGCAGGCTCAGTAGTTGTGGCACTCAGTAGTTGTGGCTCGCGGGCCCTAGAGCACAGGCTCAGTAGTTGTGGTGCAGGGGCTTAGCTGCTCCACGGCATATGGGATCTTCCTGGACCGGGGATTGAACCTGTGTCCCCTGCCTTGGCAGGCAGATTCTTAACCACTGTGCCACCAGGGAAGTCCAGCTGTAACTTTTAAAATTGTATCTTCCTAAAAGTCTTTCTCAGGCTTTCTTTTCAGTAATTCATTTATTCTGAGAACTTGGTAGTAACATCTGGAGTCTTGGGGGACTTGGCTTCCAGCACATTCTGTGTTACTACTGCCGTCCTGAGTCACTGCCATCTGGAAAATTTTTGGTATGAAAAACCGGGCACTTTAGTATATGGGTTGCTTTCACCTTGTCAGAGAAATTCCTCAAAAGAAGTTCCTTCTTTGTAGACAGGTAAGTTTGGAAATAGAAAATCAACATTTACTAATTAGATAGGTTTTGGCACATATGAATCTAATTTTTTGATAGTAAATTTGCTTTTGTTTCTGCATTGCTTTTTCAGGTTCTGAAAGTATTTTCACATGTTGCCTCATGACAAATCAGGACATTAGAGTTATTAAAAGTTTATTCAGTTCTGGGTTGCTGTGAGTATCTAACCACAGAAATGTTTCATGAACTTTTTCTCCCAGGTAAGTAATAATTCACCAGATGATGCTTATTACTATTACAACTACTCTACGAATATAAACATAACTAGTACTAGTCTGACTAACTTTACAAGTATTGCTAAGATGAAGTTCAATTTTTGCCTTTTCTTTTACTTAGGTAAATTATGTGTTTACAAAAACAGGATCATGCTGTACACCTTCTGTTCAATACACTGTGGATATCTTCACTGTTAAGTAGGATTTTTTAAAGTTTGTTTTAAATTCCTACACTTTAATCCATGCAGAATGTGTGATGGTGAGGGCAGTGAAGTGAGGATTTTATTTGATTATTTTCTCTCTCAGATAAGGAATTAATCAAGTGCTATTTCAGCTGTCTGTTTTCTTCCAGTGAACTCTTGATTCTTTGAACCTATTCCACACCATTTCAATTATTGTAGCTTTACCATAGACAATGAATTTCAATATCTTGTTTATTTATTTTCTATCTATTACAATTTTCTGAACTACTTTACCATTTTTCAAAAATTTTCAATTGATTCTCTGCATTAATTACAATAATATTATCTTTGGGTTTTTTGTATTGATTTTTCTACATTGATTTTTTAAAAAAAAACAAGCAATGTTTTCTCAGCCTAACTAGACAAAATCAGTAAAATTGAACATTGAAAACATAGTAACATCCCCACATTAACCCTCTATTCTAAAGAAAGAATTTTTCTTTAGGCATTTTTTAGAACTTCAGAACATTTACATCATTCTCCATACTGAAACATACATTTGTATATATACATATATGCATATATGTAAAATGTATTTTGTGTGTGTATGTCACAGAAAATCTGAAAGTCACTGCTCAAATTCAGAACACACACAAACAATTCTCTCTCTTGATTTCATATGATATTTGTTGGGATTTATTGTTGTAAAAAATTTTATCATTTTTTCACCTAAATATTATTATATGATATAGCATTTTAACTCTCATTTTTAATTAGAACTTAGTATTTGTTGACAGTTTTATTTCTTTTGAGGTAAAAGTCACATATAGTGAAATTCAAAATTCTTAAGTGTACTTACATGAGAATTTACTAATTCATACACCCATGTAACCCAAACCCCTATCAAGTTATAAAATATTACCATTCCCCACCCCCAGATTTCCTCATGCTTTTCCCCACTCCACCCCCAGAGCGATTCACTATTATTTTTCTACCACAGATTAGTTTTACATGTTCTAGAACTTCATGTGAATGGGATAAGGTAGTATGTAGTCTTTTGCACATAGCTCTTTCATAAACAAACTGCTTTTGAGATCTATCTATTTGATCTATTAGTGTTTCACTAGTTTTTATTGCTGAGTAGTATTCCATCATATGAATCTATCAGATTGTTTGGGCTATTATAAATAAAGCAGCTATTAATATCCGTGTACAAGTCTGTTTGTGGATATATTGATATATTTTCATTTCTCTTTGGTAAATACTTAGGAGTGCAAATGCTGGTTCGTAGGTAGGGGTATTTTTAATTTTATCAAAAATTGAGGTACCTTTGCTCAAAGTGTTATAGACTTTTACACTGCCATAAACATTATTTGACAGTTCTGATTGGTCAACATCTTCACCAACATTTGCAGTTGTCAGTCTTTTTTTTTTTTTCTTTTAGCCATTCTGTTGGAGTATAGTGATCCTCATTATGGTTTTAATTTGCATTTATTCCTGATGCCTAATGATATTTGCCTATAAACTTTTCCCTGGTTATCATTTACTGGTGTATTATTTTATATACAATAAAATTCACCAATTTTAAGTGTAAATTTTGAAGGTTTTTGGTAATAGTATACAACTATATGTACATAGTCAAGACATAGAACAGTTCTGTCATCCTAAAAAATTTCCTCATGTTCTCTTGTATTCAGTCTCCTGTCCCATCCTGGGACTCAGACCACCATTAAAAATGCTTTCTTACACAATAGGTCTGCCTTCCATAACATTTCATATAAATGAAATCTGTTTTGTTTTGCTTTTCTCACTTAACATAAGCCATTTCAGATTTATCTATGTTATTGCATATATCAATTGTATTATCCCTTTCTGTTTCTATATTGCTTTCCATGGTATGATATACCATAATCTGTTTAGTCATTTACCAGTTTTTGGACCCGTTTTTGCTTCCATTTTGGTCTACTATGAATTATGTTTCTATGAGCACTAGTGTACACGTTTTTATAAGGGCCTGTATTTTTATTTCTCTTGGGTAAACATCAAGGAGTAGAATCACTAGGTCATAGAGTACAAATATATTTAACTTTATAAAGTATTGCCATACTGTTTTCCCAAAGTGGGTAAACAATTTTGCCTCCACGCCAGCAATGAATGAGTTTTACTTTCCCCACAAACTCAACAACAGTTGGTAATGTCGGTCTTAAAATTTTACTCATTCTAGTCTGTATGCAGTGGTATCACATTTTGGTTTTAAGCTACATTTATCTGATGACTACTGATGTTGAACATCTTTTTTTGTAAATGTATTGATCACATGTATGTCTTCTTCTGTGAAGTGTCTGCAGATTTTTCTCATTATTCGGTTGTTTCATTGAATTATATAAGTTCTTTCATATTCTGGATACAATCACTTGGTTGGATATGTGTTTTGGAACAGTTTTCTTCGTTTGTGACTTGTCTTAAAAATGTCTAGAATAACAACTTTTTTGTCTTAAAAATGTCTAGAATAACAACTTTTTTTAATCTTGAAGACTCTATTTTATTAAATTCTTCTTTTACTTTTGTTTTGGTGTTCTGCTTAACAACTATTTGACCTAGTGTCACAAAGATATTTTTCCATATTTTCCAATAGAAATTTAACAATGTTCCTTCTTATAGCTAGGTCTATGATCCATTTTGAGTATGATGTGAGGTAAAGGTAGAGGTTCATTTTTTTTTTTACATACAGATATCTAATTTTTGCAGTACCAAGTGTTGAAAAGACTATCTTATCTCAATTAAGTTGCACTGGCAAATTTATCAAAGATCAATTGATCTAATATGTTGGAGTCTGTTTCTGGACTCTTCTCTATTCCATTAATCTGTATGTTTAACCTTAAAACAAAACCATGTTGTCTTAAATTCTGTAGCTCTATAGTAGTTCTTGATACAGGTAGTATAAATCATCCAACTTTGTTCCTTTTTGGAAATTGTTTAGGTATTCTAGGTCCTTTGCCTTTCTAAATAACTTATACATTGAAAGTAGCAATTTATTCAAAAATTCTTTTTAGGATTTTGATTGTGGTTGCATTGAATCTATGTATTAATTGGGATGAGTTAACATCTGAAAAATATTGAGTCTCCTTCAATCCAAGAATATGATACATCCCTCCATGAATTTAGTACTGTACTTTAATTTCCTTTGCAGTGTGTTGTAGGGTTCCACATAAAAATTTTCCACATTTTTATTTAATTCTGGAATATTTTTATTTGTTGTGCCTTTGTGACTGAATTTTATTTAATTTTATATTCTAATTGTTGGTTGCTATTATGTAGAAATGCAATTGATTTTTTATATAGTGAACTTGTACTCTGCAACCTAAATTCATTTATTAGTTCTAGTAGCTTTTATATAGAGTCCTTAGAGTTTCTAAATACATGATTATGTTATCTCAAAGACAGTTTTACTTTTTTCTTCTAAATATGTATTCCCTTTATTTCTTTTTCTTCCCATATATTACTAGCTGGGACCTGTAGTACAATGAAAAATAAATGCATTGAAAGCAAATATAGTAAACTTGTTCTCAGTCTTAGAAAGAATTGAGCCTTCCGCCATTGAATATGTTGTTAGGTGTATGTTTATCATAGGTGTATGTTTATCTAATTAAGGTGTATGTCCTTAATTAGACTTTCCTTCTGTTTATAGTTTTCTAAGAGTTTATTTCTAAAATGAAAAGGTGTGTAATTTTGCCAACTAAAGCATCTGTCGAAATGATACTATTTTTTCTTTTCCTTAAATCTCTTAATATGATGTATTGCATTGATTGGTTTATTACATTGATTGGTTTTAGAATGTTAACCAATCTTGTGAGATAAAGAAATGTTATTCCTGTATATTTCTATTCTCTCGTCCTCCCTTTCATGTTACTATAGTTACACATATTACATCTGTATATATCATAAAACCAACAATACATTGCTATAATGATTATTTTATATAATTTTATCTATTAAAGAAGATTATAAAGGAAAGAAGAGCAAGTGTGTGTTTACAGAATTTGTTATATTAACATTCTTACTATTTTTGGTTCTCTTTATTTGTTCCTGTGGATTTGAGTTAGCATAGGTTATAATTGACTTACTCTGATACAACTTTGGTCCCACCCACCTTTTTTTTGCCGTGATTTTCAAATATATTATTTTTTCTATTTTATGTGCCCACAAATACAATACCTATTGTTCTATACAATTGTTTTTAAATCAGTTAAGAGAAAGAGGGAGAAATATATATTTGTACTATCTTTTATAATTACATAATTACTTTTATCAGTGTTCCTTGTTTTTTCATGTGGATTTGAATTAGCATTTAGAGTCACTTCTTTTCAGCTCAAAAAACTTCCTTTAGTATTTCCTGTAAGGCAGTTTTACTACCAACAAATTCAGTTTTTCTTTATCTGAGAATGTATTTTGTCTTCTTTGCTTTTTTTGTTTTTTTGAAAGATACTTTTACTGGAGGGAAGATTCTTGGTAGACAGTTATTTTTTTCTTTGAGTGCTTTGAGTATGTTGTCCCAATGCCTTCTTACTTCCATTGTTTCTGATTGGAAGTCAGCTATATATACACTAATATGTATAAAATAGGTAACTAATAAGAACCTGCTGTATAAAAAATTAATTAATTTAATTAAAATTGTAAAACTGCATGATTCAGAAGAAAAAAAGAAGTTGGCTCTTATTCTCAGTGGGGTTCTTTTACATGTGACAAGTCATTGTGCTCTTGCTGTTTTCATGATTTTCTCTTTGTATTTCAGCCTTTTTTCTAAGATGACTCCATATGAATCTCTTTGCATTTATATTTACTTAGAGTTGGTGAATTTTTTGATGTTTAAATTTGTTTTTCATCAAATTTGGAAGTATTTTAGCCATGATTTCTTTGAATTAAATTTCTGCTCTTTTCTCTTTCCTCTTGTTTTCATGTCCAATTACACATATGTTGATGTTCTTAATGGTGTCCCACATTTCTCAGAGACTTTGTTCAATTTTCTTCATTTTTTTCTGTTTTTCATATTGCATAATCTATCCATCTTTCTTCATGCTTGCTGATTTTTTTTCTGCCAGTTCAAATCTACTGCTAATCCCCCTAGTGAAATTTTCACTTTAGTTATTGTAATTTTCAATTCCAGAATTTCTGTTTGGTTCTTTTTAACAATTTCTATCTCCTTGTTGGTTTGCAGTATTTGATGAGACATTGCTGTCATCATAGCTTTCTTTAGTTAAGCACGGTTTCTTTTACCTCTTTGAACATATATTTATAATGGCTGCTTTGTAGTCATTGTCTTTTAAATTCAATATATGGGCTGTCTCACTGGCAATTTCTATTGTTTGGTTTTATTCTTATGTACATGTCATGCTTTCCTCTTTGTGTGTGTGTGTGTGTGTCTCTTGTTATTTTTTGTTGAGGACTCAACATTTCAGGTAATATATCAACTCTGGATTTTTACCCTCATGTCCTGTTTTTGTTATTGTTTGCTTTTGCATTTGTTTAGTGACTTGGCTGTCCTGTCTCAATGAATTATATTTCCCCCTCAATGTGAAGCCTGTGATTTTATTTCTCAGAGGGTGAAGACTTGGGAGTGAACAAAGTTACTATGCCTTGACAGTGGTTTTACCAATGCTGTCTTTGACTTTCTCTTTCCCCAATTTCTCAGTTAGGCTGTCTGTTGGCTTCATTTGGTCTCACATCCAGTTGTTAGGCTTCACTAATTGTCAGATGATTGATCTACTGTTTTTTACAATGACCTGGGCCATAAAATGCTCTAAAGTCTGATCCAATTAAATTCAGGCAAGGATAGTTTTTGAGACCAGTCTTTGAGGTTTGTTTTGACCCTAGGACAGCTTTTCTTACCTGTCCCTTTCCTTCGTTTTCTCTATTGAACTAGCTGGCCTATGGTTGAGCTTGTTGCTCTTAATTAAGAGGAGTTTCTTGCCTCTTCTTATTTTCTTACCACCAAAATAGCTATTGTTTTCAAGAGCACCCTTAGTCTTGAACTTTTCTGCACTCTATTTTAAAATAAAGTCAGTTCCTATTGTTATAAAGCAGAAACTAACACACCATTGTAAAGCAATTATACCCCAATAAAGATGTTAAAAAATAAAATAAAATAAAATAAAATAAAATAAAATAAAGTCAGTTCCTATGGGAAGAGCTTTGGACCTCTCTTTTCTTATAGACTTCTTTACTCCATGCACAAAATTTCTGAGCTACTTATCTGGGTGCTGGGCAGGGTGGTAGACCCTGGTCTTCTCAGCTTACCTCTCCAAATGAGGAACATCCTCTTCAATAAGCAAGCTAGGGTAAGGGTGATCAGAGCCCCAGTATTCTCAGATAGCTTCATCTAGTGTAGAAGCTACATCATATGAGTATGGGATGGATGTAGGAAAGGAGCTTCGAATCTCTGCATTCACAAGGAATTTAAACTTTTCAACTTGGAATGGAAGAGGATGAGAAATGCTGGTGGCCTGCCCCTCCCACTTAGGTACCATATCACTCGATTGAGAGCTGAGAGGAGAGTCAACCTATCTTCTTGGCTACAGTCACAGGGAATCGAGGTTTCTTCAACCTGAGCTGGGGGAGAGAGAGAGAGAGGAAGTGGATCCTGGCTCAAGTGCCACAGACTCTTGATGTTCTTACCAGGTCAGTAAATTTTGCTTGAACATGTGTTTCTTCATTTGGTGTATGAACTTAGGACATTTTCCAGAGACTGTTTTTTATAGTTTTCACCAGTTATGCTTCTTTCTCTGGGGCATGAGTTTGCAAAGCTCATGCTGCTGTCCCAGAACTGAAACTCATTACTGTCAATTTTCCAGGATTCTGTTTCATAACATACCTATTATTCCTAGAGTTGAACATTAACCTAAGTTTCAGCAATACTCTAGGTTCTTATAGAGAGTATTAAAATATCTGTTTGATGCGTTGTGATATTTAGAAATGCCAATCCCAATTTTTCTTTTTCTTTTTTTTTAATTTTTATTTTTGGCTGCATTGGGTCTTCACTGCTGCACGTGGGCTTTCTCTAGTTGTGGTGAGTGGGGGCTACCCTTTGTTGCAGTACATGGACTTATTGTGGTGGCTTCTTTTGTTGCAGAGCATGGGCTCTAGGCATGCAGGCTCAGTAGTTGCGGCATGAGGACCCTAGAGCACACAGGTTTCAGTAGTTGTGCCACGTGGGCTCAGTAGTTGTGGTGCACGGGCTGTAGGGTGCACAGGCTTCAGTAGTTGTGGCTCATGGGCTCTAGAGTGCAGGCTCAGTAGTTGTAGCACATGGGCTTAGTTGCTCTGCAGCATGTGGGATCTTCCCGAACCAGGGATCGAACCTGTGACCCCTGCAATGGCAGGCAGATTCTTAACCACTGTGTCACCAGGGAAGTCCCCAGGTTTTCTTGTATGTGCTCTTTTCTTGGGGAGAGGGCATATCACGGAAGTCAAACTGCAGTGTCTCATTTAATAATGTGTCTGAGATCTGGCACATAGATAAACATGTTGGTGTACACTTTGGGTCAGGTCTTTCACTGTTGTGCTTATAGTCAATGAAAAGTATAGACTTTTTAGGGGTCTTATTGTATTAAAGAACATTTATAGTCATATATACGGGTTATTAGTTATTTAGTAGGGTTAATCCTAATGTTCAATTCCTGCCCAGTGAGCACTTAGTTTCTGAGGAGGAGCTAAACTTATCAATTAATGTGCCTTCTTAGACTTTGAGCTCTTATCTTAATAATCCACTAAATTGATTATCTGTTATTTTTAATTGTATCTGTAATACCACCTGCCTCATCTTGTCTTTGCATGAACTCTGATGTGCTAACAGTAGTTCCTATTTTACATTACTTTTGTGAATATAGAATTGGAAAACACATGTAAATATACAAATCAATATGTAATTGTGATCTGCTGCTGTTGTTCTTATTATTAATAGGTATTGTTCATTCCTATCTTCAAAAGAGGTAAACTTGAAATTGGTTTGATTAAATACCATTTTTAGGCCTTACCCCCCCCTTTTTTTTTACAATTTTGAATATATCTTCTCATTTAAATATTTTGTTTGAAAAAGGAAAACATCATTATTGTTGCTAAAATAGATACAGAGAAAGTGATGATTTCTGCCACCATTCCCCTTTGATCATACTCCCAGCCTCATCCCCAGGTACCCATTATGAGCAGCATTTGCTCATATTTGCTTAGTCTAATACATATCCTTTGTTAACCATGACTTTTCATATATCTTACTCTGATGGAGACATATAAGGAATTTTTCATTCTAAACACTGGAAATTTAGAATTCTAAACACTCTAAACAAGATTATAGTATATACATACTATTCAGTAAATAGCTTTCCTCCTCAAAAACATTACTCATGTGTATCCTTCCAAGTCAAGTTTTGCATATAAACTATAATGTAAAGTAATATTTAACTTCATTATTTCCTCAAATACACAATTTTTCCAAGAGATTTTTTTTCTCGTAAATTTGGTCCTTTAATCTATTTAAGTTATTTTTGCCATTATGATAAATCCACTTTATCCCTTAGTGATGGTGTAGAGATTTTATTTTAGTTTTGAGGTCAACTTGGTTAATCTCACCATCTTATATTTGCTCATAACCTGTGGTAGCACTTTACCAAATGCCAATAGAGTTGAATTGACATTTTTCTTCCTCCCCCTGTACTCTGGACCTAAAATCGTAAAACATTTTCAGGAAAATGAACAATTTTTGCAGTATTGCATCTTCTCATCCATGGAGATTGCTATGTATTCATTGATCTATATTTCATACTATACTATACAGTTTTTAATTTACTTAATATGGCCCCAGAAGTATTTTTGATAATTTTGTTGCTTGGTAATTTACTTTCTTTCTTTTGACTGTAGGTTATTTTTTTGCTGTTGTGTATTCTATTTGATTATCATTGCAGTACGTGGAAGCTGTTGAGTGTATATTTATTTTTCTGAATGCCTTTCTAAATTTTCCTACTAGATTCCATGCCTTTTAAATTTTATTTTCTTGAATTATCTCTGTGGAGAATAGTGTTTTTATTCTAGGTCCCTTGAAACAGCATCACCAAATATTAATATATACCATATCCACACAGTGCTGTGAATTACCAGAAATTAGGGTGACAATAGATTGCTTTTGGATCTGCGTTCCACTCCTCACCTCCCATCCTTGTATTTGAGACCAGAGCTTTTCAGTTCTGCTTTATTGGGAACTTGAGTTAAAACTTTTTTGAGGGGCCTTGATGTCAGTTGCTTAATACTGGGTGATTAATCTTAGATTTGAAGTGAAAATACTGACTTTATTGTAACTTGCTGACAGGTAGTCTCTAGCTGCTAAACCAAAATGTTACCAGTAAAGGTAATTAGTTAAACCTGTATTCTGATGTTCTGGTATATCCACTGTGTGTCTGTTGTTTTAACATTAAGGAAAGCATTCTTACTTTATGGACACATTTGAAGCTTAAGAGAAATTAGGAGTATGATTGCTGGGAGTTTTTTAAAATTCAGTTTCACTTCTAGTGATAGGTCTGTTCAAATTGTCTGTTTCTTCTTGATTCAGTCTTGGCAGGTTATATGTTTCTTGAAACTTTGTCCATTTCTTCTAGGTTGTCCAATTTGTTGGCATATACCTGTTCATAGTATTCTCACAAATTTTTGTATCTCTGTGGTGTTGGTTGTTATTTACCCTCTTTCATTTCTTATTTTATTTGGATCTTCTCTTTTTTCTTGGTGAGCCTGGCTAAAGATTTATCAATTTTATCTTTTAAAAACCAGCCCTTGGTTTCATTGATCTTTTCTATTGCTTTTTTGATCTCTATTTTATTTTATTTCCTCTTTGATCTTTATTATTTCCTTCCTTCTGCTGACTTTCTGCTTTGTTTCTCTTTTTCTAATTCTTTTAGGTGGTAGGTTAGGTCGTTTATTTGAGATTTTTCTTGTTTCTTGAGGAAGGCCTGTATTGCTAAAAACTTCCCTTGTAAAACTGCTTTTGCTACATCCCATAGATTTCGGAAAGTTGTGTTTGCATTTTCGCTTGTCTCCAGGTATTTTCTGGAAGCAACCCAAGTGCCCATCAACAGATGAATGGATAGAGAAGATGTGGTGTGTGTGTGTGTGTGTGTGTGTGTGTGTGTGTATCCTGCCATTTGCAGCAGTGTGGACGGACCTAGAGAATGTTATGCCCAGTGAAATAAGTCAGACAAAGACAAGTATTCTGTGATATCACTTATGTGTGGAATCTAAAAAATAATACAAATGAATGTATATGCAAAACAGAAACAGACTCACAGATATAGAAAACAAACTTGTGGTTACCAAATGGGAGAGGGCAGGAGGGAGGAGCAAATTAGGAGTATGGGATTAATGGATACAAACTATGTATAAAATAGATAAGCAACAGGGATATATTGTATAGCACAGGGGATTATAGCCATTATCTTGTAATAACTTATAATGGAGTATAATCTGCAAAAATACTGAATTGTTATGCTCTACACCTGAAACTAATAAAATATTGTAAATCAACTATACTTCAATTTTAATAAAGGATAAATTGGGAGTATGAATATACAATATTAGTAAATAATTTTGGTGGTGATTAAATGAAATATTCAAAATGAAAGCCTAGAGACAATGATTTCATGGTAAGCAATGAAAATATGGGAATTCTTGTACTTTTTCTAAGCTCTATAATTTTAATTAATATCAGGTAATATTTTTTTCTTTTTACAGATGAGGTACCATCTGGTCCAAATGAGTTAGATATTCATGCTTTGATCTTCTAATGTTGAACTCACATATAAGGAATTTTAAGGGTATGTTGTAAATTAAGATTATATGTGTTGATTACTTCTGCTTAACATGAACTTTGTTCAGCAACACCTCACCATCAATGCTTTAATCATTTTGGTTTTAAAATATCACCTAGGGTGCATTTACTTTGTGAAAATTCATGGAGCTATACATTTATGCCTTGTGCACTTTTCTGTGTGTATGTTACATTTCTAGAATTAAAACAACCAAATGACAAACCCCCCAAAATAATAATACCATGTAGTATTTTGTAGAGCATATACCAACTTTTGCTCTCATTATCCTGGGGCTATTTGCATTATTTCAGCCCTAAATTTTAGGGAATAATAGTAATTTCACTTTCTCCAATTTACTGAAGTATCATATTTGTATTTAAAATGATAATAATGAATATAAAATTTAGAAAACTCAACCCCTTTACAATATAGAGTTGCCCCATCCCTCATGGGATTATATACCAAATTATAAAGGCTTCTTTTATTACAATTTTTTAAGTGTTCAAATAAATAGTTGATCATTTTGCTTTTAGACTTTTATACTTCTTTCTGTTGTGAAAATAAACCTTAATTAAATAAATATAACAATTATCATTTCAGTTACTATCAATATTATTGGGTTTAATGCAAAATATGTGTGTTATCTTTTGTATATGAATAAATATTGCTGCTGGTATATGATCAACTACTTGTTTATGATCCTAAAGCAAATGATTGGCCTAGCTTCATTTTCACGTCTTAAGAAATGTACACATTTTCTAATAAAAAAAATTATGATCAGTATTTTCAGAGTCTAACTAGTAAAACTAAGTAAATATATATAAAAAATAAATTAATGGCCTCTCTCACAAATGCCCAGTTCCATATGTTTGTTTTAACCAATGTTAAGTGTCTGTTACATGCATTTCTGCATTCTTCTCCATGCTTAAGCTTATATACAAGCCCACTGCACAGGTTAGGAACTTTACAGATACTTAATGGATGATATACAGCAATGTACATGTATATATTCTGAGATATATAATAAATAAGTATATATAAACACATAGACACACACACACACATACCAAGATTCTTAATGTCAGTGTTTTCCTTTCTTTTTTTAAAAAAACTACCAAGACATTATCACAGCATACATATCATAAGGCAGATTGATAGTTGAATTGGGAGTGTTAATTTAAGGATATAAGAATTACTATAAGTACTTATAAGCTGGTAGGTAAGCAGCCGCATAGCACAGGGAGATCAGTTCGGTGCTTTGTGACCGCCTGGAAGGGTGTTCAAATAAATAGGGAGGGTGGGAGGGAGGCAGAAGCAAGAGGGAAGAGATATGGGAACATATGTATATGTATAACTGATTCACTTTGTTATAAAGCAGAAACTAACACACCATTGTAAAGCAATTATACTCCAATAAAGATGTAAGAAAATATAAAAATAAAATGATGGCTTGAGTCATTTCCTGATTCGAAGGAATCAAGAACCTATGAAGACACAGACCTACTAGAGAATGGACTTGAGGATATGGGGAGGGGGAAGGGTAAGCTGTGACAAAGTGAGAGAGTAGCATGGATATATATACACTACCAAATGTAAAATAGATAGCTAGTGGGAAGCAGCCGCATAGCACAGGCAGATCAGCTTGGTGCTTTGTTACCACCTAGAGGGATGGGATAGGGAGGGTGGGAGGGAGGGAGACGCAAGAGGGAAGAGATATGGGGACATATGTATATGTATAGCTGATTCACTTTGTTATAAAGCAGAAACTAACACACCATTGTAAAGCAATTATACCCCAATAAAGATGTTAAAAAAAATGAAAACTATTCCACAAAATTAATCCATTAAATGAAAATTTATGTTAAATATCTCACTGTATCTTATAATTGCTCAATAAATTTATTTGCTAATTAAAAAAAAAAACCAAGGCGGGTAATACAGTAGTCCCCACTTACCTGTGGTGGATACATTGTAAGACCCCCAATGGATGCCTGAAATTGTGGATAGTTCCAAATCCTATATTACGTTTTTTCCTATTCCTACATACATATGATAAAATTTGATTTACAAATTAAGCACAGTAAGAGATTAATAACAGTAGCTAAAAAAAATAGAACAATTAGAACAATATACTGTAATAAAAAGTTATGTGAATGTGGTCTCTCTCTCTCTCAAAATATCTTATGCCTTTAATGCTTTTATCTATTTTAACTAAGCACTTATCACACACTGTGGCTGTAACTTTTGCATTTTGGGATGTGACAGCAAAACTAGCATGAATTTCTTTTTTTTCTTCATAATTTTATGAATAGAAGTTTCATTCTTATCGTAGATCTTAACAACCTCAGCATACATTTTTTTTCTCTCCTTAACTGGAGAACTTTCACCTTTTCACTTAAAGGAAGCACTTTATGGCTTATCTTTGGCATATCTGAATTGCCAGCTTCACTACTCTTGCACTTTGAGGCCGTTATTAAGAAAAAGAAGGGTTAGTTGGACACAAGCACTGTGATACCTCAGCAGTTGATCTTATACCCAGGCCAGCTGCTGAGTGATTGTAGGGTGGGATCCACTGGACAAAGGGATGATTCAACTCACATCCCAGGTGGAACAGCGTGGGATGGCATGAGATTTCATCACTCTACCCAGAACACTGCAATTTAAAACTCTGAATTGTTTATTTCTGGAATTTTCCACTTAGTATTTTCAGTGTGGTTAACCTCAGGTAACTGAAACCACAGAATGTGAAATAGCAGATAAGGAGGGAATACTGTAGCACTGATTTGCATCTAGGCTCCTCTCCCTACTCCTCACCCTCTGACTGCTAGAACTCTGCTGTGGAATCTGGGCCCTCATCTAAATTGTGTGGAGAGGGATTTTTGCCAGCTTCCCCAGATTTGCATAGTCAGACGTTTGAACCCAAACCTCATTAGAGATATTCAGATCCCCAGCTGCTCTGGAATCTGCTGTTCCTCAGACACCCCCAGTAAAGTCCCACCTCAGGCCTTTGCACTTGACTGTTCCCTCTCCCTGAATTCTCTTCTTCCCAGATATTAGTTGGATTGACTCCTTAAACTTCTTCAAATCTTTGCTCTTACCTACTCATTCAACCAGGCCTCCTGATCCCTATCCTCAAGTCTCCCATGCCCCTTATCCTGCTCTATATTTTCTTTATTTCATATCATTTGTTACATTTCAGCACAAATGTCAGAGGGTGCATGGATGGTCATTAGTAGATTTGTGAACTCCCTAAAATAAAATATATATATATATATATATATATATATGATTTTAAATACATTTTTCAGAGTTAGATGCACTATAGATTTCATCAGATCCTCAAATGTATATATAAATCAGAAGACTATAATATATATAATATGCTTTTAAAATATGTACATATATCATTTTTAAATGCAGCTTTCTAACCCATTCATTAGCGTTTATTTTTTCAAATGAATTAAAACTTGATATTTTCTTCCCAAATAGCTAATGTACATCACAAACTTTTGGGAATCAATTTTGTGTCATTGATAACGTCATTACTTTCTTCAGGTCGTTCCTCAAATGTAAACATCTTGATGGGTTCTATAAGGAGCAGCCTGCCCACCATCTTTATACCAATCCTATTCTCTTTATTCTGATAGACTCTTTAGTTTTTTGCACTGCATTTGATTATCGTCTAACCTAATTTTATTGTTTAATTAATTGTTTTTTTCTTTCTTTACTCTCTCCCTCTACCCCAAAGTAGAGCATATAAGTCCAATAGAGGGGTATTCTTTTCTATTTTGTTCACAGATAATATCTTGTGTGCCAACACCTTAACCCACCAGATAGATGCCTTCTCCTTCCCACCATCCTTGGTATTCTTTCTTTCTCAGATTCCTATTTCCTTCCCTTTGTCTCAGCTTTCTCTTCCCTCCCCCCATACCCCCATCATTGGCTGGAATATAGCAAGCTCTGCCTTCCTGTCTTCAACAAATATTTCCTGATTGCTAAACTCTCTAATTAGGTGCCAATGATATAACAGTGAATAAGGTAGACCTGACCCCTGCCCTCCATATGTCTTCAGTTTAGTGGTTCCTTTACTGCCAGTCTGACCAGGGTCATGAGAGCTGCAGAATCTTGACCCCCTCTTATTCATGGAACTTAGGATTGGGAGGGATTCCTTCACCACCACCCTCATTTTACACACACACACACACACACACACACACACACGTGAGTGCTCTTTCTCAGTTTTTCCCCATTTCCACTGTTTAGCTTTATTCCTAATAAATCACATATGTTTTTTAAAAAAGTAGCACCTAGCATATAGTAGATGCTTATTAAATAATTGCTGAATTAAAAAAATAGCAATAGAGGCAAACAGCTAGTAAGAAAAGTTGCACAGAATACTTACATAATGGTTAGTGAGTATGTGGATTCTAAATAAGACTGTTACATGTTAATTTTAACATGTTTTATATGCATGGAATCAGTTGTCATGATAATATAATCTTTTATGCTTCTAAGTAGCTTTTTAATTTACAGAAGTGTTTTCCAAATGTTGAATAATGAGTCAGTCCTAACATCAATCCTGTGACATGGAATTAACGATGGTATCTGACTCAGGTCTTTTATGGGATAGACTTCCTGACCTGGGAGTAAACCTTCAGTGAATGTTAATGATTTCATTATCATTCTTATTATTGCAGCTATCATTATTATTAAACATAGTTATTTTGTTCTTGATTCTAGATGGGAAGTGTGTGTTTAGAGAGGTTAAATGACATGTTTAAGTACATAAAGCCAAGTGAGTGGCTGGTGTTTTCACTGATTTTTTAAAAATATGAATGCTTTTTGTCAATATTGTTAATATGAAAAGTAGTCCTTTCACAGTTTACCTAAAGAAGGAACTTATAGATAAAAATTGACAAATTTAATAACCTGCACAAAAAACTAATTCATTCCACACCTTTTCCATTACCTATATTAAACTTGTTCTCCCTCTATGCACAAAAACAGACAATAACATATACACATGTAGAAAATGCCATGTTTTCTTGTTTTTATCCATTTTTCAAGAATAATATTTTATAAAAACTGTATTAATGCTTATTAATATTATCCCACACATTTCTCAAAAATTGGTATTCTTCTTTGGCATATTTTCATGGACATCTCTCTAGGTCATCATTTACTTTATTATATATGTTTTAAAATTCAACTCAAACCCAAATAGATTTCATTAGGTGATATGACTTCCAAAAAAGAAGCAAATTAAATTTTCCTATAAAGAGCCGTTGCACACAACAGAATTTTAGGAACGTCATTTATTTCCTTGATTCTCCTTTAGTGTTTAAGCCAATACAATACCACATTGTTTGACGTTTTATAACTTGATATTATTTTTTAGTTACTTTTGTCCTCACTGTCTATTATGGGTTGAATTGTGTTCCCCTAAAAGACATGTTGAAGCCCTAATACCCCAGTATCTCAGAATGTGATCTTATTTTGAAATAGGATTATTGTATATGTAATTAGTTCAGATGAGGTCATACAAGAATAGGGTGGTTCCCTTCATCCAATTTACCTGGTATCCTTATAAGAAGAGAGAAATTTTGACACAGACACAGATAGAGGGAAGATGGTCATGTGAAGTTGGAGGCAGAGATTGGAGTCATGCTGCCACAAGCCAAGGAATTTCTGGACCACCAGAAGCAGGAAGAGGCAAGGAGGGATCCTCCTCCTAGAGTCTTCACAGGGAGTGTGGTCCTGTCAACACCTTCATTTTGGGCTTGGGGTATCCAGACCTATGAAATGATAAATGTGTGTTGTTTAAAGCCATCCAAGTTTGTGGTACTTTGTTATGGCAGCTCTAGGAAACTAATACACTGGCCTTTGTTATTTTTCTTAATTTGTTGATTCTCACTAATATTTTGTTACAGGTGAAGTTGTAACAGCTATTTGTCAAACTGCCAAAAACTTCCCATGGGGATTTTAATCTGATTACCTTAAAAATATAAAGGAATTCAAGAAAATTTAACATCTCTACAATATCAACTTCATGTTCAGGAGCATGGGTATGTATCTATTATTTAAACCCTTTTATGTAATACAGCTTTGTGTTTTAATTATAGGTCCTGTAATTTTCTCAATAGTAGTGTACATTTTTTGTCTTTCTGTTATATTTTTGTTTTCTAATTTCTGCTTACTTATTTCTGTAATGTAAGGACTATATTGATATTTCTCAATTTATACTTTTGGTCCCTTTTCTAAAAAAATATATTCTGTATTTTCAAGTTTCCTCATTTGACTATTTTACTTATTTTTTCCCAGCTTTATTGAAATATGATTGAGAAATAAAATTGTGTATGTTTAAAGTGTACATCATGATGTTTTGATACACATATACATTGTGAAATGATTACCACAAACAAGTCAGTATATCCATCACCTCACACAGTTACCATTTTTGTGTGTGTAGTGATAAGACTTGAGATTTACTCTCTTAGCATATTTCAAGTATACAATCATATTAACTATATTCACCATGCTATACATTATAGATCTCCAGAACTTACTCATCTTATAACTGATAGTTTGTACCTTTTGACTAAATCTCCCCATTTTCCCTGCCCTCCAGCCCCTGGTAACCACCAATGTACTCTTTAGTTCTGTGAGGTTGACTATTTTAGATTCCATTTATAAGTGAGATCATGCAGTATTTTTTACTATTTTACTTTCTATGTAGATAATATTTTTTATAACTTTGATATATCATCATAACAAAAACACACACCACATCATGGAAATTCCCTGACTTGTCAAGCACACAGATCAGTCAGAAGCCTTTTACTTTGGGTCCTAGGAAATTGAGTTCCTTTCTGAAACCTGGGGTCTCAGGAAATAGGCTTGGAGGAATTTTAATACCAGCCAGTCCAGGGCTGTCCAGGTGATCACATAAAAGCCCAACTCACTACAAATCTTCTGGTTTGAAAAAAGGTGGTTTACAAATGAAATTTCAGCCTAGCTGTTAAGCAGACTTCCTCACTATATGCACAACATTGGGTGTGCTCACAGGACACATGTGTGTAGATATAGTCACATTCTAATTTTAAAATATCAAAATATAATTCTTAATTCTGTGTTCTGTGAAAAAAAACTGTGTATTGCCATTTGTTATGTCTATACAAACATGTTTGTTCCTTTGATCCTTGTGATAAGCTTCTCAATTTGGAATAATCAGAGCATCTCTTCCATAGGAGTGGTGTGATGATCAAAGAACAAGTCCCACATAGAAGCACTGAGCACATCATCTGACTCATTCTCAGCCCTGGGTCAATCCTAAATGTAGGGTTTTTATTAAAATTATTGCCACTGTTACTGCTAGGTTAGAGTATATATATATTTTATTGCTTAGGAAACTATTGCTAGGAGAAGTAAACTGACTTCATTAACTTTCCAGATGATGAGTGACTTTCCCTTATTTAAACAAATACATACACATAGGCATATTTACATAGTGTTTGGGGTTGCATTTTATAAAACTGGATTTTATAATACACATTATGCAATTTGGTTTTCTCACATAACAATACATCATAGATATCTATAGAGTTCTATTCATATCTTGGTTTATACTCATGTGTCTTGAAATCCAGCATTTTAAGCCATAAGGGATGAATTTTATAATGTGTTCTGAGTTCTGTATTTTTATATTTTCCCTTTGCCTAAAAACAAAATTATCTAACATTATTGGCACTATTAGTTCTATTCCTTAGATCTATGGAAAGTCACCAGAGAGCTCTCCATGTTTTTTTAAAAAAAGTTATCTTTGTTAGAGCAGTTTTAGGTTCACAGCAAAATTGAGAGGAATCTCTCTCAAAGATTTCTTATATATTCCCTGCCTCCACACATGCATAATTGTCCCCATTATTAACATCCCCCACCATAGTGGTACATTTGTTACAACTGATGAATCTACATAGACATGTATAATCACCCAAAGTTGATACTTTACATTAGGGCTTGCTCTTTGTGGTGTACATTCTATGGGTTTAGATAAAAGTATAATGACATGTATCCATCATTGCAGTATCATACAGAGTATTTTCACTGCCCTAAATATTCTCTAATTCCACCTATTCATTCCTCCCCTAGACCAACCCCTGGAAACCAGTGATCTTTTTATTGTCTCCATATCTTTTCCAGAATTTCATATAGTTGAAATCATAGAGTATACTTAGCTTGGAAAAAGTGGCTTCTCCACTTAGTAATATGATTTAAGGTTCTTCCATGATTTTTTCATGGCTTTAGAGCTCAATTCTTTTTGGTTCTGAATAATATCCCATTTTCTGGATGTACCACAGTTTATTCATCTATTCGCCTATTGAAGGACAGCTTGGTTGCTTCCATTTGGGGCAATTATGAATTAAACTTCTATAAACAATTATGTGCAGGTTTTTATGTGGACATGAATTATCAGCTTCTATGGGACAATACCAAGGAGCACACTTGCTAGATTGTATGTAAGAGTATGTTTAATTTTGTAAGAAACTGCCAGAATGTCTTTCAAAGTACCATTTTGCATTCCCACCAGCAGTGAATGAGAGTTCCCATTGTTCCAGATCCTCGCCAACACTTGTTGTTGTCAGTGTTTTGGATGCTGGCCATTCTAATAAGTATGTAGTGGTATTTCATTGCTGTTTTAACTTGCATTTCCCTGACGACATATGATGTGGAACATCTTTTAATATGCTTATTTGCCATCTGTATATTTTCTTTGCTGAGGTGTCTTTTAAAGTATTTGGCCCATTTTTAAAAATTGGGTTGTTTGTTTTCTTACTGTTCTTTGTATATTTGGTATTTTTATTATAGTTTGAAAATAAAATTTTGGCACATTTCTTGCAAAAGTCCTTCTTTTATTTATTGTGTACCCTCACCTCATTATTCTTTGAGATTAGTATTAACATTAGTTTCCCAAATTTAACTAAATATCCCATTGGAATGTCTATCATATCGGTACTACAGAGAATTTGAGTAAAATCATCATTTTTGCAATAGAGTTTTCTCTCCCACCACCATGTGTATGATTCTAATTATGTAAGTTGTTTTATAACTCTCAGAACAGTTTTGCAGTTTTCTTCATTTCTGTACTGAACATTACTTGATCAGTTTGTGCATGAGTTGTATACATTTTCTCTTTCTATTGTAATTGGGATCATTTTAAAATTGATCTTTTGACTACTGCTGGCATATCATAAATTTATTAATTTTTGTATATGTATTTTCTGTCTCCCCAAATTACTAACCCTTTTCCTAAGTATGATCATTTTCCAGATTATTTTTTAATAATTAATAAATTAATTTATTTTGGGGTGCATTGGGTCTTTGTTGCTTCATGCGGGTTTTCTCTAGTTGTGGAGAGTGGGGGCTACTCTTTGTTGCAGTGCACGGGCTTCTCATTGCAGTATCTTCTCTTGTTGTGGAGCACGGGCTCTAGGCGTGTAGGCTTTAGTAGTTGGGGCATGACAGGCTCAGTAGTTGTGGCTCACAGGCCCTAGAGCACAGGCTCAGTAGTTGTGGCGCATGGGCTTAGTTGCTCCACGTCATGTGGGATCTTCCCAGACCAGGGCTCGAACCCGGGTTCCCTGCATTGGCAGACGGATTCTTAACCACTGCACCACCAGGAAAGTCCCCTTCCAGAAGATTTTTAAGTTTTCTTGAAATGAATGATATCCAATTTCAACATATTAAGATGTAAAAATGAAGTCACATTATTATTTCAGTATAATCAGTAGGTGCTTTCCATTGCAGACTCAAACCAGCAAGTCAGCACTTCTGCAGTCTGTTTTAGAGACTGTATCCTTCCACTCCCACTGATCATTGATGTTTTACACCTATGAGGTTCTTGTGCATTCAGGAATGTGGGTGCCACGAAAGGAGATTGGATGGACTGTGCTGCTAGCTTAAGCATGGTTTCCTTAACATCTACCACAAGTCCAAACATATCTTTTGGTTACTAAAAATTGTAATTTAATGGTGTGGGTTGCTCTTGTGTATTAAGAATGCTTACCCTGATCAAAGCTGAACAGCCACATGTAAATCAATGAAGTTAGAACACTCCCTCACACCATACACAAAAATAAAGTCAAAATGGCTTAAAGACTTAAATATAAGACATGACACCATAAAACTCCTAGATTAGAACATAGGAAAAACATTCTCTGACATAAATCATATCAATGTTTTCTTAGGTCAGTGTCCCAAAGCAATAGAAATAAAAGCAAAAATAAACAAATGGGACCTAATCAAACTTACAAGCTTTTCCACAGCAAAGGAAACCATAAACAAAACAAAACGACAACCTACAGACTGGGAGAAAATATTTGCAAACAATGTGACCAACAAGGGCTCAATTTCCAAAACATACAAACAGCTCATACAACTCAACAAGAAAAAAACAAAAACAACCCTATCAAAAAATGGGCAGAAGACCTAAATAGACATTTCTCCAAAGAAGACATACAGATGGCCAATAAGCACATGAAAAGATGCTCAACTTAGCTAATTATTAGTGGAATGCAAATCAAAACTACAATGAGGTATCACCTCACACCAGTCAGAATGGCCATCCATTAAAATGTCTACAAATAATAAATGCTGGAGAGGGTGTGGAGGAAAGGGAACCCTTTTATTGGTGGGAATGTAAATTGGTGCAGTCAGTATGGAAAGCAGTATGGAGTTTCCCTTAAAAACTAAAAATAGAGTTGCTATATGATCCAGCAATCCCACTCCTGAGCACACATCTGGAGAAAACTCTAATTCGAAAGATATGTGCATCCCAATTTTCAAAGCAGTGCTATTTACAATAGCCAAGACATGGAAGTAACCTAAATATCCATCAACAGAGGAATGGATAAAGAAGATGTGGTATATATATGCAGTGGAATATTACTCAGCCATAAAAAATTAAAATAATGCCACTTGCAGCAACCTGGATGAACCTAGAGATTATTATACTAAGTGAAGTCTGACAGAGAAAGACCAATATATGATGTCACTTACATGTGGAATCTAAAATATAATACTAATGAACTTGCTTATAGAACAGAAACAGACTCAAAGACATAGAAAACAAACTTATGGTTACCAAAGGGGAAAGTAAGGAGAGGGAGGGATAAATTAGGAGTTTGGGATCAGAACATGCAAGCTACTGTGCATAAAATAGGTAAACAACAAGGTCCTACTCTATAGTACAGGGAACTATGTTCAATATCTTGTAATAAACTATATAATGGAAAAGAAAAAAAAAAGAAGAATACTTACCCTAATCCTTATATACTGTTTGGTAAGCTGTTTTTGAATAGGAAACTATCATGTTACAAGATTTTGTTAAACTTTAAATTGAACCTTATGGTACAAAGTGTTGCTTAGGATTTCATGCTTCTTTTCATTTACCAAGTTATTTTCATGTATTTATCTCAATCAGTAATAAATTTTAACAAGACAGTTAACTTCTACAAGTTAAAGTCTCCCAGTCTGTCTTGAGGTCAAAGAGCAATTAAATAGGCAATGTTTGTTTTTTTCCTTAAGGAAAATTTATAATTTGTTTGTGTGTGTCTGTGTGTGAGAAACTTTTTAAAAAAATATTTCTTCTAAATTCATCTCTAGGTATTTTATAGTATTTCTTTATTGGTTAAAATGTTTCTGTGGAATATCATGTCACAATAATATCTGTCGTATGTATAAATATTTTTATATTTTACTTGTATATAATCATGTATATTGACTAATTTTACCTTTGAAATAAATCTGATGAAGTTGGAAAAACTTGTGTTTTTACTGAAAATCTAATAAGATTTTCCATATAAAATACCATATCACAGGGTCTACCATGTGGTAAGCATTTGATAGACATTTACTATAATCTTTCTTTTTCTTGCTATATTTTACTATGTGCTATTACCTACTTGCTGCATCATGGAGAGGTTAATGTCATGTAGGAAGTAAAAGGTCCTCGTTTTCTTTCCTTTTTTTTGGTATGAAATATATTGTATTTTTTCCACTTTTTAAGCAATAGGTGTTTGTATCTCTAATTGAATAAAGTATAAAATAATACAAGAAATTAAAGGTCACTTTGAATCCCATCCTCATGAGATTACTACATTGCTATAAGGGAAGACACATTTTCATGTATCTTTTTATACATATATTACATATAATGTTGTAATATATATATGTATTGTATATATAAGTTACATACATGGCATCATATGCCATATGCTGTTTTTACTGTGGATATCTTCATCTTCCCCTCCCAGCATCAATGCTTCCTCCTTCCTCACCCTTTCCTGCTTTTCCTGCTGTTCCTGGTAAGACACGTAGTATGTATTTTGACAAACTTTTCTCCATATGCATAGTATCTTCCACAGTCCTATTTTTTCATATAAATATATACTTTCATATGTAAGTGTTAGGTTTTTGTCACTTTTTAAAAAACTGTCATCATACTATAATTTTTTTTTTTTTTTTGCGGTACGTGGGCCTCTCACTGTTGTGGCCTCTCCCGTTGCAGAGCACAGGCTCCAGACGCGCAGGCTCAGCGGCCAAGGCCCACGGGCCCAGCCGCTCCGCGGCATGTGGGATCCTCCCGGACCGGGGCACGAACCTGTGTCCCCTGCATCGGCAGGCAAACTCTCAACCACTGTGCCAACAGGGAAGCCCTAATTACTTTTTATACATCTTGCTTTTATCACTTAAGAATACCTCATGAGACATGGGGAGGAGAAAGGGTAAGCTGGGACAAAGTGAAAGAGTAGCATCAACATATATACACTACCAAATGTGAAATAGCTAGTGGAAAGCAGCTACATAGCACAGGGAGATCAGCTCATTGCTTTGTGACCACCTAGAGGGGTGGGATAGGGAGCGTGGGAGGGAGGCACAAGAGGGAGGGGATATGGGGATATATGTATACATATAGCTGATTCACTTTGTTATATAGCAGACACTAACACACCATTGTAAAGCAATTATACTCCAGTGAAGATGTTAAAAAAAAAAGAATACCTCATGAATAATCTCTCCATGTCATCTGGTATAGCTCCAATTTATTTTTCCAGTGGTTGGGTAATAGTCCATGGTAAGAATATACCACATTTGAGTCATCCATGTTTCTAGTATGGACATTTCCTTTTTTTCCCATTTCTTTATCCTGGGAACAATGTAATGAAATTTTTGTGTATATATCTTTAAGAAATTTACTTTTATTTCAGTGGAATAATTACCAGGAATATCACTGATATGTCAAAATGTACATGTATTTCTAATTTCAATGTATGTTGATAGGTTACCTTTAAAAATATAGAACACTTTACATTTCCACGAGCAGTTTTTTTTTCTTTTTTTCTTTTCCTTTTTTTTTTTTTTTGGCCATGCCGTGTGGCATGCAGGATCTTCCCCAGCCAGGGATTGAACTCGTGCCCCCTGCAGTGGACGCGTGGAGTCCTAACCCCTGGACTGCCAGGGAATTCCCTCTACAAGCAGTTTTTAAGAGGACACTTCCCTTCATCTCCAACAGCAAGTAGTACTGTGCTTCTTGTTGCTGGTGCCATTCAAATGAGTGGAAAGTGATATCGCCTTGTTACTTAATTTGGATTTCCCTGACTCCTGGAGAATTTGAACATTTTTTTCAATTGGTTATTGGGCATTTGTATTTGCTCTTCTGTGAGTTATCAATTCAAAGAATCAGTGACATATTTTTCATTATTGGGAAGGGGGAGGTCTTTTCCTTATTTGCTGAGAATTTTGCTTCATTAATGGATGTTAGTTTTATCAAATGCAGAAATTGATATGATCATGTGATTTTTCCCATTTAGTCTATAGATATTGTAAATTGCATAATTCTTTTTTTAAGACTTTTTCAGGGAGTATTTTATTTTTTTACATCTTTATTGGAGTATAATTGCTTTACAATGGTGTGTTAGTTTCTGCTTTTTAAAAAAGTGACTCAGTTATACATATACATATGTTCCCATATCTCTTCCCTCTTGCATCTCCCTCCCTCCCACCCTCCCTATCCCACCCCTCTAGGTGGTCACAAGCTGATCTTCCTGTGCTATGCGGCTGCTTCCCACTAGCTAGCTATTTTACGTTTGATAGTGTATATATGTCCATGCCACTCTCTCACTTGTCACAGCTTACCCTTCCCTCTCCCCATATCCTCAAGTCCATTCTCTAGTAGGTCTGTGTCTTTATTCCTGTCTTTAGGCTCACAAAAAAATTGAGAGGAATGTACAGTGATTTCCCATGAACACTTGGCCCACATACATAGTTAGTTTCCCCATTATCAACATCCCCCACCAGAGTGGTACATTTTTTTAAAATCAGTGAACCTCCATTGATATGTCATAATTACCCAAAGTCCATACGTTACATTAGGGTTCACCCTTGTTGTTGTACATTCTATGGAGTTGGACAAATGTATAATGACATATATCCATCACTATAGTTTATGAAATAATTTCACTGCCCTACAGATCCTCTGTGCTCTTCCTATTCATCTCCCTCCCTCACCAACCCCTGGAAACTGCTGATCTTTTTACTATCTCCATAGTTTTACCTTTTCCAAAATGTCGTATAGCTGGAATAATACACTATATAGCCTTTTCAGATCGGCTTCTCTTAGTAATATGTATTTAAGGTTCCTACATATCTTTTTGTGGCTTAATAGCTCATTTTCTTAGTGCTAAATAATATTTCATTTTCTGCATGTACCACACTACTTATCCATTCACCTATTGAAGGACAACTTGATTGCTTTCAAGTTTTGGCACTTATGAATAAAGTTTTACAAACATTTCTGTGCACAATTTTGCATGCACATACATTTTCAAATACTTTTGGTAAATAGCAAGGAGTATAGTTGCTGGATCATATGGTAAAAGTGTGTTTAGTTTTGTAAGAAACTCCCAAACTGTCTTCCAAAATGGTTATACCATTGCGCATTCCCATCAGCAACGCATATGAGTTCCTATTGCTCACCATCCTCACCAGCACTTGGTGTTGTCAGTTGTTTTAGATTTTGTCCATTCTAATAGGTGAGTAGTGGTCTCGTTGTTTTATTTTTGCTTTTTTTTTTTTTTTTTTTTTTTTGGCGTTTCCCAGGCCTCTCACTGTTGTGGCCTCTCCCGTTGCAGAGCACAGGCTCCAGACGGGCAGGCTCAGCGGCCATGGCTCAGGGGACCAATTTTGTTGTGAAGCTGAAACTAACATACCATTGTAAAGCAATTATACTCCAATAAAGATGTTAAAATTTAAAAAAAGATTCCATATATATGTGTTAGCACATGGTATTTGTCTTTCTCTTTCTGACTTACTTCACTCTGTATGACAGTCTCTAGATCCATCCACGTCTCTACAAATGACCCAATTTCATTCCTTTTTATGGCTGAGTATTATTCCATTGTATATATGTACCACATCTTTATCCATTCATCTGTCAATGGGCACAGGTCTTAGGTTTAAATTGATTTTCAAAGTATAATTTCTGTGATACAGAATTCTAGGTTGATGGGGGTTTTTCTTTAAATATTTTAAATATTTCACTCCACTCTCTTTTTGCTTGCATGATTACTGATGATAAATCCAATATAATTCTTGTCCTTATTCCTCTATAGGTTAGGCATTTTCCACTCTAAATGTTTTTTTAAATTTATTTAATTAATTTATTTTTGGCTGCATTGGGTCTTTATTGCTGCATGTGGGCTTTCTCTAGTTGTGGTGAGCGGGGGCTATTCTTCATTGTGGTGCACAGGCTTCTCATTGTGGTGGCTTCTCTTGTTGTGGAACACGGGATCTAGGTGGGCAGGCTTCCGTTGTTGTGGCTTATGGGCTCTAGAGTGCAGGCTCAGTAGTTGTGGCCCATGGGCTTATTTGCTCCATGGCATGTGGGATCTTCCCGGACCAGGGCTTGAACCCATGTCCCCTGCATTGGCAGGCGGATTCTTAACCACTGCACCACCATGGAAGCCCCCCTCTAAATATTTTTAACTACCTAATTAATATATGATAATTGAATCTAGAGAAATAGTGCCTAATGCTTAAAGAGAAATTTAAAGCTTATCTTCATTGATTTCCCCTCCAGGTCCACATCTTGGTACATGTCCTTCCACTGGTTTTTCATACTTAAACACACATATAACATGTATCCTTTTAATAAAACCTGGAGCTTATTGTATGCACCAATCTACGAATTGCTTCTCTTTTCTCAACAATATTGAGTACTGAGTACCTACCCCTATGTTGATTATTTAAAATTTTTTTTTAATAATTCTACATTGAAGTATTAGGCTATTCACTGATAATACTTAGTAAAGTGAATGTTAAGTGGAAAAACATTCCTGAGAATATCCCATTCAACCAATAGCATTAGAGATATCAATTCAAGTATATTTTAAATTATTGTGGTTTTAACGAAATGCATTTTTTCCAGCTGAAGAGATTATATGACATGAAATGATCCAGCTACAAACCAACTGTGTCTGGTCCCACAAACCTGTCCTCCTGAGAAAACTATAGCCTCATGAGTGTGCTTTCACATAACAATATACTCACATGTATATTTAGTTATGCTGTTAATTAGTAAAAACTGGAAAGTGTTGTACACATCACCATGGAAATTGCTTTTCTCTTTCACAGTAAAGAATGTCAAAAATTTTATTTGTATATTGCCATTTAAAAATTTTAACCATCGATCCATTATGAAACGTGTATTTTGCATACGTACAATATGAATATCTCACTTGATTTTATATTCTCCCCTTACTATTCCCAGTATGATTTTATCCATTAACTGTGTCCTATGGCTCTCTTTCAGTTATTGAACTAATAGCTATTGTTTAAATGATTGTATCTAGAGCCTACAATTTATACTTTGTAATTAATCATGCTGCTTGTAACCCTCTCCGTGCCCCACATTTTGCCCTTTTTTTAAAAAAATACATTATTGGTGTATAATTGCTTTACAATGGTGTGTTACTTTTGCTTTATAAAATAGCTATTGTTTAAATGATTGTATCTAGAGCCTACAATTTATACTTTGTAATTAATCATGCTGCTTGTAACCCTCTCCGTGCCCCACATTTTGCCCTTTTTTTAAAAAAATACATTATTGGTGTATAATTGCTTTACAATGGTGTGTTACTTTCTGCTTTATAACAAAGTGAATCAGCTATACATGTACGTATATCACCATATCTCACCCCTCTTACGTCTCCCTCCCACTCACTATCCCACCCTTCCAGGTGGTCACAAAGCACCTAGCTGATCTCCCTGTGCTATGCAGCTGCTTCCCACTAGCCATCTATTTTACATTTGGTAGTGTATATATGTCCATACCACTCTCTCATTTTGTCCCAGCTTATACTTCCCCCTCCCCATAACCGCAAGTCCATTCTCTACGTCTGCGTCTTTATTCCTGTCCTGCCCCTAGGTTCCTTAGAACCTTTTTTTTTTTAGATTCCATATCTATGTGTTAGTATATGGTATTTGTTTTTCTCTTTCTGACTTTACTTCACTCTGTATGACAGACTCTAGGTCCATCCACCTCACTACAAATAACTCAATTTCGTTTCTTTTTATGGCTGAGCAATATTCCATTGTATATATGTGCCACATATTCTATAAGTATTCATCTGTCAATGGACACTTAAGTTGCTTCCATGTCCTGGCTATTGTAAATAGAGCTGCAATGAACATTGTGATACATGACTCTTTATGAATTAAGGTTTTCTCAGGGTGTATGCCCAGTAGTGGGATTGCTGAGTCATATGGAAAAATGTCTATTTAGTTTTTCTGCCCACTTTTGGATTGGGTTGTTTGTTTTTTTGATATTGAGCTGCATGAGCTGCTTGTAAATTGTGGAGATTATTCCTTTGTCAGTTGCTTCATTGGCAAATATTTTCTCCCATTCCGAGGGTTGTCTTTTCGTCTTGTTTATGGTTTCCTTTGCTGTGCAAAAGCTTTTAAATTTCATTAGGTCCCATTTGTTTATTTATATTTTTATAACCATTTCCCTAGCAGGGGGGGGGTCAAAAAGGATCTTGCTGTGATTTATGTCATAGAGTGTTCTTCCTATGTTTTCCTCTAAGAGTTTTAAAGTGTCTGTCCTTATATTTAGGTCTTTAAACTGTTTTGAGTTTATTTGGATTAGGAAGTGTTCTAATTTCATTCTTTTACATGTAGCTGTCCAGTTTTCCCAGCACCACTTATTGAGGATGCTGTCTTTTCTCCATTGTATATTCTTGCCTCCTTTATCAAAAATAAGGGTGACCATATGTGCGTGGGTTTATCTCTGGGCTTTCTATCCTGTTCCGCTAATCTATAGTTCTGTTTTTTGTGGGAGTACCATATGGTCTTCATTACTGTAGCTTTGTAGTATAGTCTGAAGTCAGGAAGCCTGATTCCTCCAGCTCCATTGAAAAGCAATCATACTCCAATAAAGATGTTTTTAAAAAAAAAGATCACTTTGGCAATTTGAGGTCTTTTGTGTTTCCATACAAATTGTGAAATTTTTTGTTCTATTTCTGTAAAAAATGCCATTGGTAGCTTGATAGGGATTGCAGAGAATCTGTAGATTGCTTTGAGTAGTATAGTCATTTTCAAAATGTTGATTCTTCCAATCCAAGAACATGATATATCTCTCCATCTGTTTGTATCATCTTTAATTTCTTTCATCAGTGTCTTATAATTTTCTGCATACAGTTCATTTGTCTCCTTAGGTAGGTTTATTCCTAGGTATTTTATTCCTTTTGTTGCAGTGTTAAATGGGAGTGTTTCCTTAATTTCACTTTCAGATTTTTCATCATTAGTGTAGAGGAATGCAAGAGATTTCTGTTCATTAATTTTGTATCCTGCTACTTCACTAAATTCATTGATTAGCTCTAGCAGTTTTCTGGTAGCATCTTTAGGATTCTCTTTGTATAGTCTCATGTCATCTGCCAAGAGTGACAGCTTTACTTCTTCTTTTCTGATTTGGATTCCTTTTATTTCTTTTTCTTCTCTGGTTGCTGTGGCTAAAACTTCCAAAACTATGTTGAATAATAGTGGTGAGAGTGGACAACCTTGTCTTGTTCCTGATCTTAGATGAAATGCTTTCAGTTTTTCACCATTGAGAATGATGATGGCTGTGGGTTCGTCATATATGGCCTTTATTATGTTGAGGTAAGTTCCCTCTATGCCTACTTCCTGGAGGGTGTTTTTCATAAAGGGGTGTTGAATTACTTTAAAAGACTTTTCTGCATCTATTGAGAAGATCATATGGTTTTTCTTCTGCAATTTGTTAATTTGGTGTATCACATTGATTGATTTGTGTATATTGAAGAAACCTTGCATTCCTGGAAGAAACCCCACTTGATCATGGTGTATGATCCTTTTAATGTGCTGTTGGATTCTGTTTGCTAGTATTTTGTTGAGGATTTTGCATCTGTGTTCATCAGTGATATTGGCCTATAGTTTTCCTTCTTTGTGACATCTTTTTCTGGTTTTGGTATCAGGGTGATGGTGGCCTCGTAGAATGAGTTTGGGAGTGTTCCTCCCTCTGCTATATTTTGGAAGAGTTTGAGAAGGATGGGTGTTAGCTCTTCTCTAAATGATTGATAGAATTCGCCTGTGAAGCCATCTTGTTCTGGGCTTTTTTTTGTTGGAAGATTTTTAATCGCAGTCTCAACTTCAGTGCTTGTGATTTGTCTGTTTATATTTTCTATTTCTTCCTGGTTCAATCAAAGAAGGTTGTGCATTTCTAAGAATTTGTCCATTTCTTCCAGGTTGTCCATTTTATTGGCATAGAGTTGCTTGTAGTAATCTCTCATGATCCTTTGTATATCTGTAGTGTCAGTTGTTACTTCTCCTGTTTCATTTCTAATTCTATTGATTTGACTCTTCTTCCTTTTTTTCTTGATGAGTCTGGCTAATGGTTTATCAATTTTGCTTATCTTCTCAAAGAACCAGCTTTTAGTTTTATTGATCTTTGCTATTGTTTCCTTCATTTCTTTTCATTTATTTCTGATCTGATATTTATGATTTCTTTTGTTCTGCTAACTTTGGGGTTTTATTGTTTTTCTTTCTCTAATTGCTTTAGGTGTAAGATTAGGTTGTTTATTTTAGATGTTTCTTGCTTCTTGAGGTAGGATTGTATAGCTATAAACTTCCCTCTTAGAAATGATTTTGCTGCATCCCATAGGTTTTGGGTTGTTGTGTTTTCATTGTCATTTGTTTCTAGGTACTTTTTTATTTCCTCTCTGATTTCTTCACTGATCTTTTGGTTATAAAGTAGTGTATTGTTCAGCCTCCATATGTTTGTACTTTTTACAGGATTTTTCCTGTAATAGATGTCTAGTCTCATAGCATTATGGTCAGAAAAGATACTTGATACGATTTCAATTTTCTTAAATTTACCAAGGCTTTATTTGTGACACAAGATATGGTCTATCCTGCAGAATGTTCCATGAGCACTTGAAAAGGAAGTGTATTCTGTTGTTTGGGGATGGAATGTCCTATAAGTATCAATTCAGTCCAGCTTGTTCAATGTTCATTTAAAATTGTGTTTCCTTATTTATTTTCAGTTTCGCTGATCTGTCCATTGGTGAAAGTGTGGTGTTAAAGTCCCCACTATGATTTGTTACTGTCGATTTCCCCTTTCATGGTTGTTAGTACTTGCCTTATGCATTGGGGTGCTCCTATGTTGGGTGCATAAATACTTCCAATTGTTATATCGTCTTCTTGGATTGATCCCTTGATCATTTTGTAGTGTCCTTTTTTGTATCTTTTAGTAGTCTTTATTTTAAAATCTATTTTGTCTGATGTAAGAAGTGCTACTCCAACTTTCTTTTGATTTCCATTTGCATGAAATGTCTTTTCCCATCCCCTCACTTTCAGTCTTTAGGTGTCCTAGGTCTGAAGTGGTTCTTTTGTAGACGGCATATATATGGGTCTTGTTCTTGTATCCATTCAGCCAGTCTATGTCTTTTGCTGGAGAATTTAATCCTTTTACATTTAAGGTAGTTATCGATATGTATGTTCCTATTACCATTTTCTTAATTGTTTTGGGTTTGTTTTTGTAGATCTTTTCCTTCTCTTGTGTTTCCTGCCTAGAGAAATTCCTTTAGCATTTGTTGTAAAGCTGGTTTGGTAATGCTGAATTCTCTTAAGTTTTGCTTGTCTGTAAAGGTTTTAATTTCTCCATCAAATCTGAAATAGATCCTTGCTGGGTAGAGTAACATTGGTTGTAGGTTTTTCCCTTTCATCACTTTAAATATGTCCTGCCACTACCTTCTGGCTTGTAGTTTCTGCTGAAAGATCAGCTGTTAACCTTATGGGGATTCCCTTTTATGTTATTTGTTGTTTTTAATATTTTTTCTTTGTATTTAATTTTTGATAGTTTGATTATTATGTGTCTTGATGTACCTCTCCTTGGATTTATCCTGTGTGGGACTCTCTGTGCTTCCTGGCCTTGATTATTTCCTTTCCCATATTAGAGAAATTTTCAACTATAATCTCTTCAAATATGTTCTCAGTCCCTTTCTTTTTCTCTTCCTCTTCTGGGACCCCTATAATTCGAATGTTGGTGCATTTAATGTCGTCCCAGAAGTCTCTGAGACTGTCCTCAATTATTTTCATTCTTTTTTCTTTATTCTGCTCTGCGGTAGTTATTTACACTATTTTATCTTCCAGGTCACTTATCTGTTCTTCTGCCTCAGTTATTCTGCTATTGTTTCCTTCTAGACAATTTTTAATTTCCTTTATTGCATTGTTCATCATTGTTTGTTTGCTCTTTAGTTCTTCTAGGTCCTTGTTAAACTTTTCTTGTATTTTCTCCATTCTATTTCCAATATTTTGGATCATCTTTACTATCATTATTCTGAATTCTTTTTCAGGTTGACTGCCTATTTCCTCTTCATTTGTTTGGTCTGGTGGGTTTTTACCTTGCTCTTTCATCTGCTGTGTGTTTCTCTGTCTTCTCATTTTGCCTAACTAACTGTGTTTGTGGTCTCCTTTTCTCAGGCTGCACGTTCTTAGTTCCCTTTGTTTTTGTTGTCTGGCCCCATTGGCTAAGGTTGTTTCAGTGGGTTGTGGTGGCTTCCTTGTGGAGGAGACTCGTACTTTTGTTCTGGTGGATGAGGCTGGATCTTGTCTTGCTGGTCAGCAGGACCACGTTCCTTGGTGTGTTTTGGGGTGTCTGTGTCCTTATTATGATTTTAGGCAACCTCTCTGCTAATGGGTGGGTTTGTGTTCCTGTCTTGATAGTTGTTTGGCATAGTGTGTCAAGCACTGTAGGTTGCTGGTTGTTTAGTGGAGCTGGGTTTTAGTGTTGAGACATATATCTCTAGGACAGCTTTCACCTTTTGATATTACATGGATCCAGAAAATCTCTGGTGGACCAATGTCTTGAACTCGTCTCTCCCACCTCATATGCACAGGCTTATACCCAGCTGGAGCACCAAGACCCTGTCAGCCACATGGCTCCAAAGAAAAGAGAGAAAAAAAAGAAATAAAATAAAAGTAAATTATTAAAATAAAAATATTATTATAAATTTTTAAAAGTAATAGAAAGAAGAGAGCAACAAAACCAAAAAATAAATCGACCAATGATAACAAGTGTTAAAAATTATACTAAAAAAAAAAAAAACAGACAGAACCCTAGGTGAAATGTTAAAAGCCAAGCTGTACAGACAAAATCACACAAAGAAGCATACACATACACACTCACAAAAAGAGAAAAAGGAAAGAAAATATATATCTTTTGGGAAGTCTGAGGTCTTCTGCCAGGGTTCAGTGGATGTTCTGTAGGACTTGTTCCACATGTAGATGTATTTCTGATGTATTTGTGTGGAGGAAGGTAATCTCTGTGTCTTACTCTTACTCCATCTTCTCCAAAACCCCTGATCCTGTGATCTCCACATCTTACTCCTCCGCCATCTTCAAGGTCTCCCTGCCTTTATATATATATATATATATATATATATATATATATATATATACCCCTTGGCCAATCATCTCCCTTATTTATTCTGGCAAATGATTGTTAATATAAATATGGTTTATTATAAAATCTTATAATTGCATTTTTATTATATTGTGTCTATAATAAATCTTGAAATGTTAACATGTATACAATATTGATTCTTCTCATCCACCAAGGATATGTGTATAGTTAATTAAGCCTGTTATTTAACTGCTTAGGGGAGTTCATATCTGTCTTATATAGATCAAAAAAGCTCATAGGTGCTTCCCTGGTGGTGCAGTGGTTGAGAGTCTGCCTGCTGATGCAGGGGACACGGGTTCGTGCCCTGGTCCAGGAGGATCCCACATGCCATGGAGCAGCTGGGCCTGTGAGCCATGGCTGCTTGGCCTGCCAGTCCGGAGCCTGTGCTCCACAACGGGAGAGGCCACGGCAGTGAGAGGCCTGCATACCGCAAAAAAAAAACAAAAAACATAATTCTTTTATTCCTTGGTATTAGAATTTTTTCCTTTATTGTACATAGATTACTTTATCTTTTCTCGTTATTACTATTATGTAGGAAATCTATTAATTTTATTGTGTATATTTTTCCCTCTAATGACTTTTTTGAATACTCTCACCAGTTCCTATCATTAATTTTTCCTTCTCTAGGATTTTCTAAATGGTTGTCATATAACTTATGTTTTTGAAGTATGGAAATATTAAAAGCATCTTACAACTTCAGTTTGTCATTGGAAATACTTTCTGGACCTTACAATACAGACTGAGTCAAACAGAATCTTTCTTTGGGTGTTTTGCTCTGGTCCAGCTTTAGCTAGCCCTGTCTTTTAGGCATAGATTATTCCCTCTACTCTGGGACCTGGGTAGGCCCTTCTGTGGATTTTACACGAGGATCATCCAAAGCTGCCCCAACAGGAACCTGAACCATAATCTCACTAGAAACATTTTGATATGAATAATGACATGCATAAAGGGTGTGTTGGTCTTTGTTATTAGAACAAATTATTCAAAGCATTTGTATCTGGTAATTCCCTGGCCGTCCAGTGGTTAAGACTCTGAGCTTCCACTGCAGGGGACACAGGTTCAATCCCTTGTCAGGGAACTAAGATCCTGTATGCTGTGCAGTGTGGCCAAAAACCAAAGTATTTGTATCTGGAGATTAGGTAAGGTTTTAAATAGGAATTATTATGATTTATATAAATAGATTTAGTAGACATAGAATCATGCTGTTCTTACTTAAATGTGTATTTTTATGTTGTTTTTCATAAGAATAATTGGCAAAACTATTTTTATGTTTTGTTTCATTTGACACTCTCTGAAGTAACAGTATAGTTCCTGGGTTTGTTGTAAGGATTTCAGAAGATAATCCATGCTTAGTACAGTTTTTGAAAAATAAATTAGCACTCTGTAAATGTTTATCTTTTAACTGTTATTGTTATCACTATTGTTGTTATTAATAATGTCCATTATATTCTTTTCAGAGATAGAGAATATTGATGTTTGATGACACTAAATGACTTGTTTAGGACTGCACAGCATTGGCTCTTCTTTCTTAAAATTTTATTTTGTTCATTAATTTTATTTCACTATTTGAAGTGTAACAGTACAAACACATATAAAGAAAAATGGCATGATTCATCCACATTAGATCCGTTTTTTCCCCTGCCTTGAGCAATGCTAACTATGTAGGGACTGTACTTCCTCACCACTCTTCATGCTCAGTTACTTACAGATTAATTGTATCCATATATTAAGGTATTTTGGGTCACTGATTTTTGAAAAATGGGGAGGGGGCAGAATTTTCTTTATGAATTTTTCAGCATCTTATGTTTCTCTCTGGGGGGAGGGGGAAAGCTGAATGAATGTTTCAAATCGACTTGAATGTGTTAATATTGTAATTACTAACCCAGATTGTCAGTATTGTTGTGAATATGCTGACATTGTAAATGCTGATTATGTCCAACACTATTTAAAATTCATTCTTTTTTCTACTGTTCCCTCATCTATTCTTGAGTCAATATCACATAATTTTAATTATGTACTTTTATGTTTAAAATTAGTATGGGATATATCTCTCCTTAACTTTTTTTAAAATTTCAAATTATGCATGTTTACTTTTTTTAAGTTAATTTTTATTGGAGTATAGTTGCTTTACAATATTGTGTTAGTTTCTGCTGTACAGCAAAGTGAATCAGCTATATGTATACATATATCCCCTCTTTTTTAGATTTCCTTCCCATTTAGGTCACCACAGAGCACTGAGCAGAGTTCCCTGTGCTATACAGTAGGTCTCCCTAATCTTTTTTGAAGTTTTTCTTAGGTATCCCGACATACAAAATTTTCTTACAGTTAAAAGCTAGACTGAGTTCTTAAAATACTTAGCCAAAAAGGCACATGGGATTTTTTTTTACTTAATTATCTTATGGACTTAAGAGTCTGTCATACAGAGTGAAGTAAGTCAGAAAGAGAAAGACAAATACCGTATGCTAACACATATATATGGAATTTAAGAAAAAAAATGTCATGAAGAACCTAGGGGTAAAACAGGAATAAAGACACAGACCTACTGGAGAACGGACTTGAGGAAATGGGGAGGGGGGAGGGTAAGCTGTGACAAAGCGAGAGAGCGGCATGGACATACATACACTACCAAACGTAAAATAGCTAGCAAGTGGGAAGCAGCCGCATAGCACAGGGAGATCAGCTTGCTGCTTTGTGACCACCTAGAGGGGTGGGATAGGGAGGGCGGGAGGGAGGGAGACGCAAGAGGGAAGAGATATGGGAACATATGTATATGTATAGCTGATTCACTTTGTTATAAAGCAGAAACTAACACACCATTGTAAA
>NW_006776356.1:2380-7585 GCF_000442215.2 Lipotes vexillifer | reverse complement strand
CCCGTGTCCCCTGCATCGGCAGGCGGACTCTCAACCACTGCGCCACCAGGGAAGCCCTATATTTCCTTTTTATAGGACTTGTACTTCTTTTCTCCCTCAAAGTTATTTTGTTATAATTTTCTAGGTATCTATCCCTAGTTTACCCCATATTCTCAGCAAAGATATAATCTCCTCTCAATACTTTCAGACACATCAAAGGATCTCTCATTTTCAACTTTTTTTGGAGACATCCTTTCCGGAGATCTCTGTCAGCCTACTCTAACCTTGTATGCTATTTTCTAGGCCTATTGCTCATGGTAGAATAGGAGGTTGAGTTGTTCTGGGGTTCTAACTGCTTTATGTATAGACAGACATTCAGTCAATATTCCTGTTTTTAGCCCCACATTTACCCACCTTAACCCTCATTGTCACAAGTACCTGATGTTTCCAGTTCCTGGGGAGTTTTTAGAGTTGGAGAGTTGAAAATCAAGCTGCTTCTGGGCTTCCCTACTACTGTTTGGTTGGGACTTTCTTTGTCTGCTAAGTCATTTTCCACTCACCTATCTGCATCTTTAACACATTGCAAAATTATCAGCTGTGGTATAAAACCACATAAGATTCAACATAAAGTTGTGTTCCCCTCAACTTTTTTAGAGCTGAGATATTCACTTTTTTTCCTAGAATCTGGTACTTCAGGTCAACTATTGACAGAGACTTTGCTGCCAGCTCTTGCTTAGTTAGCCATGTAGCCACATAAAGTTCAAACACACCAAAGACGTTTTGGTATAAAAAACGAAAACTTATTGGGAGAAAGTTAATCTTAGCTCATTAGAATTGTTAAAGTACTCATAATCTAGTATAAATGGTCTAAGTTGTAAAGCAGTATACTATCCAAAAATGAGTTTTTTTATTGCTGGGATGGAAAGTTGTAAATATATGATCCCCTATGTTTTTATAGCACTTTTCAGTTCACAAAAGTATTTTTACATAGGTTATTTTCTTCAATACTCATTAAAAATCTGTTGTATAGAATTAATGTGATGCATGTCAGACGTTTATTGTGAGGATTAAATGAGTTAACCTCCATAAAAGCAGTTAACACACTGACATTTAAATAAGAATTCATTAAATGCTAGTAATCTCTATTATTTTATTTTAAACAAAAAGCAATAGTGTTGATTGTACCTCAGGTGCAGATAATTAAATTGGTCTTAATTCTTCATGTGTGACAAGCTGTCAATATAAGTTCATGCTTGTCCTGCTTTTATTTAGTTAGTTACTTAGTTATTTATAATAATGTAAGAAACACCACAAGCCTATCACTGAAAATAAAAACTAGGACATTGATAATAACATCCATGTAACTATATGGATGGTAGCCACCCCTACCAACTCATATCCTGATCTCCCTCCACTAGAGGTAACCATCACCCAGATTCCCATTCAGCATTCTCTTGTTTCCTTTTCTCTTGCTGTATGTAATCTTTTGGGGGGCTTTATTTTTTTCACTTTGCTATAAAGTTTTATCCTTATTTTTGTGTGCTGCTGTGGCTTATCATGTTTGACTACTATAGAACCTTCCATTTTGTGTATTTACCACAGCTTTTTCACCTATGCGCCTGTTCATGGCCATTTGTTCTGTTTCCAGGTTTTTGCTATTGTGAGAAGTACTGCTATGAACAGTCTTATACATGTTGCCTGTGGATAAGAGTTTCTCTTGGGCCTTCTCGGGGAGTGAAATCAATGGGTCTTAGGTTATGCAGCAGAGTTCAACTTTAGGAAGTAATGCTAAACAATTTTCCAAATTAATTCCACTAAGTCACACTCCCACTAGCAGTGTATGAGATGCTGTGAATTGACATCCTGGTCAACACTAGGTGTCATCCGTCTTTTAAATTTTTGCCAATAAAATGAAGGTAGCTGGTTTTAATTTGTATTTCTCTAATATCTTTTCATAATATTCTTGTTACTAATACTAAGAATGAATGTTTCATCATTAAAATATGTTTGCTGTATGTTTTTGGAAAATATGCTATTAAGTTTTCTTCTATTCCTAGTTTCTAAGAATATTATTAGATGCCTCTATTGTGAGATTTACATTCTAATTTCCTCCCTTGCCAGGGCTCACACCTGTTCTGCTCACTACTGTAAAAACCTGTTAGGTTACTAAGCCTGTCATGGGCCCTCCTACTATCCACCTCTTCATCTTCACTTACCCTTCTGGTTATTTCTCCTTCATGGATTTTGACCCCTACTCTATTATGAGCTGAGCTCTGCATTCAAAGAGAGTTTTGTCATATTTTATCTCACATGTCTAAGTTTATAAGAGAAGAATGTATCTTTAGGTCATCTACACAACTGATTCTCAAATTTAATGTGAATAGTAATCACTAGGGTCTTGTTAAAAATGCATATTCTAATTAAGTATATCTGGGATCAAGCCCAAGACTGTAGATTTCTAACAAGTTCTCAGGGGATGAGAACTTGTTAGAAATCCCTGTGCTTTTAATCTCTGAACCACACTTTGAGTAGCAAGTTCCTACCTCAACCAACATAGTGCTGGAAACAGATGTCCAAAATCAGTTTTCACATTTGGTCCCTAAAGAAAAGCGTTTGTAGAGATTTTATGGCCAGCTCCTTCAGGGCTACCCTAAAAACAACATGGCACTCAAATTCACTGAACAAATTCTGGTGTAGAAAAAATGGCACTTTACAAATTGGAGCTTAATCTTAGCTAACAAGATTTACTTAAATCTCTTACAACCTGACATATTGGCCTGTGGTTTTCAAATAAGAATTTAACATATTATAGGTAAATGTGTATCACTGGACATGAGATTGAATTTTTGCCATTCAAATGGCCTACATTGCTCTGATGACTCAATTAGCCAGAGTATTTTGGTATATGTTGGCTCATTTGATCCCCACAACAAATCTGGGAGGCAGATGTAATGACATCCTCTCTCTGCCAAGGGTTATTTTGTGAGGGTTAAATGGGATGATGCTCATAAAAGCACTTTGTCACTGCCTGACATGTAAGTAATCACTCAGAAAATGTTATTTTTTGTTTCTATTATTATTATTACTTACCCTATTTGCACTTTTATTTTCAGGTCATAAAACCTGACCTTGCTAGAGGTTAAATGATACATGTGATGTGATATGTACGATCTTTTTTGGGGGGGGCGGTACACGGGCCTCTCACTGTTGTGGCCTCTCCCTTTTGCAGAGCACAGGCTCCGGACGCGCCAGCTCAGTGGCCAAGGCTCACGGGCCTAGCCGCTCCGCGGCATGTGTGATCTTCCCCGACTGCGGCACGAACCCATGTCCCCTGCATCGGCAGGTGGACTCTCAACCACTGCGCCACCAGGGAAGCCCCGATATGTACGATCTTAATCACAGCCCATGCGTGACCCAGGTTTTCTTTTCTTTTTAAAATGTTTTCCTCTATAATTTTTCATAACAAAAGTGACGTTTCCTCACCCTAATTAGCAAAGCAATGCAAAAATAGATAAAGGGTAATCTCCCCTCATAAGGCTTCATTCCTGATCCCTTTACAGGATTCCCCAAAATGCTAATGACAGTTATATAAACATCTGTGCATTTTCTTTTGGCCCAAGCAAATACTTATCAACACATATATTTATACCAGAGGCATTTCCTGGATTGTTGCATTGAAAAACAAATGGGATCTACTAAAATAAGTTGTTCGTTTTGCAACTTCCTGTTGTCACAGAATAATACATCATAGGCATTTTATAGAACAATAGATTTCCTTTGTTTTATGTTTTAATATTTCTCCTTAATTCCCATGGAAGGCATTTGGTTATATGTTGTAAAGTGAGGGTTCTATCTTTTTAAAATGTACAAATCTCTAATCTTGTCAGGTTACAATTTTAAGTGAAATTTCTGTCAATTTTGAAGGCAATACCAGGTTTTTAAAAAAATGTTACAGTGCCATTCAGGAGCTGACATGATAAATGCTCCTTATTTCTTTTCTCTCATGATATATTTCTCTAATAAACCCTTTTATTTTGAAAATAAAGATAACAACATTTTTTCAAACTGTCAAACAAAAATGGTCACATATGATATGATAGAATTTATTTGTTTCAAAGTCATCCAGTGGGTAGTGGGATCAGAGGGAGAGCAGTAGGTAGGGGTATAAAAGAATGTTTAGCCGTAGGTTGATAATCATTACAGATGGGTGATGGGTAAACTATTACCTCTACTTTAATTTATGTTTGAAATTGTCCATATTAACAAATTTAAACATGTAGATTTGGCTTCTCTGTTTCACTTTTTAAAACAATGTCACTTTGGAATTTTTGATGAACAAAAATGTAAATAATTTGAGAAAAATAACTTTATAATATCCAATCTTCCACCCGGAGTGAAGAATATACATGCCAATATTGTTTTCTCAATTATTTCAATTGTGTGTATTTTTAGATTCCACCTATAAGTGATATCATATATTTGTCTTTCTGATTCTGACTTACTTTACTTAGTGTGATTACCTCTAGGTTTAAATATGTTCCTGCAAATGGCATTATTTCATTCTTTTACATGGCAGAGTCATATTCCATTGTTCAAGCCTTCTCTGATACTATTTAGAAAAGGTTTGTAGAATGCTTCATATACTGCTAGAATAACCCTTGACCATTTTATTTCTACATGTTTTATGCTTACCCTTTCTGTCATCAATGTATTATTTTCCAACTGATTATTACTGGTATAGCAGGAAACTATTCATTTTTGCTTACGTTTTTCCTGTCTTCCCCTGTTACTTTATCTTAATACTTAAGTACTTTGGGGTATATAATCCTATTAATTGTGTATTTGATGCAACATTAAAACCAAGGTTAAAAATGCTTTACCATTCTAATCAATTAGTGGCATGCACTGCCAAAGAACAAATAAGATGGAATAATCGGGGCTTTTTTGGTCTGAGTCCTTACCCAGCTCCTAGCTGGCCACTGTATCTTTTAGATATGGGACAATCATCTGTAGACTGGGACCTGGGTCTTTAGGTAGAAAATTTAAAGAGACAGGCTCAAGCAGAGATGCAATAATAGCCATATGAAACTCAAATTCAGTACTGAATTTTGGGTATGAAAATAGTGATTTATGATTGGAGGAAGAGAAAGGTAGGCAAATGTAACTATCAAACAGAATTTCTCATTGAATCAAAATCCTGAATGTAAGCTTTTTTTTTTTTTTTTT
>NW_006776356.1:0-568 GCF_000442215.2 Lipotes vexillifer | reverse complement strand
CTCCCAGCAGCCTCAGAAGCAGCGGATTAAAGCTCCACAATCAACTTGATGTACCCTGCATCTGTGGAATACATAAATAGACAGCGAATCATCCCAAATTGAGGAGGTGGACTTCGAGAGCAAGATCTATATTTTTTTCCCCTTTTCCTCTTTTTGTGAATGTGTATGTGTATGCTTCTGTGTGAGATCTTGTCTGTATAGCTTTGCTTCCACCATTTGTCCTAGCGTTCTATCCGTACAGTTTTTTTAAAAATTTTTTTCTTATTAATTAATTTTAATTTAAATAACTCTATTATACTTTACCTTCTTTCTTTCTTTCTTTCTTTCCTTCATTCCCCCCTTTAGACAACAAATCATCCCAAATTGAGGAGGTGGACTTTGAGAGCAAGTTTTATGATTTTTTCCCCTTTACCTCTTTTGGTGAGGGTGTATGTGTATGCTTCTGTGTAAGATTTTGTCTGTATAGCTTTGCTTCCACCATTTGTCCAAAGGTTCTATCTGTCCTTTTTTTTTTTCTAAATAATTATTTTTTAATTCAATAACTTTATTATACTTTATTTTATTTTAC
>NW_006776355.1:0-4050 GCF_000442215.2 Lipotes vexillifer | reverse complement strand
CTTCTCCTGAAAATATCTAACTATCTGAAGACCTGTTCTGCCAGTTTTTCCCAGAGCGCAGAGGGCCTTATTCCTGATGTCCAGCCTGAACTCCTTTCAGGGGTTGTTGAAGGTCAGCCGCTGCAGCGGCTCATGATTTAATCCCTGTAGAGGTAGATGGCAAGTGCCAATTTGTAAGTGGCAAGGGCAATGGGGAGCTTTGAAGAGACTGAAGTTGGGCTGAGAGGCAGTGATCTGCCCTTGAGATTACTTCTATCTGTCTATCTATCTATCTACCTACCTAGCTCTCTGTAGGCTGAAGATTGCTTTAGTTTTCTGAAGAGGCGCCACAGACTGCTGGCGCTTGCTGCCCTGAAGGTCCAACGAAACCCCAGGTCTTCCCTTATGAACCAGTATCAGGCCCTCTCCCCTTCAGCCATGGAGCATTTGAGCCTGAACGAGAGAATTCACATTTGTCCCTGTGGACCGTATCTTTCTGGGATGCGCTCCTTTCACCTTCTTGAAAATATGAGCATTTGTCTGGCTCAGGTCTTCCTGTCAGTTTCCTGAAGTGTCTGGTTTCTCAAGTTCTGTTACCACATTGGCAGACTTTTGCCCGTCTGTGGAATGTAATCTGGCCCTCTCACCCAAAACCCTCAACTATTTCAGGTCTCACACCTTTCTTCATGATATTTCTTCCCACCAAATTCCATCTGAAGAACATCCTTCCTGACAGAGAAGACCCCCCAAAATACAAATTATGAAAGAAAGTTATGGGGTTTTCTGTTGTTTGTTTTAATTAACACTAAGCATTGGCCCCAATATTGGACCTAGCTGTCCCTTCTTCCTGCCCTGAAGTTAATTTTAAATATTCTCCTAACAAACCTTAACCCTGGAGTCTATGCAGGGTCAGCCTTGCTGATATGACTACTTTCATTTCATGTCATTGTTCTGACTTTATTTTTTGTCGTGTCACTAGTTCTTAGAATTTTTTTAAAATCTGACTTTACCCAAGGTGTTTTTTCACTTTTTATTGTGAAATAATTGTAAATTGTAAAAATCTGACTTTACCCAGAGGTGTTTCTTCACTTTTTTGTGTGAAATAATTGTAAATTTTTGCAATCGAAAGTTGCAAAAAACAAATGTACAGGGAAGTCTTTGTGACCTTCACCCATTTTCCCCCAGTGGTAACATCTTGCATAGCTCTAGTACAATATGACAACCAGGAAACTGATATTGGTACAACCCACAGAGCTTATTTAGATTTCTTTAGTTTTACACGCACTCATTTGTGTGTGTGAATGTAGTTCTCTACAGTTTTATCAGAGGTGTATACTTGTGTAACCACCACCAAAATCAAGATATGGATCAGTTCCATCACTACAAAAATCTCCCACATGATACTTTTTCATAGACGCACATACCCTCTCTCCCCGCCCAGCCATCACTATCCCCCAGCAACCACTAATCAGTTCCTCCTTTCTATAATTTTGCTATTTAAAGAAAGTTATATAAATAGAATTACACAGCATGTAACTTTTTAAAGACTGGCTTTTTTTCACATAGAATAATTCCCTTGAGATCCATCCAAGTTGTTGCATGTATCAGTAGTTGGTTCTTTTATTAATGACTATTATTAATGAGTATTATTCTATTATATGAATGTACACAGTTGGTTTAACCGTTCACCCATTGAAAGACATTTAGGTTGTTTTTCCAGTTTTGGGCTATTACAAATAAAGCTGCTATGACCATTTACATAAAAGTTTTTGTGTAAGCACAAGGTTTGATTTCTCTGGGATAAATGCCAAAAGTGCAATGGCTGGACTCTAAATATATGTTTAGTATCACAAGAAGCAGCTGATCTGTTTTTCCAGTGTGGGTGCACCATTTTACATTCCCACCAGCAGTGTACAACTGATTCGCAATCCTTGCCAGCAATTGGTATTATTACTATTTTTATTTTAGCCATTTGGATAGACATGTGATAGTGATACATCATTGTAATTTTAATTTGTATTTTCCTAATAGCTAATGACGTTCCTAATAGCTAATATCTTTTCATGTGTTCATTTGCTGTTTGTACACCCTCCTCAGTGAAATGTTTCTTCATGCCTTTCGCCAGTGTTTTAATTGGATTGTTTGTTTTTTGACTAATCTAAACTAAAACTAAACATTTTGAGAATTCTTTATATACTCAAGATACAAGTCCTTTGCCAGATACATAATTTGTAAATATTCTCTCTCAGTCTGTAATTTGTCATTTCATCCTCTTAACAAAGTCTTTTGCAAAGCAAAAGTATTTAATTCTATTGAGGTCCGATTTATTGATTTTTCCTTTTATGGATTGTGCTTTTGGTGTCAAGTCTGAGAACTTTTCACTTAGCACTGTGTCCCAAAGATTTCTCCTATGCTTAATTCTAAAAGGTTTACAGTTTTACATTACAATATCATGGTTCATTTTGTGTTGATTCTTTAATAAGATGTGAAGTTTAGGTCAAGGTTTGTGTGTTTTGCTTCTGGATGTCCAATTGCTTCAACACCATCTGCTAAACAGTCTCTTTTTCCTCCAGTAAATTACTTTTGCATCTTTGTCAAAAATCAGTTGGGCATACTTGTGTGCATCTATTTCTGTGTTCTTTATTCTGTCCCATTAATCTGCATGTCTATCCCTGCACCAATACCACACTATCTTGATAATGTAGATTTATTGTAACTCTGAACATTAGGTAACATTTTTTCTCACAAGTTATTCTTCTTTTTCAAGATGATTTTAGCTATTCTGGGGCTTGTGCCTTTTAATATAAATTTTGGTATAAATTTATACCATCGAAAACCTTGCTGGGATTTGGTAGGAATTATATTACACCTCTAGATCAGTTTGAAAATTGACATCTTTCCATCTTTATGTTCAGTCTTACAATCTGTGAACATGGTATGTTTCTGCATTTATTTAGATCTTTTTTTTTTTTAATGAGGATTTTGTAACTTTCAGCATACAGATCCTGTATACATTTTGTTAAATTTAATATCTAAATATTTCATTTTCTTGTAAATGCCATTTTTAAATATAAATTTATGTATTTGATTTATATATTTTTGGCTGCATTGGATCTTCGTTGCTGCACGTAGGCTGTCTCTAGTTGCGGTGAGGGGGGGCTACTCTTCATTGTGGAGCACAGGTTCTTGGCTCAAGGGCTTCAGCAGTTGTGGCACGCTGGCTCAGTAGTTTTGGCTCGCGGGCTCTAGAGTGCAGGCTCAGTAGTTGCGGTGCACGGGCTTAGTTGCTCCACGGCATGTGAGATCTTCCCAGACCAGGGTTCAAACTCATGTCCCTTGCATTGGCAGGCAGATTCTTAACCACTGCGCCAATATGTCCCGCCATTGTGTTTTAAATTTCGATTTGCACTTGTTTGCCCGTTGTATACAGAAAAATGGAATGAGAACAGATATCCTTGCCTTGTTCCCAACCTAAGGAGGAAAGTTTTCTGTCTCACCATTAAGACTGACTGTAAGCTTTAGATAGCTTGTTGATTCCTTTTTTTTTTAACTTGAGGATGTTCTCTTCTTTTTTAGTTTGCTGACAGGTTTATTATAAATTTGTTATTTATTACGAGAGTGGTAATTATGACAATTTATTATGAATTAGATTTTGTTCAGTGTTTTTTCTGCATCAACTATATGATTATATGATTTTTCTTCTTTAACCTATTGATATGTGGATTACATTGATTTTCTAATATTGAACCAGTCTTGTATACCTGGAAATCCCATTTAGTCATGGTATGTAAATCCTTTTTTTTTATTTAATAAATTTATTTATTTACGTATTTATTTTTGGCTGTTTTGGGTCTTCGTTTCTGTGTGAGAGCTTTCTCCAGTTGCGGCGAGCGGGGGCCACTCTTCATCATGGTGCGCGGGCCTCTCACTGTCGTGGCTTCTCATTGCAAATCACGGCTCCAGACATGCAGTCTCAGTAGTTGTGGTTCACGGGTCCAGTTGCTCCGTGGCATGTGGGATCCTCCCAGACCAGGGCTCGAACCTGTGTCCCCTGCATCGGCAGGCAGACTC
>NW_006776353.1:0-387 GCF_000442215.2 Lipotes vexillifer | reverse complement strand
AAAAAAAAAAAATAGACGGGTTAAAAGGGTCAGGGTGGTTGTGTGATGCACGGAAAACAACTCCAGACCAGACCCATAGTGAGGTTTGGGCACATGGCCCTTAACTCGACCCCACGTAACTTTGACCGCACTTTTGATTTCCCTTTAGTTCTTTGAGGTTGTTTGTGTTTTTCATGATACTCTGTATTGATGAAGCAACTCGAAACATAATTGCCACAGTAAGATAGTTTTCCTTAACCAATTTACTTTTCCAGCATGGTATTTTTTTCTCATCTGCTTAAAGAACCCTATTGTTTTTTTGTTTGTTTGTTTGTTTGTTTTGCCGTATGTGGGCCTCTCACTGTCGTGGCCTCTCCCATTGTGGAGCACAGGCTCCGGACGAGCAGG
>NW_006776352.1:0-4555 GCF_000442215.2 Lipotes vexillifer | reverse complement strand
GGGGGGGGGGGGGGAAGCACTAAGCATGCTCTTCAGGTTGTTGGCATGAAAACTGTTGGATAGTAGTGTCATTCACTGAGATGGGTAACAACAGAGGAAGAAAAGGTTAGAGGGAGGTTGAGCACAATCTTAGTTTACTTTAGGATATATTGATTTTGAGGTGTTTATGAGACAATGAAGTGGAAATAGTGAGTAGTCTGTTGGACACTCAGATTTGAACCTTAGAAGAATCACCTGAGCTAGAGTATAAAACTAAAAGTGGTCAGTATGGTATTTCAGCATAGGACTGAATGAAATGACCTAGGGAGAAAGCAGAATCCTAGAGAATCAGGCTATAATTGAGCCCTGAAGAACTAAAATATTTAAAGATCAGGAGATTAAACAGGAGCAACCAGCATATAGGAGGAAAAGAAATGTGATAGGAGCCAAGGGAAGAAAACATTTTTTTAGGGGACAGTGGTTCCCTGTATCAAATACTGATTTGAGAACTGAATTTGAGGCTGTACAACATAGTGGTGACCTTGTTGCTAAACATGAACCTGCAAAATGGCATTACAAGTTATGAGAAAACTAGAAGCCAAACTGGAGTGAGTTAAGGAGTAAATGCTAGAACTAGAACATGGAGGGCCCAGGATTCTACTTTGTGGGCAATGGGGAACTGCGAAAATTCTAAAGGAGAATACCATGATCTGAACTATGCTTTACAAAGATAACTCTAGCAAGAGTAAGAACAGATTGGAAAAGGATGCTAAGAAAATGGTTAGTTATAAGGCTTCTTTAGGAGTCCATGGAAATAAAAGATACAATAAAAATGGAAAAGTTGAGTTGTTACCTTGCTGTTGGAAAAGGAGTTTGAGGATGATGACACTTTTTCTGGACTCCTGGATTTTTCTGCTTTCCCGGTCTTCTCTGTAGGCTCCCTACTGTCATTTGAAGACTTCTGAGATTTATCCAAAATGTTAATTCCCAAGATCTGAGCCACTTTGTCCAGTTCAGACTGCTTTTTTTCTGCCTCTTCTGCCTCTTGTCGAAGTTCTGCAATGTCCTTCATAATGTTATCCTGAAGCCGACTCACCTCTACCAGGAGTGGGTCTTTGTGACCATCCTTCTCCCTTCGTTTCTTACGCAGCATTTCCCCTGAGTAGTCAAATGTCAACAGAAAGAAGCACAAGGAAAGTTAACAAGTCATATTTCAGTCATAAGTACTAATTCTCAAGACTTTACGGTCACAAAATCTTTCTCCATAAAACATTCTAAAAGCAGGTGAGACTTGCCTTCCACATGGTCTGGTTTAGTTGAAGCTCCTATGGAGGTAAAGTGATTGATTACATTATTTCTTATGTAAGGGTTATTAACTAAGGATCTATGGATAGGTTTCAGGGAGGCACTGCATGAATCCCTAAAAGGGTATATACAAGTTTGTGTGCACGTGTGACTACGAATCCTGTGGCTGTCCTCTTCAGAGAACTAAAGAATTACTCAGAGGGCAAAAAACATTCAGTCACATATTTGACTTTATCTGATTTAAGGACCCTTCACCAATACCTCCACTGAGTTTTAGGTTTTGCCTCAAGCTCACCTAATGTTATCTCCTATTCCAAATTGCAGGTCCTCATGAATTAATCCTCACAGGATTAATAACTAAGTTTCTCATCCCTAAACAGCCCGCACCCAAACAGAAGAAATTATATATTCTCCCACTCTCTACTCTTCCATGCTATCACCAAGCTGTAATATAGAAGCCTTGCTATGTTCTTAGTGTGTATGTAAATTCCTAAAAGCATAGATGAAGAGGTGGAATCAATAGAGGCATCATGGAGCATCTTTTTGTGCCAAAAAGGAAGTACTCAAAAAATGATGGACACAGGAGTCAACTTAAAGGGGGTCTTACTGACCAAATCTGGGGCAATTTGAGCATGAAGATAAATAATAATAGTAAAATATTATTACCTATTAAGAATCCATGAGTTCATACTGTTATAAATGGACAGATAAATGGGGGAGGAGGTGTGGGTGGAAAGCTCCTCCTCATAGTAGAAAGCCAACTAATTAACAAAGATGGAATGATGAAATTAGAAAATTACTATTTAACAACCATCATAATAACTGATTTGGGCAAGGATCATCAATGAATGCTAAAACTACTGGGCCAAAATTTGAGGAGTAACTGAATATTTACATAGTCTCAAAGTATCTTCCCTATAAGATACTTATTAACTGAAAAGGGTAAAACAGTAACCTTACAGTGGAGAAACTTGGCAGACGCCACCTTAACCAAATGATCAAAGTTGACAACACCAGTATGGGACAAATCAACACCTGATATGAACTTAGCATCACTTCTGTGATGTTCCTGCCAAAAATGCATAACCTGAATTTAATCATAAGGACACATCAGACAAACCAAAATTAAAGGACATTCTACAAAATATGTGACCTCTTCTGGAGATTCGGGAACTACTACAGATTAAAGGAGACTAAAAGAACATGACAACTGAATGCAATGTGTAATCTTTCATTTTCTTTTGCTTCAGGACATCATTGGGACAACTGATGAAATATGAGTAAGATCAGTAGACTGGTATATTACTGTTAATTTTCTAATTTTGATAAGCATACTATGGTCATGCAAGGGAATTCTTTGTTGTTAGAAGACACACACTTAAGTGTTTAGGAGTAAAGGAATACATATCTACAACTTACTCTTAAACAGTTCAGGAAAAATTATATACACATATGCAGAAACACAATTGAGAGAGAAAAATGGATAGGCCAAATATAGTAAAATGCTAATAATCATGGAACCTGAGAATTCTTTACACTATTAATGCAACTTTTCTATAAGTCTAATTATATCAAAAATTGTGTGAAAGGGAAGCTTCAGTGTCAATGAACCTGTCTGAGAATCCCCAAAGCTCTCCATTTGGGTCTCCTACTAAAGTTACAAAAGGCAGTCATGCAAAGAAGTGTCTGATACCTTGTTGTTTATGAAGCCGCTCCAACTCGGTCCTGAGATAGTACATCTTCTTCTGGCGAGCTTCCCGGTCACTCTTCAGCTTTTCCCTCTCTTCAATAACCTGCAAAGTACAAAATGCTAAGAGATCCTTTAGCCTCCAACATCCCTTTTCTATTGTTCTTTTCCATAAACCTTCACACTAGATAATATCTGAATGCAAGAATCCGAATGCCTGCACACAGAGGCTCTGACTTTATAGTGAAGGTGATATTTCATTCCAATCCAAGTGCCAGAATAGAATTATCCTTTCCAGAACTGTACTGACCGGAAAGTACTTTTTTCATACAGGAAGCACTACACTATCAGATAGTAGTTCTGAGTCCAGAAGGAGCCATCAAGAAGTGAACTAATATGTGTTACGGATGAAGCACTGTTAGCTGCATTACATATATCATCTTATTTAGTCATGATATTATCTGTTTCACGGTAAGAAAATTGAGGTTGCAAAAGACTAAGTAACACACCAAAAGATCATATAGTAAGATAATTTAAAATCCAGATACGCATGCCCTAAAGCCCCTGATCTTTCAACTGTATTACTATCACCTAATGGAAAAACAAATATGGCTTGTCTATATAAGGAGCTCATGTGAAAAATCTGTGTATTGTCAGCCCTGACTTAAGTACTAGGTTTTTAAACGTAAAGGGAAAGCACTAGTCTCCAGTGTCTCTGCAGTCTTAGGTTTTGTTGTATGGAACGTACCTTCCTATTTACCAAAAGACTTAAAAAAAAAAAAACCAAAAGACTGAGGTTCATGGCACCCAAGTACCATGGAAAATTAAGAGGTGTTTTTTGTCTTCTCAAGGATTAGCTAAATTTCTGTTCAACTGGAAAAAAAATGAGATTAGGCCTACAATTTTGCCTTTTCTACTTTTCTCCTCAGGTCTTAATAATTTTATTAGCAAACCAAATTTACACATATTACAATTTTATCATCCTTAGGTCACCTTAACAAAATGAGTTTTTAGTTATTAATGACCTGTAAAATTAACAGTACATATTAATTTTTCTATTCGAAATTCTTCTAATTTTATTAGCAAACCAAATTTACACATATTACAATTTTATCATCCTTAGGTCACCTTGTTTAACAAAATGAGTTTTTAGTTATTAAGGACCTGTAAAATTAACAGTACATATTTTCTATTCAAAATTCTTCTATTCTGTATTCCTCATCCCTACATAATTTTTACCTACTGCTCTAAAGCATCTAGAATTATTATATCTTTACCCTAGCCACTGCTCCCTTTCTATAGCCTGGGAACCCGATGAACAGTATAAAAACTACTTTTTTTAAAAAAAGTATAAAAACTACTTTTGACACTATAAAAACTACTTAAAAAAAAAAGTATAAAAAATATTATTATTCCTGGACTGTAAGTTAAGTTTTTTTGTTTTTTTTTTTGCTGTATGCGGGCCTCTCACTGTTGTGGCCTCACCCATTGCGGAGCACAGGCACCAGACGCACAGGCCCGGCGGCCACGGCTCACGGGCCCAGCCGCTCCGCGACATGTGGGATCTTCCCGGACCGGGGCACG
>NW_006776351.1:0-446 GCF_000442215.2 Lipotes vexillifer | reverse complement strand
TGTCTGAGGGCATTTATGTTGCTTCCATTACCTGGCGATTGTAAGTAGTGATGCAATGAACATGGCAGTGAATGTCTCTTCTTGATATATGCTTTTTACCTGGTTATATGTCCAGTAGAGGGATTGGTGGATCATATGGTAATTCTATAGTTAGTTTTTTAAAAAACTAAATACAATTCTATATAGTGACTCTATCAATTTACATTCAAAACAATAATGGAAGTGGGATCCTTTTCTCCACACCTTTTCCAGCATTTCCTGTTTGTAGATATTCTGATGCTGGACAGTCTAACTGGTGTGAGGTGATACCTAATTGTTCAATTTATTTCCGTGAGCAAGAGGTAGATCTTATCTATTACATATTTGGCTTATGGAACGCTATATGTGCTAATTTCAATCTCTGGTTATATGCAGCACCCCCACTCACCTTTCCCCTTGGGCAAGCA
>NW_006776350.1:0-1475 GCF_000442215.2 Lipotes vexillifer | reverse complement strand
CCGGGAAGATCCCACATGCCGCGGAGCGGCTGGGCCCGTGAGCCATGGCTGCTGAGTCTGTGCATCCGGAGCCTATGCTCTGCAACGGGAGAGGCCACAACAGTAAGAGGCCCACGTACCACCAAAAAAAAAAAAAAAAAAGTTTTAAAAATTTGTTCCACTTTGTATTTGAAAAGGAAAATATTTATTTAACATAATAAAGTGAGATGACTAGTGTTAAAATGCTTTTTAAAAATAATTTAGACTTCTGTCTACATTTAATATATCACAATGAGTGTTGTGTTCAGCATAATCTGTTGAGGGGCAGTTGAGTAGCTTTAGAGTAAATTGGTTTTGTTGAGTTTTTCTGTGTTTTATTTTAGTAAGTATTGAGGGAGTCAGAATTTGAAACTTACACACGTTCTGGTTTCTTCCCTCTAATGTACATCATCGATGAATGGGGAAATATTAATTTTAGAGGCACAGAATAATGTTTGGCTTCTTTGCATTCTGCCACGTCATCTGAGGCCTGGAAGACATCCAGGAGGACTTGTTTTACCTAAAATATTTACAACACAGCGTTGTAGAACCAGCACCTACTTAAATAGCCCTTCTATGCATTTTTTTGTCCCATTTGTTAAACTTAGCTCAAGCTGTTATCCTGAATGTTACAGGGAAACATGTTGAACATATTTCTTCTGCTAAAGAAATGTGTGCTTGACGTACCCCTGGAGCTGGCTACCTAGCAGATACAGTCATTTGGATAAAGGGTGGGACTGTCAGTATTGTGGTTCTGATCCTCAAACAACCCAATTTTTTTTTTTTTCACTTTCTAGCCACAGAACACAATCCTAATCCCATCCGTTAATCATAATATGTACCAAAAATAGCATGCACATCACCATTGTCCCTAAAATTCACTGAAAATAAAATCCCATACTGCCCTGTGATTATTATGCATTTTCAGTGTCAGTGTCATCTGCCCAGATATATATTTTTCCATCATATACTTTCTGAAGGCAGAAGTTTCTCATAAACTTAAATGTCAGTAAAGAATACAAGCTTTGGGTCTGCGTAGATGTGCCCAAGACATTTCCTTGCCCATAAGCTGTGCACTAAAGCACTGGACAAAGAGTTTAGAATCCTTCCCTGATCCTTGCTATTAACTCTCTGGAATGTAGACCTAACTCCTCCTTCGATGGGATCATCTGTGGTATGGTTTACTGAGACGTGAGCCAGGTCCCCTGCTCTATCTTATATTTGTGGTTAGAATAATTTTGACGAAACCTCCGCAGTCTTATGGCTAAAGGCTGAAACAATTATTATCTTGGATGTGTAACAAGAGTAGTGATAAAGGAAAGACTATAGGTTTAAAAACCAGCGATATTTACAGTAAATTTTAAGAGAATGGAGGAAAGCAGCGCTACTATATTTAATTCACTAAGTCTTAAAACTTGACTGAAACTAAACCACTTTTTTTTTTTTTTTTTTTTTTT
>NW_006776349.1:0-255 GCF_000442215.2 Lipotes vexillifer | reverse complement strand
AAGACCTGTACTCAGAAAACTATAAGACACTGCTGAAAGAAATCAAAGATGATATAAACAGATTGAGGTATAAATCATATTCTTGGACTAGAAGAATCAATATTGTGAAAATGACTATACTACACAAAGTAATCTACAGATTCAGTGCAATCCCTATCAAATTACCAGTGGCATTTTGTACAGAACTAGAAGAAAAAAATCTTAAAATTTGTATGGAGACACAAAAGACCCCCAATAGCCAAAGCAGTCTTGAGG
>NW_006776347.1:0-600 GCF_000442215.2 Lipotes vexillifer | reverse complement strand
TCAGGATGAAACCTGGATTTACCACATCTACACCCAAAGCTGGGTGAGACATAAGGCTGCACACTAGGGGCTGATAGGATTCGTGAGGTTTGGTAAGCAAATGCAAAACCTTTGAGTCATACTGCACGGTATCCATTCCATGGGGCCCAACTCCCCAGGTTTAATCGCTTCTTCCTTACACTAAAACATTCATGGGAATCACAGAGTATGGTCCACCGTGTGATCGGGCAAACTTCCTAAAATGCATCTCAGTTCACGTGCCCTGGAACACGTGTTGGCCGTTCAAGACGCTTTCCTGACACTCCTCACACTTGCAGAGTCAGTGCCTTTAACGCCCTGTTTGGCACACTTTGCAATTTCTGCATAAGATGGACAGGAATGGGGAGAACCAATGAGAGACTAGCTGTAGGTGTTTGGACGGGCACACTGAACTCTAATTTTCCACCAGCAATAAGAATGAACCAAAGCCTCAGCATGCCATGCCTGAACCAGACTAGGGTCTTAAGGAATCCTGTGGGATGGCTGCCATCTCAGAAAAAAGCGAGGGGAGAAAAGGAGCTGAGGGCCACTGTAATTCACAAACCTGCAGAGTTATAAATG
>NW_006776345.1:599392-622072 GCF_000442215.2 Lipotes vexillifer | reverse complement strand
GGTCGTTGAGTGAAGCTGGGTCTTGGCATTGAGATGGAGATCTCTGGGAGATTTTCGCCATTTTATATTATGTAGAGCTGGGAGGTCTCTCGTGGACCAGTGTTCTGAACTTGGCTATCCCACCTCAGAGGCACATCCGTGATGCCTGGATGGAGCACCAAGAGCCTTTCATCCACAGAGCTCAGAATAAAAGGGAGAAAAAATAGAAAGAGAGAAAGCAAGAAGATAAAATAAAATAAAGTAAAATAAAATGAAATAACGTTATTAAAATAAAAAATAATTGTTAAGAAAACATTTTAATAAATAACAAGCAACCAAAACTAAATGGACAGACAGAACCCTAGGACAAATGGTAAAAGTAAAGGCAAAGACATATCACACACAGAAGCATACACATACACACTGAAAAAAGAGAAAAAGGGGAAAAAATATATGTGTATCTTTGCTCCCAAAGTCCACATCCTCAATTTGGGATGATTAATCGTCTATTCAGGTATTCCACTGATGCAGTGTACATCAAGTTGATTTTGGAAATTTAATCCTCTGTTCCTGAGGCTGCTGGGAGAAATTTCCCTTTCTCTTCTTTGTTCACACACCTCCCGGGGTTCAGCTTTGGATTTGGACCCGCAGCTGTGTGTAGGTCACCTGAGGGTGTCTGTTCTTCACTCAGGACAAGGTTAAAGGAGCAGCTGATTCGGGGGCTCTGGCTCACTCAGGCCTGGGGGGCGGGGAGAGGGGTATGGATGCGGGGCAAGCCTGCAGTGGTAGAAACCAGCATGATATTGCAATAGCCTGAAGTGCGTAGTGTGTTCTCCCAGGGAGGTTGTCCCTGGATCACGGGACCCTGTCAGTGGTGGACTGCACAGGCTCCTGGAAGGAACTCAGGCCTGGGGGGCGGGGAGAGGGGTATGGATGCGGGGCAAGCCTGCAGTGGTAGAAACCAGCATGATATTGCAATAGCCTGAAGTGCGTAGTGTGTTCTCCCAGGGAGGTTGTCCCTGGATCACGGGACCCTGTCAGTGGTGGACTGCACAGGCTCCTGGAAGGAAGGGGAGGTGTGGATAGTGACCTGTGCTTGCACACTGGCTTCTTGGTGGCTGCAGCAGCAGCCTTAGCGTCCCATGCCCATCTGTGGGGTTCGCGCTGATAGCCGAGGCTCACGCCCATCTCTGGAGCTCCTTTAAGCAGTGCTCCAGATCCCCTCTCCTCGTGCACCAGGAAACAAAGAGGCAAGAAAAAGTCTCTTGCGTCTTCGGCAGCTCCAGACTTTTTCCCAGACTCCCTCCCGTCTAGCTGTAGCACACTAGCCCCCTTCAGGCTGTGTTCACACCGCCAACCCAAGTCCTCTCCCTGGGTCCAACCAAAGCCCGAGCCTCATCTCCCAGCCTCCGCCCGCCCCGGTGGGTGAGCATACAAGCCTCTCGGGCTTGTGAGTACTGGTCGGCACAGATCCTCTGTGCGGGAATCTCTTCGTTTTGTCCTCTTCACCCTGTTGCTGCGCTCTCCTCTGTGGCTCTGAAGCTCCCCGCCTCCGCCACCCACAGTCTCCGCCTGCAAAGGGGCTTCCTAGTGTGTGGAAACATTTCCTCCTTCACAGCTGCCTCCCACTGGTTCAGGTTCCGTCCCTATTATTTCGTCTCTGTTTTTTCTTTTGCCCTACCCAGGTACGTGGGGAGTTTCTTGCCTTTTGGGAGGTCTGAGGTCTTCTGCCGGCGTTCAGGTGTTCTGTAGGTGCTGTTCCACATGTAGATGTATTTCTGATGTATTTGTGGAGAGGAGGATGATCTCCACGTCTTACTCTTCCACCATCTTGAAGCTCCTCTCCACATTCATTTTTAAATGCTGCTTGTGACCCATAAAATTAATTTTGTGAGTCACTAATGGTTTGTGATCCATGAGTTGAAAACATTCCTGTAGAACTTTACCAAAAGATAAAATTTCTAGGTCATAGTGTTTGTACATTTTCGACTGTATTGGGTAATGCCCAATTGTTTTCTGAAATGATTGTGCCAATTTACAACCCCTTCAACAGTTTAAAAGTGTTCCTCTTAGTATACATCTTTATTCCCAACACTTGATATAAGATTTCCTCATCTTTGCCAATCTAGCAACTGTAACGTGGTATCTTATTGTATTTTAACTTGAATTTCTGTGATTATTAATGAGGTTGAGCATCTTTTCATATGCTTGTTAGTAATTCTTATTTCCTGTACTGTAAGAGACTATTCAGATTTTTTAAACCAATTTCTCTCATTTAGTTTTTGGGTTGTTTTTTTTTTTTTTGGTACGTGGGCCTCTCACTGTTGTGGCCTCTCCTGTCGCGGAGCACAGGCTCCGGACGCGCAGGCTCAGCGGCCATGGCTCACGGGCCCAGCTGCTCCGCGGCATGTGGGATCTTCCCGGACCGGGGCATGAATCCGTGTTCCCTGCATCAGCAGGTGGACTCTCAACCACTGCACCACCAGGGAAGCCCTCTCATTGAGTTTTTAAAGTTCATTTATTTTGGACAGCTTCCTTGTCAGTTATATGTGTTGCATATATGTTTCCACATTTCATGGCTTCTGTTTTTTTTTTCTTGTTATGTTTTTTCCCCTTTTGAATGAAGATTGTATCTTCATTTTAATGTTACCAGATTTTTCATTCTTTTCAATTATGTCTTGTACTTTTGATATTTGTTTGATGGATCCTTTTCTACCACAAGGTCACAAAAATTTTCTCCTATATCATATTTTAAAACATTTATAATTCTGCCTTTCCCTAGTAGATTTCTAAATCATTTAAATTTAGTTTGGGTTTGTGGTATGAGGCCAGTGGTCTAATTTCATTTTATTCCATCTGGATAACCAGTTTTCCCAGAATTATATATTGAAAAGTCTATCTTTCACTGATCTACAATGGAAGTTCTATCATAAATTAAGTTTTCATATGTGTATAGGTCTGTTTATTGACCCACTATTTTGTTCCATGGGTAAGTTTATGCCTATCCTGGGCCAATACTACAACATATGGATTAGTATAGCTTTATAATTCTTAATATCTGGTAAAGTAAAACTCTCCACCTTGTTCTTGAAAAGTGTCTTAGCTACTCTTGGTCTTTTGCATCCATGTTCATCAGAGATATTGGCCTGTAATTATTTTATTCTCATGGTGTCCTTTTTTGGCTTTGCTTTCAGAGTAATGTTGGCCTCATAAAATGAGTTTGGAAGCATTTCCTCCTGTTCAGTTTTATGGAAGAGTTTGAGAAGTATTGTCATTGATCCTTCTTTAAATGTTTGGTAATATTCACCAGTGGAGCCATCTGGCCCTTGACTTTTGGTTGTTAGAAGGTTTTCTATTACTTATTTAATCTCATCTTAGTAATCATTCTGTTCAGATTCTCTATTTCTTCATTATTCAGTCTTTGTAGGGTGGGTTTACAGGAATTTATCCATTCCTTCTAGATTTTCCAATTTGTTGGTGTCCAGTTGTTGATAGTGGTTGCTTATGATCCTTTGTAATCTGTAGTAACAGTTGTTTTGTCTCCTCTGAGAGAGTGGCTCTGGTGCCTGAGACACAGACACATGCAGAACAGCAGTGAAGCTGCTGTCTGGTGCATAGTCACACATGGAGAATCCTTGGCTCTGGGGTCCAGGTTTTACATGGGGTTGGGTGGGTCTGGCAGCCCTGGTCCCGGGATAGTGTGACAACTCTTTCTCAGGGGAATTTAGCAGTGTCTTTCTCTCCAGGGGGTCCATGGCATCACTGGTTGAGCTTTTACCTCATTGGCAAAAGCTGCTGGTGTCCTCCATGGAGCCAGCTGCTGGGGTCTGCACTGACACACAATATGGGGTCCTCTACTATGAAAGCCACAGGCTACCCGTGGCTGTCATGGGACTGTTGAGCCCCTTAGTGGCAAAGGCTGCCAGGGCCTGGCAGAGCAGGCCACTGGGGACCACATTGGCACATGCTGTATGACTGATACTGATAGCCAAAGCCTTTTTTCTGTGTTCCTAGCCCTCTTCAGACATTTCAGCTAAGCTGATCTCCCCAACAATCTTTTCCATGCAGTTATTCTATTATTCCACTGTGTTGTTGTAGGCTCTTTTTTCCATAGCCTTATTGCGATATTAATTGACATGTAACATTGTGTTAGTTTAAGCTGTGCAATGTGATATGATATATGTATATATTGCAAAGGTATATTTACCACAATAAGTTTAGTTAACGCATCCTTCACCTCACATAGTTACCATGTTGTTGTTGTTGTTATAGTGAGAATGTTAAAGCTCTATTCTCATAGCAACTTACAAGTGTACAATACAGCATGGTTAACTGTACTCACCAAGTTGTACACGGGATCCTTGGAGCTGACTCATCTTATAATTGAAGGTTTGTACACTTTTACCAATATCTACCTATTTTTCCCACCCCTCAGACCCTGGCAACCACCATTCTACTCTCTGTTTCCATGAGTTTGATGCTTTTAGATTCCACGTATAAGTGAGATCATACAGTATTTGTCTTTCTCTGTCTAACTTATTTAAGTTAATATTATGCACTCAAGGTCCATCCATGTTGTTGCAAATGACAGAGTTTTTTTTCTTTTTTAAGGCTGAATAATTTCCATAGTATATACATACCGCATTTTCTTTATCCATTCATCCATTGACAGAGACTTAGGTTGTTTCCATGTCTTGGCTTATTGTGAATAATGCTACAATGAATATGGGAGTTCAGATACCTCTCTGAGATATCAATTTCATCTCCTTCAGATACATACCCAAAAGTAGGATTGCTCGATCATATGGCAGCTGTACTGTTATTTTTTGGAGGAAGCTCCGTTCTGTTTCCAACAGTGGCTTTACCAAATGTTGTCTAATTATTGATCTTTGTGGAGGAACAGAGGCTGGAGTCTCCTACTCTGTCATCTTGGTGACATCACTATTCTTGCTATAGGTTTTTAAATTGGATTCTTGAGCCTTCTCAAGACTATTTTTGTTCATGGATAGCTGTCTTTGTTTTTCGAGGGGGACAAAGGCTGGTAGCTCTTACTCTGTCATCTTGCTGATGTTAATCCCCCTCATTACTGTTTGAAATATTCTTCTGTTCCTCTCTTTTTCTTCTTATTCTGGTATTCCCATTATGCATGTGCATAATATTTTTTAGTTGTCCCACAGTTCTTGTATATTCTGTTCTGGTTTTTTTTTTCAGCCTTTTTTATGTTTGCCTTTCAATTTTGGAGGTTTATACTGAGATATCCTCAACCTTAGAGATTCTTTCCCCAGCCATGTCCAATCTACTACTGAGTCAATTAAAGACATTCATTCCTGTTATGGTGTTTTGACCTATAGGATTTCTTTTCAGTTCTTTCTTAGAACGTCCATCTCTCTGTTTACATTGCCCATCTGTTCTTGCATGCTGTCTCCTTTGTCCATTAGAGCCCATAACATATTAATCATAGTTGTTTTAAGTTCCCAGTCTGATAATTCCACCATCCCTGCCATATCTGAATCTGGTTCAGATGCTTGGTTTTTCTCTTCAAACTGTATTTTTACCTTTTTGAATGCCTGGTAATATTTTTTTAATAGCTGGACATGACTTATTGAATAAAAGGAACTGCTGTAAATAGACCTTTAATAACATGGTAGTGATATGTGAGGGTGGGGGGAGCATTCTATAGTCCTATAATTAGGTGTCAGTCTTTTAGTGAGCCTGTGCCTCTGGACTGTTAACTTCACACTTGCTTATTGTACCCCTCCTTTAGGTGGGAAAGTATGTCTACAGTGGGCTGGAATTGTGTATTTCCCTTGCCCCATGTGGAAGCATTTGGGTTACTTCCCTTCCTCTAGATCAGTTAGGCTCTGATAAATCCCAACAGGTTGGGATCTCGTTAAACAGTACAGACCTTATTAAGAAGAACAGAATGCTCTTGCATGTTTCAAAATGTTTCCTTTTTCTCTTCCCCTGCTGGAAGCAAAAAGGGATTTTTTCCTATATTCACTATGAGAACCTAATAGAATTCCAGGAAGTAAAACTGACAGATATGTGAAGGGCCCCCAGTGACTGAGTCCTCCTGGAGTTTTTATCTCTCAAACTTGACACACCATTCCTCCAGCAATTCTTCAAGTTAAGTTCAATTTTCCCTACTCTGGCACAGATTCTCACAGAGATTTCTGCTCATGCAGTTTTGCTCGGGTAAGCTGTGATTTGCTGTATCTGTTAGTCTCTCCAATTTTGGAGGCTGTAGTATGCCCTCTGACCTCACTTCTCTCATGTATCTAAGAATAGTTGTTGAATTTACAAATGGTATATCCAGTAATAGGTTCATATCCAATACATACAAAGAACTCATACAACTCAACATCAAAACAACAAATAAACTGATTTAAAAATGGGCAGAGTACCTGAATAGGCATTTTTCTCAAGAAGGCATAAAGATGACCAACAGGCACATAAAAGATGCTCAACATCACTAATCATCAGGGAAATGCAAATCAAAACCACAATGAGATATCACCTCACACCTATCAGATTTGCTATTACCCAAAAGGCAACAAATAACAGGTGTTGGCAAGGATATGGAAAAAGGGAAACTCGTGCACTGTTGGTGGGAAGGTAAACTGGTGTACCAGCTAAGGAAAACATTACGGGGATTCCTCAAAAAATTAAAAATAGAACTGTCATATGACCCAGAAATTCCACTCCTGGGTATTTATCCAAAGAAAATGAAAACACTAATTAAAACATACATAGGCATCCCTATGTTTATTGCAGCATTATTTACAATAGCTATGATATGGAAGTAACCTAAGTGCCCATCAATAGATGAATGGATAAAGAAGATGCATGTACACACATACACACACACAATGTTATATTATTCAGCCATAAAAAAAGAATGAAACCTTCCCATTTGTGACAACATGGATGGACCTAGAGGGTATTATGCTAAGTGACATAAGTCAGACACAGAAAGAGAAATGCTGTATGATTTCACTTAGATGTGGATCTAAAAAACAAAACAAATGAACAAACATAACAGGACAGAAACAGAGTTAGAGATACAGAAAATAGACTGGCGATTGGCTGTGGAGAGGGGAGTGAAAGAAGAGAGAAATACATGAAGTGGATTAAGAGGTACAAACTTTCAGTTTCAAAATAAATGTCACTGGTATGAAATGTACAGTGTGGGGAAAATAGTCAAAAACTATGTAATATCTTTGTATGGTGACATAACCAGAATTATTGTGGTGATCATTTTGAAATGTATAAAGATGCCAAATCACTATGTTGTGCAACAGGAACTAACACAGTGTTGTAGGTCAATTGTACTTCAAAAACAAACTAACTCATAGAACAAGAGATCAACTTTGTGGTTACCAAAGGAGGGGGGTGGAGGGAGGGGGAATTGGCAGTCAAAAGGTACAAACTTCCAGTTATAAGATAAATAAGTACTACAGATGTGATATACAACATGATAAATACAATTAACACTGCTGTATGTTATATATGAAAGTTGTTAAGAAAGTAAATCCTGAGTACTCATCATAAGGAAAAAATTTTAAATTTCTTTAACTTTTCATCTATATCAGATGACGGATATTTACTAAAGTTATTGCGATAATCATTTCATGATATATATAAGTCAAATCATTATGCTGTATACCTTATACAGTTCTTTATGTCAATTATATCTCAATAAAACTGGAAGGAAAAAAATGTATTCACTTGTATATCTCCCTCAGCAACAGCAATTTGGCATCCATCTATGGACAAAAGTACCTTTGTGGGAGCTGTGGGATCCAGCACCTGGTGCCTAAGGGCCCAGGAGGAATATTACCCACCCATATGTCAGATAATAGCCATACATTCCTTGGTCCCAGCTGTGGACCCTGAAATGCACCATGAACTAACTCCAGCCCCTCTAGGCCATTGTCTGGAAGCCCCTGGAGCACAAGCAATCAAAGAAAAAACAGATGAATTGAACTTTATCAAAATTAAAAAGTTTTGTGCTTTAAATGACACTATAAAGCATGTGAAAAGACAGCACACAGAATGGTACAAAAATCTTTGCAAATCATATATTTGAGAAGGGTCTACTATACAGAATATATAAAGAACTACAACTCAACAACAAAAAGACAAACAACCAATAAAAATGGCCAAAGAATTTCAACAAATGTTTCTTCAAAGAAGACATACAAATGGACAATTAAGCACATGAATAGATGATCAACGTTAGTATGAGGAAAATGCAAATCAAAACCACAATGAGATGTCAATTCACACACACTAGGATGGCTATAAAGAAAAATAATAGACAATAACATATATTGTTTAGAATGTGGAGAAATTGGGACCCTCCTCCATTATGGATGAGAATATGAAGTTGTTCAGCCACTGTGGAAAACAGTGTCTCAAAACATTAGCCATATTCTCACAGAACTAGAACAAATAATTTTAAAATTTGTATGGAAACACAAAATACCCCAAATAGCCAAAACAATCTTACAAAGAACAGAGTTGGAGGAATCATGCTCCCTGACTTCAGACTATACCACAAAGCTACAGTAATCAAAACAGTATGGTACTGGCACAAAAATAGAAATACAGACCAATGGAACAGGATAGAAAGCCCAGAAATAAACCCACACACTTACAGTCAATTAATCTATGACAAAGGAGGCAAGAATATACGATGGAGAAAAGACAGTCTCTTCAATAAATAGTACTGTGGGAACTGGAGAGCTACATTTGAAAGAATGAAATTAGAAATTCTCTAATACAATATACAAAAATAAACTCAAAATGAATTAAAGACCTAAACATAAGACTGGATACTATAAAACTCCTAGAGGAAAACATAGGCAGGACACTCTTTGACATAAATTGAAGCAATATATTTTTGTATCCATTTCCTAAAGTAAAGGAAATGAAAGCAAAAATAAACAAATGGGGCTGGAGATTCAAGATGGCAGAGGAGTAGGTGGACATGAAGTTCAACTCTCTCCATGGATGCATCAGGAATACATCTATAAATGCAACAATTCTCACAGAACACTGGCTGAAAACTAGCGGAAGACCTTGGACACTGGAAAGGACTATAAAGATCCCTGCATAACTGGGTAGGACGGAAAAAAATAAGAAGGGAGAAGGAGGAGGAGAGAAAGTGAGACGGGACCTGCACCCTGGAATGGGGGAGCTGAAGTAGAGGAATGATTCCTGAATTCAGGGGAACCCCTCTCCGACAGGGAAATTCTCTCTCTGATGGGGTAATCGATTGGGACAGTAAGGGAAGCATTTGAGGCTGTTGGAAGAGGGTAAAGTGGCCGATCTGTGGCACATGGGACAGACTAAGAAATACAAAGATGGTCCATACCACAGCCCTACATGCCCTAGACTGGGATGTGTGTTCACAGGTGTGCAAGGGGGCTGGGAGCTGGGGCGTGGGGATTGGAGAACAGGCTCAGAGTGAGAACTGCTGTTGGCTGTGGGGATACAGACTGAGGGGATGAGAGGGAGGAATCTCCAGCAGGGAATACCTATAGAGGAAGACTTGACTGCCATGGAAGCAGAGCACTATTAATAGGTAACACGCAGGGGGAAGAGCTGCTATTATAACCTCTGTCTCCCCACATGCTGGCGCCTGCTGACAACAATAAAAGAAGCCCCTCAGGGCTGACTCTTGCACGCCAGTTGCAGCGCAATAAAAAAAGAGCCCTCTCAGGGCTGGCCCTCACACGCCTGCTGCTGAGTGCCAGAAAAACCCCGGCCAGGGCTGGACATCACATGTCTTACACCAGGCGCCAGAAAAATCCCTCACTAGGGCCATATCTCTTGCACTTTGGCCACCAGCTTCCCTGTGCATTTGGCTCTGCCAGAGCTCCTGCAATCCAAGCAGTCATACCACCTCTGTGCCCGGTTCTCACAGGGGCAGACCCAAGAGTTCTAAGGCAGCCTCAGGACCAGACTCTTGTGGGTGGACCACATGCAGAGGTGGGGATAAAACCAAAGGTGAACCCCAGGGACGAGGTGACTAAGGAAGAAGAATGAAAATCTTTCCATCATCTATACAAGCTGCAGATTAAATCCCTGCAATCAGCTAGGTAGACCCTGCATCTATGGAATATCTGAGTAGACGATGAGTGTTCCCACAAATGAAAACGGTCTAGCTCTGGCAGCTGCAGACTTTGGGGGCAAGCACATGCAGGAATTAGGCCAGATCAGTGTCTGAGTGGTCCCCACAGGGCCCACAGCAGGTCCAAAGACCAACCCAGAGGCAGAGGAGAGCCTCTTCGGGAGGCGGAGGTGGGCTGTGGCTCACGGCATGTGCAAGGACACTTACAGCAGAGACCCCAGGGAAACATAATTATTACTATTAATTTTATTAAGGTTTGATTCATACTGTTGTTGGTTCTAGCTTGTTTTTTGGTTTCTTTTTCTTTCTTTTGTTTGTTTGCTTGTTGTTTTAGTTTTTTTTTTAGTTTAGTCTTTTGGGATCTCTGTGTTTTATAACATATTTTTAGCTTTTTTTATACATTTCTATTTTTACTTTGTTTTTCTGTTGTTCTGTGTCCTTTTCCCTTATTTTTTCCTTCTTTTTCTTTAATATATTTTTCTATTTTTAAATATATTTCCATTTCTACTTTGCTGTTCTGTTATCCTGTGTTTTTTCCCTTTTTATTTTATTATTATTATTGTAATCATTTTTATAGCTTGTTCTGTTTCCTTGCTTTATTCTTCAGTTGGCACATTGCTTTGGTTGTGTTTTTAGGCTATGTGTTTTTGTTAGTTTTAATGCTAATTGTTTGATTTCATTTTTGAGTTTTTCTATTGTCTGGTTGTTCTCTTGCTTTTTGTTTTATTTGGCTCTGTTTTTGTTTCTTTTGTGTGTGTGTGTGTTTCCTTGTTTCTGTTTTTGTTTGATTTTGTTCTTACCATTTCTCTGGGGTTTTGTTTGTCTTTTTTTCCCCCTTTTTCTTTAAAATATTTTCTATTTTTAAACATATTTCTGTTTCTTCATTGCTTTTCTGTTGCTCTGCCTTCTTTCCCCTCTTATTTTTTGGTTTCATTACTTTCCTTGCTTCATTCTTCAGTTGGCACTCTGCTTTGGTTTTGTTTTTTGGTTTTGGGTTTTTGCCAGCTTTTTTGTTTAATTTCGTTCTGGGGTTCTTTTGTTTGGTTGTTCTCTTGCTTTTTTTTTTTTTTTGTGGTACGCAGGCCTCTCACTGTTGTGGCCTCTCCCTTTGTGGAGCACAGGCTCCGGGCATGCAGGCTCCAGACACTCAGGCTCAGCAGCCATGGCTCACAGGCCCAGCCGCTCCACAGCATGTGGGATCCTCCTGGACCAGGGCACAAACCCATGCCCCCTGCATCGGCAGGCAGACTCCCAAACACTGCGCCACCAGGGAAGCCCTGTTCTCTTGCTTTTTGATTTATTTGCTTCTGTTTTTGTTTCTTTTGTGTATGTGCATGTTTCCTTATTTCTGTTTCTGTTTGTTTGACTTTACATTTTACCATTTGTCTTGGGTTTTGTTAGTCTTTTTTTCTTTCTTTGTTTTAAATCCCCAGTATTGCTGGGACAAGCGACATGTGGGGTCTTGGTCCCTCAACCAGAAGTCAGGCCTGAGGCTTGGGTGGAAGCACCAAGTCCAGTATGCTGGACCACTAGAGAATTCCTGACCCCAGGGAAGATTAATCACTGAGAGCTCACATGAAGGCCTCCATCTGAATCCAAGACCCAGCTCCACCCAACTGCCAAAAGCTCCCAGAGCTGGATGCCTCACACCAAACAACAAACAAGACAGGAACACAAACCCACCCATCATCACACAGACTACCTAAAGTCATAGTAACCTCACAGACACCCCAAAATACACCATCTGACATGGCCCTGCTCATCAGAGGGAAAAGACTCAGCTACACCCACCAGAACTGAGGCACCAGTCCCTCCTATCAGGAAACCTACACAAGACACTGGACCAACACCACCACTGGGAGCAGAGAACAGAAGCAAGAAACTATGACCCTGCAGCCTAGGGAAAGGAGACCTCAAATACTGTAAATTGGACAAAATGAGAAGACAGAGAAATATCTTGCAGGCAAAGGAGCAAGATAAAATCACACAAGACCAAATATATAAAGAGGAAATAGGCAAACTACCTGAAAAAGAATTCAGATAAATGATAGTAAAAATGATCCAAAATCTTGGAAATAACATAAAGAAAAGACAAGAAATGTTTAACATGGACCTAGAAGAACTAAAGAGCAAACAAACAGTAGTGAACAACACAATAACTGAAATTAAAAATACTCTAGAAGGAATCAATAACAGAATAACTGAGGCAGAATAATGGGTAAGTGAGCTGTTAGAATGTTAGAAATAACTGTCATAGAGCAGAATAAAGAAAAGAGAATGAAAAGAATGGAGGACAGTCTCAGAGACCTCTGCAACATTAAGTACACCAACATTCGAAATATAGGCATCCCAGAAAAAGAATATAAAAAGAAAGGGTCTGAGAAAATATTTGAAAAGATTATAGTAGAAAACTTCCACAACATGGGAAAGGAAATAGTCAACCAAGTCCAGGAAGCACAGAGAGCCCATACAGGATAAACCCAAGGAGAAACACTCCAAGACACATATTAATCAAACTAACAAAAATTAAACACAAAGAAAAAATATTAAAAGGAGCAAGGGAAAAGCAACAAATAACATATAAGGGAATGCCCATAAGGTTAACAGCTGATCTTTCAGCAGAAACTCTACAGGCCAGAAGGGAGTGGCAAGATATATTTAAAGTGATGAAAGGGAAAAACCTACAACGAAGATTACTCTACCTATCAAGGATCTCATTCAGATTTGATGGAGAAATTAGAACATTTACAGACAAGCAAAAGCTAAGAGAATTCAGCACCACCAAACCCGTTTTACAACAAATGCTAAAGGAATTTCTGTAGGCGGGAAAAACAAGAGAAGGAAAAGACTTACAAAAACAACCCCAAAACAATTAAGAAAAGTGTAATAGGAACATACATATCAATAATTACCTTAACTGTAAATGGATTAAATGCTCCAACCAAAAGACACAGATGGCTGAATGGATAAAAAAACAAGACCTGTATACATGCTGTCTACAAGTGACCCACTTCAGACCTAGGGGTACACACAGACTGAAAGTGAGGGGATGGAAAAAGATATTCCAGGCAAATGGAAATCAAAAGAAAGCAGGAGTAGCAATATTCAAATAGACAAAATAGACTTTAAATTAAGACTATTACAAGAGACAAGGAAGGACACTACATAATGCTCAAGGCATAAATCCAAGAAGAAGATATAACAATTGTAAATATCTATGCACCCAGTATAGGAGCACCTCAATACATAAAGAAAATAAGAGACATAAAAAGGAAAATCAATAGTAACAAAATAATAGTAGGCGACTTCAACACCCCACTTACACGAATGGACAGATCATCCGAACAGAAAATAAATAAGGAAACACAAGTTTTAAATGACACTTTAGACCAGATGACCTTAATTAATATTTATAGGACATACCATCCAAAAACAACAGAATACACTTTCTTCTCAAGTGCACATGGAACATTCTCCAGGATAGATCACATCTTGGGCCACAAATCAAACCTTGGTAAATTTAAGAAAATTGAGATCATATCAACAATCATTTCCAACCACAATGCTATGAGACTAGATATAAGTTACAGGAAAAAAAACTGTAAAAAATGGAGAAATATGGAGGCTAAACAATATGCTACTAAACAGCTAAGAGATCACTGAAGAAATTAAAGAGGAAATAAAAAAATACCTAGAAACAAATGACAATGAAAAAATGACCCAAAACCTATGGAATGCAGCAAAAGCAGTTCTAAGAGGGAACTTTATAGCAATACAATCCTACCTCAAGAAACAAGAAAAGTCTCAAATAAACAACCTGATCTCACACATAAAGCAACTAAAGAAAGAACAAAAACCAAAAAAAAAAAAAAAAAACGCCCAAAATTAGCAGAAGGAAAGAAATCATAAAGATCAGATCAGAAATAAATGAAAAAGAAATGAAGGAAATGATAGCACAGATCAACCAAACTAAAAGCTGGTTCTTTGAGAAGATAAACAAAATTGATAAACTATTAGCCAGACTCATCAAGAAAAAAAGGGAGAAGACTCAAATCAATAGAATTAGAAATGAAAAAGGAGAAGTAAAAACTGACACTGCAGAAATACAAAGGATTTTGAGAGACTACTACAAGCAACTATATGCCTATAAAATGGAGAACCTTGAAGAAATGGACAAATTCTTAGAAAAGTACAACCTTCCAAGACAGAACCAGGAAGAATTGGAAAACATGAACAGACCAATCACAAGCACTGAAATTGAAACTGTGATTCAAAATCTTCCAGCAAACAAAAGTCCAGGATCAGATGGCTTCACAGGCTAATTCTATCAAACATTTAGAGAAGAGCTAACACCCATCCTTCCCAAACTCTTCCAGAAAATTGCAGAGGAAGGAACACTCCCAAACTCATTCTACAAGGCCACCATCACCCTGATACCAAACCAGACAAAGATACTACAAGAAAGAAAGTTACAGACAAATATCACTGATGAATATATGCAAAAATCGTCAACAAAATACTAGCAAACAGAATACAACATATTAAAAGGATCTTACACCATAATCAAGTGGGATTCATCCCAGGGATGCAAGCGTTCTTCAATAAATGCAAATCAATCAGTGATACACCATCATACACCATGATCAAGTGGGGTTTATTCCAGGAATGCAAGGATTCTTCAATATATGCAAATCAATCAATGTGATACACCATATTAAAAAACTGAAGAATAAAAACCATATGATCATCTCAATAGATGCAGAAAAAGCTTTTGATAAAATTCAACACCCATTTATGATAAAAACTCTCCAGAAAGTGGGCATAGAGGTAACATACCTAGGTATAATAAAGGCTGTATATGACACACCCACAGCAAACATCATTCTCAATGGTGAAAAACTGAAAGCATTTCCTCTAAGATCAGGAACAAGACAAGGATGTCCACTCTCGCCACCATCATTTAACATAGTTCTGGAAGTCCTAGACACAGCAATCAGAGAAGAAAAAAATAAAAAGAATACAAATTGGAAAAGGAGAAGTAAAACTGTTACTGTTTGCAGATGACATGATACTATACATAGAGAATCCTAAAGATGCTACCAGAAAACTACTAGAGCTAATCAATGAATTTGGTAAAGGAGCAGGATACAAAATTAATGCACAGAAGTCTCTAGCATTCCTATACACTAACAGTGAAACATCAGGAAAAGAAATTAAGGAAACAATGCCATTTACCATTGCAGCAAAAAGAATAACATATCTAGGAATAAACCTACCTAAGGAGGCAAAAGCCCTGTAATCAGAAAACTATAAGATGCTGATGAGAGAAATCAAAGACGATACAAACAAATGCAAAAAAATACTATGTTCTTGGATTGGAAGAGTCAATATTGGGAAAATGTCTATACTACCCAAAGCATTCTACAGATACAATGCAATCCCTTTCAAATTACCAATGGCATTTTTCACAGAACTAGAACAAAAAATTTTACAATTTGTATGGAAACACAAAAGTTCCTGAATAGCCAAAGCAATCTTGAGAAAGAAAAACGGAGCTGGAGGAATCAGGCTCCCTGACTTCAGACTATACTACAAAGCGACAGTAATCAAGACAGTATGGTACTGGCACAAAAACAGAAAGATAGATCAATGGAACAGGATAGAAAGCCCAGAGATAAATCCATGCACTTACAGTCAATTAATCTGCAACAAAGGAGGCAGGAAATTTCAATAGAGAAAAGACAGCCTCTTCAATAAGTGGAGCTGTGAAAACTGGACAGCTACATGTAAAAGAATGAAATGAGAACACTTCCTAACACCATACACAAAAATAAGCTCAAAATGGATTAAAGACCTAAATGTAAGGCCAGAAACTATCAAACTCTTAGAGGAAAACATAGGCAGAACACTCTATGACATAAATCACAGCAAGATTCTTTTTGACCCAATTCCTAGAGAAACGGAAATAAAAACAAAAATAAACAAATGTGACTTAATGAAACTACACAGTGTTTGCACAGCAAAGGAAACCATAAACAAGACCAAAAGACAACTGCAGAATGGGAGAAAATATTTGCAAACGAAAGAACTGACAAGGGATTAATCTACAAAATATACAAGCAGCTCATGTAGCTTAATATCAATAAAACAAAGAACCCAATCCAAAAGTGGGTGGAAGACCAAAACAGACATTTCCCCAAAGAAGACATACAGATTGCCAACAAACACATGAAAGGATGCTCAACAACACTAATCATTAGAGAAATGCAAACCAAAACCGCAGTGAGGTGTTATCTCATAGTAGTCATAATGGTCATCATCAAAAAATCTATAAACAATAAATGCTAGAGAGGGTGTGGAGTAAAGGGAACCCTCTTGCACTGTTGATGGGAATGTAAATTGATACAGCCACTATGGAGAACAGTATCGATGTTCCTTAAAAAACTAAAAATAGTACTACCATATGATCCAGCAATCCCATTCCTGGGCATATATCCAGAGAGAACCATACTTTAAAAAGATATATGTTTCCCAATGTTCATAGCACTTTTTACAATAGCCAAAATATGGAGACAACCTAAATGTCCATCGACAGATGAATGGATAAAGAAGTACATATATACAATGGAATATTATTCAGCCATAAAAAGGAATGAAATAATGCCATTTGCAGCAATGTGTATGGATTGGAGAGTGTTATATTAAGTGAAACGAGTCAGACAGAGAAAGGTAAATACTGCATAAAGTCGCTTATATGTGGAATCTAAAAAATACAACAAACTAGTGAATGTAACAAACATCATCACAGATATAGAAAATGACCTAGTGGTTACCAGTGGGGAGTGGGGAGGGACAATATAGGGGTGGTGGATTGAGAGATACAAACTGTTGGGTGTAAGATAGGCTCAAGGATGTATTGTATAATATGGGGAATTTGGACAATATTTTGTAAGAACTGTAAATGGAAAGTAACCTTTAAAATTTTATAAAAATAAAATAAATTTTAAATAAAATAAATATAAATAAATAAATGTGAGAAGGAAAAAAGTTAACAATAGAATTACCATATTACCCAGCAATTCCACTCCTTGGTATAAATCCAAGATAAATGAAAACATATGGCCATACAAATACCCATACAGAAATTTTATATCACCATTATTCATAATATCCAAAAAGTGAAAACAACCCAAATGTCTATCAGCTGATGAAGGTATAAAGAAAATGTGGTCTCTAAACAATTGAATATCTTTCAGCAATAAAATGGAATTAAGTACATGTTGCAACATGTATGAACCTTGAAAACATGCTAATGGAAATAAGCCAGACACATAAGGCTAAATATTGTATGATTCCATTCATATGAAATGTCTAGTTCAGGCAAGTTCACAGAGACAGAAAGTAGACTAGTGGTTGCTAGAGGATGGGGAGAGGGAGGGTGCTTGGACTACCTGCTTATAGGTATGGGGTTTCTTTGATGGGGGTGATGGAAAAGTTCTGGAATTAGATAGACATGATGGTTACAGTGAATATACTAAAAACCACTGAACTGTATCCTTTAAAATGATGAATTGTGTCTTACGTGAAGTAGATCTCAATAAGAATAAACTGCTATAAGAGAAGAAAAACCTAGTATGTGTGAAACTCAGATTTCTTGCCTAGTATGAGGATTAATTTGTGGTGTGTAAAGACTCATTATTAGTTTACCTAGAAAATCTGTTTTACTATATCATGTCTACATTATTTCATTTCTTTCTTTTTAAATTAATTTTTTATTGGAATATAGTTGATTTACAATGTTGCGTTAGTTTCTGCTGTACAGCAATGTGAGTCAGTTATACATATATGTATATCCACCCTTTTTTTATTCTATTCCCACGTAGGTCATTACAGAGTATTCAATAGAGTATTTTATTTATATATAAAATAATATATAGTAGTGTGTATATGTCAATCCCAATCTCCCAATTTACTCCTGCCCCCCTTCCCCCTTGGTAACCATAAATTTGTTTTCTACATCTGTGTCTCTATTTCTGCTTTGTAAATAGGATCGTCTATACCAATTTTTTTCAGATTCCACATATATGCATTAATATACTATATTTGTATTTCTCTTTCTGACTTACTTCACTCTGTATGGCAGTCTCTAGGTCCATATATGTCTCTACAAATGACCCAATTTCGTTCCTTTTTATGGCTGAGTAATATTCCATTGTATATATGTACCACATCTTCTTTATCCATCTCTTGATGGACACTTAGGTTGCTTCCATGTCCTGACTATTGAAAATAGTGCTGCAATTAACACTGTGGTACATGACTCTTTTTGAATTATGGTATTCTCAGAGTATATGCCCAGTAGTGGGATTGCTGGGTCATATGGTAGTTCTATTTGTAGTGTTTTAAGGAACCTCCATACTGTTCTCCATAGTGGCTGTATCAATATACATTCCCACCAACAGTGTAAGAGGGTTCCCTTTTCTCCACACCCTCTCTAGCACTTACTGTTTGTAGATTATTTTTAATAAATTTATTTATTTTGGGCTGTGTTGGGTCTTCGTTGCTGCATGTGGGCTTTCTCTAGTTGCGGTGAGTGGGGGCTACACTTTGTTGTGGTGCATGGGCTTCTCATTGCAGTGGCTTGTCTTTGTTGCAGAGCATGGGCTCTAGGTGTGTGGGCTCAGTAGTTGTGGTATGCAGGCTCTAGAGCACAGGCTCATTAGTTGTGGCACACAGGCTTAGTTGTTTTGTGGCACGTGGGATCTTCCTGGACCAGGGCTCAAACCCATGTCCCCTGCATTGGCAGGAGGATTCTTTACCACTGCACCACCAGGGAAGTCCATATTTGTAGGTTTTTTGATGATGGTCATTCCAACCAGTGTGAGGTGATACCTTATTGTAGTTTTGATTTGCATTTCTCTAATAATTAGTGATGTTGAACATCTTTTCATGTGCCTCTTGGCCAGTTGTATGTCTTTTTTTGGAGAAATGTCTATTTAGATCTTTTGCCCATTTTTTTTATTGGATTGTTTGTTTTTTTGATATTGAGCTGTATGAGCTGTTTGTATCATTTGTTTCTTCATCATTAGAATTCTCCACAGACTTAATCCACGTGTCATGTCTTATCTCAGTAATGGTCACTTCATTTTCTCAAATTTGTTGTATGTTATTTGATTTAGGTGGTCTGCCTTTACGTTGTATTGAATAAAATCAGACATCTTCAATAGCTATGTATAGGTTCCCTAGACAAGGCATTGTAGTAAGGATTGTGGGGGAACATTTCTCAAGTGATATTTTGCTTTCATAATTACCAAATATCTTAAGAAGAAAAGCTTTTAAAGAATCCATGGAAATATTAAAATCCAAACTCAACATTATCAGTACCATTGCCAACATTTGAGGGGCTGTATCAGGCACTAAGAATTTTACTGTAGACTATATAACACTGAATTCAACTGCTTGGACACAATTTGCAACTAATGAATGTTGGGCCCTTTATATAGTGGCAGTTATGACATAGTAGCTCTTCATGATTTAAAATGCCAAGTAAAATGAATGAGTTGTTACCCTGACTTAAATGGAAAAGGTTACGATTGAAACTTTGCAATCTCATTTGTTTATGATTAAAGAGCTTTGAAATAGTCACTTTACTTCAGATGACAATTTCTATCTGTAATCTCTTCTAAGACCTCAAATTCAACATATCCTAAACCACACTCACTACCTTCTTCAATCCCACTCTTCATAATGCACCCCAAGATCTATAACTCTGTGTTCCCCCTCTTGTTTAAATGGACCATCATCTTCCCAATCATCATGATTAGAAATCCTCTTGCTTTTTTAACAGTTCCTCTCTGAGCAGTCACCAAGGCTGTCCAATCTACTTACACAATATTAAATCTGTCCCTTCTCACTTCCTCTATCACTACCTATTTCAGTCCCTCATCATCTTTCAACTAAACTATTGCCATAGCCTACTAACTTGCTTCCTTGTCTAGTCTCTCTCTCTTCCAATCCATCCTTCTCACTGTTGCCAGTTGGCTTCCTAACACAAGTTGAATTATATTTAGTCCCCTCCTCAAATGGCCTCCAACTGCTCACAAAATAAATTCCAAAATCTTTAAGTTTTAGAGCCTAGTGGTTAAGAGCACAGGCCTGTGGATAAAGTAGATTTGGTTTTGAATCTTTGTGGGCCATTTCCTTGTTAAACCTGAAGATGTTTACTTAATGTCTCTGAAGTTAAATTTCCTCACCAATGAAATGGGACTACGAGTTAGTACCTATCCCATTAGAGTTGATGTGATGGCTGATGAAATCATACTATATGCTTAGTATAACATAAGAGCTCAGTAAATGTTAGCTTTTATTAATATTGTTGCTAGACCTCTATAATCTTACCTGCCCTACTTCTATAACTTGATCTGCTACTACATTCCTCTGACTCTATTGTAATACATAGTGTATACTCTCACCTGTGTTGGTTCATTAACCCGAAATACTCTCCCCTCCATCTTTGCTTCTACTGAAATTCTATCCTTCAAAACTCAGTTCAAATGCTTTTTATTGTGAGACATTTTCTCTGGTCCATGCCCCTTCTCAGTCAAAATTATTTTTTCCCTTTTTCACCAACGTAATTTTCCTCGTGCTTCTATTTGGTTATTCTACTTTGCATTTGTTACTTGTTTACATTTCAATGTCCTTTGCTAGATTATGAGCTCCTTCAATTAAAGGACAAAGACCCATTTTTGTGGCATTTAACTTTTCACCTATTCCAATGCTTTTATAATGCCACTGTGCTTTGTTATAGAAATGTTGAGTGAATTAAAGAACACATAATGTGCATTAAGGAAAAAAATGAGTATTTAGATTTCCCTGTTCTTTTCCTGTTGGAGCTGTATGCTGTCTCATAATATCAGATGTTTAGAAAACCACTATATGACACCATCAGCCAACCTCCAAGAAGAGTGTATTGCATAATTGCTAGGTATCAAGGTCACATACACAAAAAAAGAGTCTGGTATGGAAGGTCAAGGGGAAATAATAAAGAATAACAAGGCTAACTTTGCTGCTGTATTAGTAAACAGAAGGAGGTAGGGAGAAAATGTGTGAAATATAGAGAAGGGAGTTGAAAGACAGAGTTTTAAAAAGTCATATTAATTTTTATTATAGCACATCATGAGTACAAAAGAGAAAAAAAAAGATAAGAGCCTCATTCTGGGCAAAATGATTTTAAGGCTAAACTAGAGTAACTAACTATCCCACTTTGCCCAGGGGTGGCCTGGCTTTAGTATTGAAAGTCCCACAACCTAGGCAACTGTTAGTTTTGTTCAAACCAGGAGGTTGATCACCTTAGCACAACTATCGTTTTAATATCATAGTTAATAGCGACATGAGCCCTTTATTGATTTGTTAGACTTATGTAGTTCTTGATGGAAATGACATTTTATTTCAGCTGTGGTTTACATATTGTTTCTTCTTGTCCTTTCAGTTAAGGACCTAATCTTTACAGACTCAGAGCCATTGTGCACCTGAAGATTTAGACAATTCCTCTTTCAATGCTAGTGGAAACAATCTGTTGCATAGTAATATTTGAAAACTATCTTTGAAATTATAATATTAAATGTATATGCAAAGTTGAGCATAGCATTTAAAAACTATGCAGAAGTCAATTTACCATATTTTTTAACTATTTAACTAAAATATTATTTGAACCCCTATGATAGGTGAAATAGAGAGACATATATGGTCCAGGCTGTGAATCTATTAAAGAGCAATTATAAAGTTGAATGCTAAAAGCTCTTCATATAATTTTAGGAGATTCAGTGTGGGAGAAGTTTTTGTAAAACATATAACCAATAAAGAACTTACAGCAGAATACCTAAACATGCTCACAAATTAAAAAATACATTAAAATGAGCAGGAGTCTTGAACAAACATTTCACAAAGGAGGGCATCCCAATTGCTGACAAAAATGAAAAAACACTCAACTTCATTGTCACAGGGAAAATGAAAATTACATAAAGAAAATATAAATCAAATTTATAATGATATCACTAAACATCAACAGAATGTCTAAAATGAAAAAGATGTACAATATTAAATATTAGTGAAGATACATAACTCAGCAATTCTGCTTCTCAGTATCTTCACAGCAGAAATACAAGCAAATATACACCAAAGGACATAGATAAGAATGTTTATAGCAGCATTACTCATAATGACCCCAAACTGAAAACAATCTAAATACCCATCAACAAGAGAGTAGATGAACACATTGTGGCATATTCATAGAAGGGAGTACTATGCACTAATAAAAATAAATTATACAGCTACATGCAACATAAATGTATCTTGCAAACAAAATGTTAAGTAAAAATACCAATTGCAGAAAATCACTATGTGATTCCATTAAATAAAATTGAAAACTACCTAAAGTAAGGATTTATTAGTTTTCTTCTGAGGGGAAGGGAAGGTTTGTGATTGGGGACTTCTAGGAATTGACAATGTTCTATTTCTTCACCTGAGTGGTAGCTACTTCCACTTTTTTTTTTTTTTTTTTTTTT
>NW_006776345.1:533079-599279 GCF_000442215.2 Lipotes vexillifer | reverse complement strand
GCACGAACCAGTGTCCCCTGCATCGGCAGGCGGACTCTCAACCACTGCGCCACCAGGGAAGCCCGCTACTTCCACTTTTAAAGGTATTCACCTTTAAAAGAATTCACAGAACTAGTCACTTACCTTTTGTACATTTTTATTTCAATTATTATTTTTCATAAAAAAGAAAAAAATAGGACTGGAAAGAGGGCTATTTGGTGAGTAGAGAATCTGAGCAGAGGAATTTGAATGGCCTTAAGGAATACAAATATCAGGATATCATAATCTCCCCCAAATAGGGCTTCTGTGTTGGCGTAGTGGTTAAGAATCCGCCTGCCAATGCAAGAGACACAGGTATGGGCCCTGGTCCTGGAAGATCCCACATCCGTGGAGCAACTAAGCCTGTGTACCACAACTACTGAGCCTGCACTCTGGAGCCCACGAGCCACAACTACTGAGGCTAAGTGCCACAACTACTGAAGCCCGTGTGCCTAGAGCCCATGCTCCACAACAAGAGAAGCCACCACAATGAGAAGCCCATGCACCACAATGAAGAGTAGTCCCTGCTCACTGCAACTAGAGAAAGGCCGCACACAGCAACAAAGACCCAACACAGCCAAAAATAAAATAAATAAATAAACAAATAATTTTAAAACATTAAAAAAAGATATCATAATCTCCCCAAATAAACAACCTAACTCTATGCCTTAAGGAATTAGAAAAAGAAGAACAATGGAGCCCAAAGTTAGCAGAAGGAAGGAAATAATAAAGAAGAGGCAGAAATAATGAAATAGAGAACAGAAAAACAGTAGAAAAGCTTAACTTAAACTAAGAGTTTTTCTTCAAAGGGATGAAAAAATTTACAAAGCCTTAGCTATACTAACCAAGGAAAAAAGAGAGAGGACCCAAATCAACGAAATTATAAATGAAAAAGAAGACATTAGAACTGATACCACAGAAATCCAAGGGCTCATAAAAGGCTACTATGAACAAATATATGCCAACAAACTGTACAATTTAGAAGAAATGGAAAAATTCTTTACAACATACAATCTACCAAGACTGAAAAAGGAAGAAATAGAAAGTCAGAATAAGCCAATTACTAGTAAGTAGATTGAATCAGTATTCAAAACTCTCTCAATGAAGTAAAGTCCATGATCAGATGGCTTCACTGGTGAATTTTACCAAATATTTAAACAATTAATACCAATACTTCTCAAACTATTCCAGAAAAGTCAAAGAGGAAGGAACAATCCAGAACTCACTTTACAAGGCCAGCATTATCCTGATCCCAAAGACAGAGAAGGACACTACTAGAAAAGAAAACTGCAGACCAATATCCCTGATGAATATAGATGAAAAAGTTGTCAACAAAATTCAGCAGCACATTAAAAGGATCATTCATTATTATCAAGTGGGATTTATCTCTGGGATGCAAGGACGCAAAGATGCAAGGATGGTTCAACATACACAAATCAATCAATGTGATATATCACATTAATAAAATGAAAGTAAAGACTCATATGATCACCTCAATAGGTTCAGCAAAACTATGTGACAAAATTCAACATCTGTTCATGATAAAAACATTTAACAAATTACACATAAAAGGAATGGATCGCAACATAATAAAGACCATATATGAGAAGCTCACAGCTAACATCATACTCACTGGCAAAAGGTTGAAAGCTTTCCTGCTAAGATCAGTAACAATTCAAGAATGCTCACTCTCACCACTGCTATGCAACGTAACACTGGAAGTCCTAGCTAGAGCAATCAGACAAGAAAAAGAAATAAAAAGCATAAGAATTGGAATGGAAGAAGAAAAATTGTTTCTATTTGCAGATGACATGATTTTATATAGAGAAAATCCTAAAGACCCAAACAAAAAACTGTTAGAATTAATCAACAAATTCAATAAAGTTGCAGGATACAAAACTAACATACAAAAATCATCAGTGATGAGCAGAAGCAAGAAGAACAACAATCCTGCACCCTGTGGAACAGCAATGACATTCAGAGAAAGATAGACAAGATGAAAATGTAGAGGGCTATGTAGCAGATGAAGAAACAACATAAAACCCCAGAAAAAAAACTACATGAAGTGGAGACAGGCAACCTTCCAGAAAAAGAATTCAGAATAATGATAGTGAAGATGATCCAGGACCTCAGAAAAAGAATGGAGACAAAGATTGAGAAGATGCAAAAAGTGTTTAACAAAGACCTAGAAGAATTAAAGAACAAACAAACAGAGATGAACAATACAATAACTAAAATAAAAAATAAACCAGAAGGAATCAATAGCAGAAAAACTGAGATAGAAGAATGGATAAGTGACCTGGAAGACAGAATGGCGGAATTCACTGCTGCAGAACAGAATAAAGAAAAAAGAATGAAAAGAAATGAAGACAACCTAAGAGACCTCTGGGACAACATTAAATGCAACAACATTCTCATCAGAGGGGTCCCAGAAGGAGAAGAGAGAGAGAAAGTACCTGAGAAAATATTTGAAGAGATTATAGTCGAAAACTTCCCTAACATGGGAAAGGAAATAGCCACCCAAGTCCAGGAAGTGCAGAGAGTCCCATACAGTATAAACCCAAGGAGAAACACGCTGAGACACATAGTAATCAATTGGCAAAAATTAAAGACAAAGAAAAATTATTGAAAGCAGCAAGGGAAAAATGACAAATAACATACAAGGGAACTCCCATAAGGTTAACAGCTGATTTCTCAGCAGAAACTCTACAAGCCAGAAGGGAGTGGCATGACATATTTAAAGTGATGAAAGCGAAGGACCTACAATGAAGATTACTCTACCCGGCAAGGATTTCATTCAGATTCGATGGAGAAATCAAAAGCTTTACAGACAAGCAAAAGGTAACACAATTCAGCACCACCAAACCAGCTCTACAACAAATGCTAAAGGAACTTCTCTGGACAAGAAACACAAGAGAAGAGAAGGACCTACAAAAACAAACCCAAAACAATGAAGAAAATGGTAATAGGAACATAAATATCAATAATTACCTTAAACGTGAATGGATTAAATGCTCCAACCAAAAGACACAGGCTTGCTGAATGGATACAAAAACAAGACCCATATATATGCTGTCTACAAGAGACCCACTTCAGACCTAGGGACACATACAGACTGAAAGTGAGGGGATGGAAAAAGATATTCCATGCAAATGGAAATCAAAAGAAACCTGGAGTAGCTATACTCATATCAGGTAAAATCGACTTTAAAATAAAGACTGTTACAAGAGCCAAGGAAGGATACTACATAATGATCAAGGGGTCAATCCAAGAAGAAAATATAACAATTATAAATATATATGCACCCAACATAGGAGCACCTCAATACATAAGGCAACTGCTAACAGCTATAAAAGAGGAAATCAACAGTAACACAGTATTAGTGGGGGACTTTAACATGTCATTACACCAATGGACAGATTATCCAAACAGAAAATTAATAAGGAAACACAAGCTTTAAATGACACAATAGACCAGATAGATTTAATTGATATTTGTAGAACATTCCATCCAAAAACTGCAGATTACACTTTTTTCTCAAGTGTGCATGGAAGATTCTCCAGGATAGATCACATCTTGGGTCACAAATCAAGCCTCAGTAAATTTAAGAAAATTGAAATCAGATCAAGCATCGTTCCCGACCACAATGCTATGAGATTAGAAATCAATTACAGGGGAAAAAATGTACAAAACACAAACACATGGAGGCTAAACAATACATTACTAAATAACCAAGAGATCGGTGAAGAAATCAAAGAGGAAATCAAAAAGTATCTAGAGACAAATGGCAAAGAAAACACGACAATCCAATACCTATGGGATGCAGCAATAGCAGTTCTAAGAGAGAAGTTTAGAGCAATACAAGCCTACCTCAAGAAACAAGAAAAATCTCAAATAAATCATCTAACCTTACACCTAAAGGAACTGGAGAAAGAAGAACAAACAAAACTCAAAGTTAGCAGAAGGAAAGAAATCATAAAAATCAGAGCAGAAATAAATGAAATAGAAACAAAGAAAACAATATCAAAGATCAATAAAACTAAAAGCTGGTTCTATGAGAAGATAAACAAAATTGATAAACCATTAGCCAGACTCATCAAGAAAAAGAGGGAGAGTACTCAAAATCAATAAAATTGGAAATGGAAAAGGAGAAGTTACAACAGACACCGCAGAAATACAAAGCACCCTAAGAGACTACTACAAGCAACTCTCTGCCAATAAAATGGACAACCTGGAAAATTGGACAAATTCTTATAAAGGTATAACCTTCCAAGACTGAACCAGGAAGAAATAGAAGACATGAACAGACCAATCACAAGCACTGAAATTGAAACTGTGATTAAAAATCTTCCAGCAGAGCTTCCCTGGTGGTGCAGTGGTTGAGAGTCCGCCTGCTGATGCAGGAGACATGGGTTCGTGCCCCAGTCCAGGAAGATCCCACATGCCGTGGAGCGGCTAGGCCCGTGAGCCATGGCTGCTGAGCCTGCGCGTCCGGAGCCTGTGCTCTGCAACGGGAGAGGCCACAACAGTGAGAGGCCCACGTATCACAAAGAAAAAAAAGATTTGGGCTGGGCTTCCCTGGTGGCGCAGCGGTTGAGAGTCTGCCTGCTGATGCAGGGGTCGTGGGTTCATACCCCAGTCCGGGAGGATCCTGCGTGCCGTGGAGTGGCTGGGCCCATGAGCCATGGCTGCTGGGCCTGCGTGTCTGGAGCCTGTGCTCCGCAGTGGGAGAGGCCACAGCTGTGAGAGGCCTGCATACCGCCAAAAAAAAAAATCTTCCAGCAAACAAAAGTCCAGGACCAGATGGCTTCACAGGTGAATTCTATCAAACATTTAGAGAAGAGCTAACACCCATCATTCTCAAACTCTTCCAAAAATTTGCAGAGGAAGGAACACTCCCAAACTCATTCTATGAGGCCAGCATCACCCTGATACCAAAACCAGACAAAGATACTACAAAAAAAGAAAATTACAGACTAATAAAGAAAAAAATCATTAATGTTTCTATACACTAGCAATGAATTTTCTGAAAAAGAAATGAAAGATATTCAATTTACAATAGCATGAAAAACAATAAAATACTTAGGAATAAGTTTAACCAAAGAGGTGAAAGATGTCTACTCTCAAAACTACAAGACATTAATGAAAGAAATCCAAGAAGACGTAAGTAAATGGAAAAGTATACAAAGTTCAAGGATTAGAAGAATTAATATTGTTAAAATGTCAATACTACCAGAAGCCATCTGTAGATTCAATGCAATCCCTATCAAGTGTCCAGTGGCATTTTTTCAGAAATAGAAAAACTTTCCGAGAATTTATATAGAACAATAAAGGACCCCAGATAGCCAAAGAAATGCTGAGAAAGAAGACCAAAGCAGGAGGCATCACACTTCTGATTTCAGGCTATCCCATGAAGCTATAGTAAATAAAACAGTATGGTAATGGCATAAAAACTAGACATATAGACCAATGGAAGAGAACCGAGGACCCAAAACCTGAAGCCATGAAACTCCTAGAAGAAATCATAGGAAAAATTTCTCCTTGACATGAGTCCATCCATGTTGCTACAAATGGCATTATTTCATTCATTTTTATGTTTGAGTAATATTCCATTGTACATATGTACCATATCTTCTTTATCCATTCCTCTGTCGATGGACATTTAGGTTGCTTCCATGTCTTGGCTATTGTAAATAGTGCTGCAATGAACGCTGGGGTGCATGTATCTTTTCAAATTATGATTTTCTCCAGATATATGCCTGGAGTGGGATTGCTGGATCATATGGCAGTTCTATTTTTTAGGTTTTTAAGGAAACTCCATAGTATTCTGCATAGTGGTTGTACCAATTTACATTACTACCAACAGTGTAAGAGGGAAGGAAACAACTTTAAAACTTTAGTTTTCCCCTTTAAATATGCAGGCTTCTTAGAATTTGCTTCTATAAATCACTACATTTTGTGATGGCTTCACATGCACAAGATTTGACTGTGTATTAACTTAGAATTTGTCAATTGACAGCATTGACTTAGAATTTGAAAAAGGAAGAGCTATCTTTCATTTCTTAGCCAGTTGAGTCTGTTTCTCTATGTATTGCTCAGAAACATTACATGATATATACTTGACAATGGAAGTATTGATAATTAGAACAATTTTTTCTTTCTAAATCATTATAGTAAATGGAATCTGTGTTGAAAGTTCAACTGATTAGAACTGAGACCTTGGAAGAGGAGTAGGCAAACAGAAATAAGATTAAGGTAGGGCCAGTTAAAAAAAATAGTATGAGGGTCATTTTGAATAATTTGAATTTAGTAGTGAGCAATACTGTGAGCTACTGATCAGGAAAATAAGGTTTAAAAAGTAAGATTAATCCATCAGTAATGTACAGGAACCATTAAATGGAGGGAAGTAATCATGGAAGGAATTTTTGAGACTAAGAAACTGTTTCTGAGCCAAACTTGGATTTGCTTATCAGACATCAGCAAAGCCAATGTACTAACACCAGGCTGTGGTGAAGGAAAGTACAGCATTTATTGCAAGGTGCCCAATGTTGGGCCGAGCAAGGAAAATGGGCAGCTCATGCTCAGAAGACCCAAACTCCCCAATGGATTTCAGGGAAGGGTTTTTAAAGACAGTGTGAGGGAGAGGGTTATGGGGTGCATGATCAGCTCATGTACATCCTTCTGATTGTTTGGTGGTGAGTTAACAGGGTGGTGTTTTGGGAGTTAACATCATCAACCTTCCAGTTCTATCCAGTCTGGGGTCTATGTACTTGTGGTCAGCATGCAGTTAACTTCTTCCACCTGGTGGGGGTTTTAGTGTCTGCAAAACAATTCAAGATTATGGCTCAGGATATTATCTACAGCCCTTGAGGAAGAACTAAAGGTCCTTGACTGTGTTTTATGGCTAAACTATTATTATTTTGTCTTGCTTGACTCTTCTCCTTTGTTTCTGCATTTTCTCACTTCTCTGATTAAATTTGCTCCTTGGAACTTGAGGAAAGCCTAGGAGGCTAAAGCTTTTCTTCAAACAAGAGGCAGGGGACACAGGGCGGGGGCTGGTGTTGGGAGCAGGCTCTGTCCCTGGGAATGCCCTGCAGAGTCCTGCTCAGTTTCAAAACCACTGATATTACCCTAACCTGAAATTAGAGGCATCATGCAGGAAGAACTGGCATAATTTCATGATTTACTACACTGAGATGGGTAAGGTTGGGAATTGGGGAATGGGGGATAGTTTTTTCTCTTATTAAAATTTCCCCAGCCTCTAAATAGGACATCATGTTATCTTAAAACTTCTCATTAATATATACTTATCTAGAGTTGCCATGCATATGAATAGGCATAAAAATTATTGGTATTAGTTCTAATGGAAAGCAACAATGAATCTACTGGGTATAATTAATGTACCAGACTACAAATGACCTAAGAGACTAGTGAAATGCATTCAGTACCTTAGTTTGAATTCCACAAACTGCTGAAAGTCTGATTCCTCTTCCCAGTTCCCTTTGGCTTCATTGACCTTTACAATTATTTCCTTAATGAATTTCCTGAATTTGACTCACCATTTACTCAAAATAGATTTGTAAATTAGAGCACTTGGGTGCAAGTTCTCCAGCAGTTGTGTTTGGGCAAGTCAGCTCATCTATGAGCTCAAATTCTTCTTAGTTGTTGTGAAGATAAACTCAGGTGGACATATTCTGTAAATATGTCCATTTAGTATTTTTTATTTTTAATCATAGCAGCAGAAGCTCATAATTTTATTATTTTTAAATAATCATAGATATATAAGTTGTTTAATTTTTGTTATGGTACAGAAGATAATAATATTATTATTTTTAAATAATCATGGACAAGGCAAAAATTCAGATTCCTCAGATAGGTTAAGACTGGGTAAGTTCTCTGTAATGATTTATGATACTTTATTAAACCTTGTATTTGGTGTCACAAGTGATGAGACATTAGGATAATGATTTGAAAGTTCTCTTTTGATATGATCTTTCAAAATTTCTAAGAAAATCTCATTATGCTTGCCCTCCCTGCACCATGTTTATGAATATGCCTCATGTTCACTGGGAATGCAGTTGAAGTTTAGATGATTTTACAGTGTGTTTTGTATCCTGTTTAAATGCTAAATTTAACCTGTCTTTTATTGGTTATGGGCTCAGTTGATAATTTTTCACTTTGATCTTACTAATAATCTGTCTCCAGAATCACACTATAGAATGACTTATATTTTAGGAACGCTCCATGATATGAGAATACTTCCTTATTCTACATTATATTTATTATTTTTAAAACAGAAGACAATATTAGAAAACTTAAAAAAATTTGACTAATCAAACAATTGACCAACTAGCCGTTTCCACTTTTCAACTCTTCTCTACATGAATATACTACATCTACTATTTTTTTAAATTTAGCCTTTCCCTTTAGCATTATACTGCAAGCATTTTAACATGTTGTTGACATGCCTGTCAACTTTTTCCTCTGTGATTTCATCTTCTACTTCAAGCCAGAGAATTGTAATCTCTGGATTCATCTTAGTTTCAACCAAATAAAGTGTTGCCTCCAGTCCCTGTTCTCTTATCCTTTCCATGACGTTTGCTTTAAGCATCATTTGTTGTAGATAGACCTCAAGGCAGATCTTACTTTTAAGCCTGCAGCCCTTACTTACCTCCTACATATAAAAGGATCAGAAGAGGGGCAATGGTATTTTAATTTGTGAGGATTCATGAGTAAAGGTTAAAGAAATTGTGCCTATTTAGCTTTGAAACTGAATTAGCTTACTGGTACAGGTGAGAAGATTGAGGAATTTTAAATAAAAGACTTCAAGTAGATGAAAGGAGAGATAGTATTGAGCAACTGTTCTCCATTACTGTTAAGAGTAAAAGGAAATGTACATACGAGGGCAAGAAGGATTTAGCTCTGGAAATATAGAATTGAGACCCAGCTATAAGAATTATTATATTGAGTGCTATTATGAAGACAGACTGAAAAAAGTGTTAACTTTATTTGCCTTGATTGCAGAGTTACAGACTACATAATAATGATTTTTAAAAATTGTATAGCATTTTGCAAATTACAAAACAATTCCCCATAATTATATCATTTGATCCTCACAGCAACCTTGTAAAATAAGTGTTACATCCACTGAAGGATGAGAAAACTGGGTTTAAATTCCTGAATTTCAAAGAAGTTATCAAGTAGTACAACTTGATCTTTTATTAACAGATTTATTGAGATATAATTCATATACCATCTAATTCACCTTTATCAGGAATATAATTCAATAGCTTTTAGTTTATTCATAGAGTTGTGCAACCACCACCACAATCAATTTTAGAACATTTTATCATCCCAGAAAAAAAACCCATACCCATTAGAAGCCACTCCAGCACTTACCCTTAAACCCCATAGACTTAGGCAATCACTAGTCTACATCCTGTCTCTGTAGATGTGCTTATTCTGGGAATGTCATATAAATAGAGCCATACAATATGTGGTGTTTTGAATTTTTTCACTTAGCATAATATTTTCAAGGTCTATCCATGTTGCAACATATCAATACTTCATTTCTTTTTATGGTCAAATAATATTCCATTGTGGGGATATATCACACTTTCTTTATCCAGTCACTAGTTGATGAGCAGTTCAGTTGTTTTCAGTTTTTGGCTATTATGAGTAATGTTGCTATGAACATTCATCTATATGTTTTTGTGCGGACATATGTATTCATTTACAACTTGATCTTGAACCTCAGTTTTTCATCAAAGGCAAAGTTTAAAGATGGCCCCCAAGATTCTTGCCCCTAGTGTACATGCCCTGTATAACCCCTTCCCATTGAGTATGGGAAGAATTGGTGAATACGATGGTCTATCACTCTCTTGATTTGGTTATGTTATATGGCAAAGGTGAAGGAATTTGCAGATGTAGTTAACGTCCCTAATCAGTTGACTTTAAGTTAATTTAAAGGGAGATTATTCAGACTGGGCCTCACATAATGAGGCAAGTCCTTTAAAAGGGGATTCAGGTCTTTCCTGAAAGAGTCAAAGTAAAACGGTGGCCAAATGGTACAAATTTCCAGTTATAAGGTAAATAAGTCCTGGGGATGTAATATACAGCATGGTGACTATAGTTAACTATACTGTGTTGGATATTTATTTGAAAGTTACTAAGAGACTAGATTTTTTTTTGACATCCTTATTGGAGTATAAATGCTTTACAATGGTGTGTTAGCTTCTGCTTTATAACAAAGTGAATCCGTTATACATATACATATATCCCCATATCTCTTCCCTCTTGCATCTCCCTCCCTCCCATCCTCCCTATCCCACCCCTCTAGGTGGTCACAAAGCACCGAGCTGATCTCCCTGTGCTATGTGGCTGCTTCCCACTAGCTATCTATTTTACATTTGGTAGTGTATATATGTCCATGCCACTCTCTCACTTTGTCCCAGCTTACCCTTCCACCTCCCCATTTCCTCAAGTCCATTCTCTAGTAGGTCTGTGTCTTTATTCCCATCCTGCCCCTAGGTTCTTCATGACCATTTTTTTTCTTAGATTCCATACATATGGGTTAGCATATGGTATTTGTTTTTCTCTTTCTGACTTACTTCAGTCTGTATGACAGACTCTAGGTCCATCCACCTCACTACAAATAACTCAATTTCGTTTCTTTTTATAGCTGAGTAATATTCCATTGTATATATGTGCCACATCTTCTGTATCCATTCACCTGTTGATGGACACTTATGTTGCTTCCATGTCCTGACTATTGTAAATACAGCTGCAATGAACATTGTGGTACATGACTCTTTTTGAATTATGGTTTTCTCAGGGTATATGCCCAGTAGTGGGATTGCTGGGTCGTATGGTAGTTCTATTTTTAGTTTTAAAGGAACCTCCATACTGTTTGCCATAGTGGCTGTATCAATTTACATTCCCACCAACAGTGCAGGAGGGTTCCATTTTCTCCACACCCTCTCCAACATTTATTATTTGTAGTTTTTTTGATAATGGCCATTCTGACCGGTGTGAGATGATATCTCATTGTAGTTATGATTTGCAATTCTCTAATGATTAATGATGTTGAGCATTCTTTCATGTGTTTGTTGGCAGTCGCTGATAAACATAGATGCAAAAGTCCTCAACAAAATACTGGCAAACAGAATCCAACAGCACATTAAAAGGATCATACACCATGATCAAGTGGGCTTTATTCCAGGAATGCAAGGATTCTTCAGTATACGCAAATCAATCAACGTGATACACTATATTAACAAATTGAAGGAGAAAAACCATATGATCATCTCAATAGATGTGGAGAAAGCTTTTGACAAAATTCAACACCCATTGATGATCAAAACCCTCCAGAAAGTAGGCATAGAGGGAACTTACATCAACATAATAAAGGCCATATATGACAAACCCACAGCCAGCATGGTTCTCAATGGCGAAAAACTGAAACCATTTCCACTAAGATCAGGAACAAGACAAGGTTGCCCACTCTCACCACTCTTATTCAACATAGTTTTGGAAGTTTTAGTCACAGCAGTAAGAGAAGAAAAAGAAATAAAAGGAATCCAAATCAGAAAAGAAGTAAAGCTGTCACTGTTTGCAGATGACATGATACTATACATAGAGAATCCTAAAGATGCTACCAGAAAACTACTAGAGCTAATCAATGAATTTGGTAAAGTAGCAGGATACAAAATTAATGCGCAGAAATATCTTGCATTCCTATACACGAATGATGAAAAATCTGAAAGTGAAATTAAGAGAACACTTCCATTTACCATTGCAACAAAAAGAATAAAATATCTAGGAATAAACCTACCTAAGGAGACAAAAGACCTGTATGCAGAAAATTATAAGACACTGATGAAAGAAATTAAAGATGATACAAATAGATGGAGAGATATACCATGTTCTTGGATTGGCAGAATCAACATTGTGAAAATGACTCTACTACCCAAAGCAATCTACAGATTCAATGCAATCCCTATCAAACTACCACTGGCATTTTTCACAGAACTAGAACAAAAAATCTCACAATTTGTATGGAAACATGAAAGACCCCAAATGGCCAAAGCAATGTTGAGAAAGGAAACGGAGCTGGAGGAATCAGGCTCCCTGACTTCAGACTATACTACAAAGCTACAGTAATCAAGGCAGTATGGTACTGGCACAGAAACATAAATATACATCAATGGAACAGGATAGAAAGCCCAGAGATAAACCCACGCACATATGGTCACCTTATCTTTGATAAAGGAGGCAAAAATATACAGTGGAGAAAAGAGAGTAGATCTTAAAAGTTCTCATCACAAGAAAAGGATTAGTAACTCTGTTGGGTGATGGATGCTAACTAAACTTAGTGTGGTAATCATTTTCAATATTTATGTATATAAGATCATTTTGTTGTACACCTAAAACTAATACAATGTTATACACCAATTTTATCTCAATTAAAAATAAGCTAAAGAGATTCTCTTGCTGGCCCTGAAGAAGCAACCAAGTTCATTGCCTATCAAGGGGGTCACCTGGGAAGAACCTGAGGATGCTTCTAGAAGCTGAGAGCAGTTCCCAGCCAACATCTGGCAATAAAACAATGAATTCAGTCTGACAACTGCAAGGAAGTGAGTTTTGCCAACAACCAGGGAGCTGGGAAGAGGTATCCCACACCTCAGGTGAGATTGCCGACCTGACTGACTCCTTGATTTTATCTTGGTAAGGCTCTGAGCAGAAGATGCAGCTGATTTGTAGCAAGATTCCTGACCCACAGAAATTGTGAAATAATAAATGTATGTTGTTTTAAGCTGCCAAGTTTGTGCTAATTTGTTATGTAACAACAGGAAGTGAATACAATGTCATATAGACCCTTTTTTTTATCATACCCTCCAGTACTGCCTCCATGTACCTGTGTTCCCTTCCTTCTCCATGATTATTAATACTCTGTAATAATTATTGCAGTTGCCTAGATAATAATAGATCTTTCTAAAAATCCGATTTTGCTAGAAAGCCTCACTCAAAATAAGGAAAGTAATGATTTTCTGCTTAGCAAGAAATCACATAATCATGGTTTTTTATAGCCAGAGGAATCTTAAAGATGTTACGTCAGTAGTCTGAAAAGAATCTTCATCAGGCTCAACTTAAAGATTGATGTCATACTCAAGCCTATTAACCCCTTTGTAACCTGCCTCATTAAAATAATTTCCCAGATAACCCTCTCTGATCTTTCTGTTCTCATTTTCTCACTCCACCCTGCTGGCCTTTGGATCATCTTGTTGAAATCACCACTCTCTTTTAAGGGACAGTTTAAGGTGAAAACTGAAGTGAGCTCTGAAAGATTAAAAACATCATGCCGCATACAGCTTCATCATGGACCTACATGGCACACAGATGAGAAGACATGTTTTCACACTTCACTGGCTCCCTCACATCACAGTAAAACCATGGATCTATGAAACAGCAAGCTAATTATATTTTCAAGGAGCTTGAAATCATGGTATATCTAGCAACATTTCTAAGGGATCCACTTGATTACTTTCTGAGCAATGGTACACATAGTTCTCAGAAAGAGGATGATTCTTATTGTGCCATCTGCATGGAGTCCCACAGTTACAGGAAAATTTCCACAAGATCATTCTTTGCCAAGAAAAGTTTGGTTGCTGCTTTACAACACACGGGATTGCCCACAGTATTAGGGAGTGAAAACAGCTTTGGTATGCTCCTTAAACTCTATGGGCCTTGTTGAGAAATACATGAGGAGGCATTACAGTTTAGGTTGACAGCACAGACTTTAGGGTCAGGGCTTAGGTTTGAGTTCTGGCTCTGCTGCTTAATAGGTAAGTACCCTTGGGCAAGTATAGATACAATTATTGCATGAACAAAGTGTTGTCATGTGATCTGTGTCTGCAACAGCTATTTATAGCGGCTTTTATGTGTGCTCCTCTGTCTCTCTAACTTATTTCCAACACTTATGTGTCAAGTTGCTGCAGGTCAATTTGGCCTGTTGCTTCAGTTCTCCCCCAGTACACAACTCTCATTATGCTTCATGTTGTATTTCTGGGTGCACTGGAAATTTTCTTTGGCTTATTTGGCTCATGTTTGACTCATTTTAGCTCATCATAGAGTAACTATTTTGTTATTCCAACATTATTCACATTTCTTAATCAGAGGAGTTGACTTACGAGACTAGTTTGGTAAAAATGCTTTGATTCCCATCAAAGACCTCACAACTGTTGTTCCATGCCAATAATGCCTGTAGGTGATTCTAATGAAACTTTTCAAAACTCCTGAGAAATCATCTGTAGGGTCAGATGTTTCAGAATTCTGAGATCTCGCCTGATTTAAAATCTTATAACTCTATATGGCCGGTAGAGACTTTCAATTACATCTTGTATTTGAGTGCGCATAACATCTTTAGTGTAAAGAACAGTGGAATAGCAGCCAGCATACCATGGTTCTAGTTCTGACTCTGTCACCACATGGCCCTGATCTTCTTTATCTACTAGGAACAAGGAATACACCCAAAACACTGTGATTAAGATCCAGCAAGATAATGTGTGTGAGTGTTTCTGAAAGTATAAAAATTTAAGATATTATTTTGTCACATTATATCTGACAGTCTCTCACAAAATATATATTGTATAGGTTCCTACATTAAAAAAAATTTTTTTTGTCTGCCCTGCACAGCATTTGGGATCTTAATTCCCCGACCAGGGATTGAACCCATGCCCCCTGAAGTGGAAGCATGGAGCCCTAACCATTAGACTTCCAGGGAACTCCCAGGTGCCTACGTTAAAAGCAAATTAGAGCATTACTGGACAATACTTTACCTGGCTAGAAAGATTCAGTGGCAATACTCAGCCCTAATAGAAATCATTGGTAGAGTCTAGGGTTTGTCTAGTGTAAAGTGTTGATAACACAGAATAGATGCTGAGTAAATATTTACTGATGATGATATAGGTAGGCATTAATGAAAGAGGCCATTATTGATTTGTCAACTAGACAATAATAAGCCAGAAACATCCAATCAATCACTAATTTCTGTCAATCCTATCTCCATAATATCTCTGGAATTGATCTACTGCCATTGCTACTGCCAGGTTCAGGCCTTTATTTTATGACTATGGCATTAAATTCAGGACTCCAATCTGAACTCCCTCCAGTCCAACCTTACTACTTAAGCCAGAGTGGTTTAATGAACATACAGATCTGATCATGTTACTCTCCTGATTAAAACCATTCACTTGGTATAGAATCAAGCATTAACTTCTTAAAATGAAATACAAGCCCCTTCACCATCAGGCCTCTGCTCACCCAGGCTCATCTCTTCTCTGCCATACACTCCCTAGACTCCTGAACCTGGAAATGTTCTCTTTCGACTTCTTGCTGTTAAAAATGCCATTTCCTTCACATGGAATTCCCTTCAACTGGAAACTTTAGTCTTGTGTAAATAATTCCTTTCAAGCATCCTCTTACCCTGGAAACCTGGGGTGTAATATGAATCCTGAAACAAAGTAAAGCTAACTGCATGGGCTACGCATATCCTTTGTCTTTATCAGACTTATCATTAGTCCATGGTGCCTCTACATAAGGAGTTAATAATTATTTGCCTGTTTTGTGTGAAAGTTTGAGAACACAGCAATGAATAGAAAGTGCAAACGCATTACTGTCGCCAGGGCTTCAGGTTACATTTACACTTGGAAATGTAGTTTCCTAGATAACTGTAAACATATTTCAACATTATTTTGTTGGATGATAGTGGTGACAAAAGAATATAAACCTGTCTTTAAACATGGACTTCTCTGCATACATTTTCATTTTACCGTCCTTCAGCGAATCCAGCTGTTTTGCAATAATTAGATGTTGCAGAAACCAAAGGGAAGAGGTAGAGAGGCAAATTAGCAGAGTAAAGGTGTGTGTGTGTGTGTGTGTGTTTAAAACTCTTCCAAGAGCAAAAGACCAAAGGAAAACTGTTCCAAAGTTTGTGCGAAAAAGAACAATCAGCCAAATGAAAGCACTTACAACACAGCCAGTGACTCTCACAGGCAGTGAATCTCACAGATGAAGCCTTCTTCCCGGGGGGAAATCAGTATCTATAGTTTAATCTGTCCTAAGCGTTAGTACACAGGAGAGTGATAAGAATATTCAAAGGGAAAATGGAGAGAGTGGATTTTGGCACAGAGTTGGAGGCGGCAGGAGAAGAGAGAAATGATTGACAAGATAGGGTTGCCAGATTTAGCAAATGCAATATTTGGGACATAATTATACTAAGAAATGATTCATTGTTTATCTGAAATTCTAATTTAACTGCGCATCCTGTGTTTTACCTGACAAATCTAGGAAAACAGAGAAAGAATGTTACTTCGTTACCCCCTGCTGTGTAAAAAAAACACTCAAAGACTGGCCCTAGAAGAAAAAAAGCGGTTGCACTAAAGCACCCGAATCTTCAGAGAGCAGCTGTTTCCGCTCTCTTCCAGGGAGGGGGGTGGGGTGAGTAGGATTAAGGTAGCGAGTTTGGACCGCCAGCGTCCCACAATCCTCTGCTCTCGGGTCCTCTTTCCTCGCTCAAGATGGCGCTGCTCGCGATACCTTCTTGGGGCTGGGCAGCTGCGGCGGCTGCTTTCGAAAAGCGTCGGCACGCCGTGATACCGATCCGGCCCCTAGTCTCTGTCTGGGGCCCAGGTCCGCAATGGAGGTCACGTCAGCTCGGCGGCTCGGGAACTGCTGGAATCTCCCAGGTGAGATGCCGTTCACTTGGAAGTGTAGCGTGAAGGACAAGGGGACCTATAGGGAAAAGGTTGCCCTTGTGTCTTCAGGTCAGAGCCAGTACAAAGAAGAAAGGTTGTCAGGGCTAACTTGGAGCAGCAGTAAGTGAAGGAAGTTAGGGTTGGAAATTTGAGGAAGGGGTGAAGAAAATCTTTGGGGTACAGTAAATGGGAACAGGACAGAAGGTTCCAGGCAGAGGGCACCTGGAGCGCTGGTGACTCTCGCAGGATTTACAGTTTTTTCTCTTAGTTTGTAAGAGGCAGGGTAGACACCATTCCCATACTGCTTACTTTTCTAAATGCAAGGAGAACTGGGCTACTTTCCAAAGTTAGTAATGGAATTTGGGACCAGTTTGCCAATGGTTAAGATTTTACTCAGTCGGAAGTAGCAATTTGGAGGGCCTTGGAAGATAACAAGCTGCCTGTTAACAAGCGGCAAATTGAGTTAGCACCAGTTAGCTTCCTTGCTGACAGGGCTCCTTGATAGGCCCAAACCGTAATTATCTATGTCTCCAAAACATAGACTGCCCTAAATTCATATGTAAACACGATTATCCTTTGATCTGAAAAACAGTGTTCTTTTGTGTACACAGGTCACTTTGGAAGCCATAAGGCTACTTGTCTTTAATGAATGTAGCTATGGCTACAGTGCATCTGAATATTTGTGTTCATTATTATCTCTCACTTAAGAATAGTGTTTTATTGTTATTTGTATTCGTACTTCACTATATCTTTTTATTGCCTATAATTGACAAAAAGCTTAATTGGCACCTCTTGTTCATCTGTATCACTAAAGTGTTGTCAGCTTCATATGAGAAACAACCTCTCAAATTTTGATTCTTTGTCAACAAATGTTTAATGTCTGCTATGTACATAGTGCTATGCTAGGTAATGGAGTACCAAGAGAAACACAGTAATACCTTCAAGCTGGACAATTTAGTTAATGAGATTGGACCTATGCCTTACAAGAATAACTAAAAAACAACGTAGTAGATTAAATATCAAATGAATAGTATGAATAATAAGGGCTGTAGGCATCCAGAGGAAATAGTGATAATTAAGGACTAGATTATAGAGAGGATCTCATGCTGGCAGTAGAACTGGGGAGAACATTCCAAGCAGGGAGTATGACAGTAGGCATGTGGAATGCTGAAGGAATTATATCCATATGTTCATTCAGTAATTATTGAACATCTTTACATCAGTGAACAGTACAAAATATACACCCTGTCCTTAAAGGGTTTAAAATCTAGTAGGGGAAATAGATAAGTAAACAAACAATTAATACAGTAGTGCAATGATGGGGAAGGTACAAAGTACTGGAAGAATATACATGAGAGGCATCAAGACTAATCTTGAGGTGGAGAAAATTGACTTGAGTAACTGATATCTAAACCAAGACCTGAAAAATTAGAAGTTAGCTAAAGAGGGAATATACAAAGGCCCACAGGTAAGAGAGAGCATGAAACTTCTGTAGAACTGCTTATAGTTTAGACTAGTGAGGATTTCATGATAGGAGATGGCAGATTAGGGTAGAGAAGCAAATCCAGATCCTTTTATTAAGGTTTTTTAAAAGCACTTTGTAGTTGAAATTTGTAACATGTGATCTCTTGGGAACCAGTCTTATTCTCTAGTCCTCTAATAAGCCAGATGAAGTTAAAATAAAATTTGAAGGAAATCCAAAAAAGAGGGGATGTATGTATATGTATAGCTGATTCACTTTGCTGTACAGTAGAAAGTAAAACAATATTGTAAAGCAATTATACTCCAGTAAAAATTAATTTAAAAAAAGATAAAATTTGTAGGACTTTCAGGCTCAAAGAATGAGGGGGAAGGAGACATCATTAGGAGATTCAGAGGAGGTGATGACAATAAAAAGTTAGCTTTCTCTCTTTACATGAACACTATCCCCACAATTTCCTTCACTCTCGCCTATATATCCTGCCATTTCTTTGGTTACCATTTATGAAGTATGAAAAACAAGGAAAAGATATTACCTTTGTTTTCTACTTCTTAAAGACATGCAACTCTTGCCTCTTTTTTTAAAAATGTTGATTTAACAGGGAGATTAAGGAATGATTATAAGGCTTTTAAAGTAGAACCTGGTACAACCTGAAGCAAATTTTCAGATTAATTAGTCACTTGTGGTTAAGATTACAAAATAAATATTGAATGCATACTTTCAGGACAATCATTAGTATTTATAGCATATTTTAGAGCTGAAAGGAACCTTAGTGCAGTGTTATGAAATCATGTTAGTGGGTTGGATCAGCACTTCGTTTTAGATGAAATTTAGTAGAATAGGAAAGAAAATATAAATGCTTTATATGTATTAAGGGAAGTATTGTTTTACGAATACATATATATACATTACCATGTGTATATGGTTACTGGAATGCATTGTGAAATGTGTTTTTCACACAGGTTTTTGCCCTAGAGCTATGCTGTGCAATGTGGTAGTCACTAGCTTCCTGTGACTGTTTAAATTTACATTAAATTAAAAATTTAATTCCTCAGTTGCATTAGTCACATTTTAAGTGCTGAATAGCCATATAGATGTGGAACATTTCCATCATTGCAGAAATTTCTATTGAACACTACTACTTTAGAAAAGATCAGGGATGTCCCTGGTGGCACAGTGGTTAAGAATCCACCTGCCAATGCTGGGGACACAGATTCCATCCCTGGTCCGGGAAGACCCCACATGCCACGGAGCAACTAAGCCCGTGTGCCACAACTACTGAGCCTGCACTCTAGAGCCCGTGAGCCACAGCTACTGAAGCCTGCATGCCACAACTACTGAAGCCCTCCCGCCTAGAGCCCATGCTCCGCAACAAGACAAGCCACCGCAGTGAGAAGCTCACGCACTGCAACGAAGAGTAGGCCCCGCTCGCCGCAACTAGAGAAAGCCCACGCACAGAAAGAAAAATCCAAAGCAGCCAAAAATAAAAAAATAATAATAATAAATTAAAAAAAATAAAGTACTCCACAAAGTATTTTTTTTTAAAAAAAGAAAAGATCATATCCAGCCCTTCTAATTTTGCAGATGAGGAGACTAGGTTCTAGTATAGATAAATGACAGCCATTAAGGCCATTCATTTCTATTTGTTTATTGCCTTCTGTGTGTTAGATATTTATATAAGGGTAATTAAGACTGTGACAGACCCTAATCACACAGTGAATGTTTGTTGAATTCTAAAGATACTTATCTAATAATTACTAAACCACTATTCATAGAGGGAAACACCTAAAACAGTTTTTTCTTAAAATGGGAAGATTTCATATGATAAGACCTAAATTGTAATGATTATTATACAATTGCCTCTGTACTACACTAATTAATATTAAAAGGACTTAATGAATTTTGAACGATAGAATTTTGGATTTATTTCATCAATATTTATATGGTAGAAACTGAGGCATCATATACTTGTTCTATAGTGCCTTTTTATATATGTTTAGCGAGTCCTCGACTCTTGATCGTGACACTGATCATATACTTTTTCATTTGTTTTTTTTTAAACATCTTTATTGAGATTAATTCACATATCATACAGTCACCCACTTAAAGTGTGGATTTAGTATATTCAATGGATTTTAGTATATTCAGTGGTATATACCACCATCACCATAGTCAATTTTACATTTTCATTACCTCAAAAAGAAACCTGCTACCCTTTTGGCTGTCACCCTCCTTCCCCCTCCTGCACCAGGCCTATGCAACCACTAATCTATGTTCAGTCTCTGTAGATTTGTCCATTCTGGATATTTCACATAAATGGAATCATATAATATTTGGTCTTGAGACTGGCTTCTTTCACTTAGCATTATGTTTTCAAGGTTCATGCATGTTATGGCATGCATTAAATACCTCATTCCTTTTTATGGCTGAATAATATTCAGTGATATGGATGTAAAAGATTATATGTTCATCAGTTGATAGACATTCAGGTTATTTCCATCTTTTGGCTATTATGAATAATGCTGTTATAAACAGTCATGTACAAGTTTTATATGGACATAAGTTTTCATTTCTCTTGGGTGTATACCTAAGAGTAGAATTGTTGTGTCATATGGTAATTCTGTTTAGTTCTTTAAGGAACTGCCAGACTGGTTTTCAAAGTGACTACAACATTTTACATTAGTATTAGAAGTGTACAGGGTTCCAGATTCTCCATATCCTAGCTAATTGGTGTTATCTGACTTTTTTTGGTCTAGCCATCTTGGTGGGTGTGAAGTCATGTATCCTTGTGGTTTTGATTTGTATTTCCTTGATGACTAAAGATGTTGAGCATCTATCCATGTGCTTATTGTCCATTTGTATATATTCTTTGGAGAAATGTCAGTTCAGGTCCTTTGCCCAATTTTTAATTAGATTATTGGTCTTTTTATTTTTGAGATATGAGTCTTTATTCTAGATTTAAGTCCCTTATCAGATATATGATTTGCAAATATTTTCTCCCATTCTGTGGGTTGTCTTTTTCTTTCTTGATAGTGTCCTTTGAAGCACAAAAATTTTTCATTTTGTTGAAGTCAAATTTATTTTTTTTCTTTTGTTGGTCATACTTTTGGTGTTATAGCTAAAAATCCATTGCCATATCGGAGGTCATGAAGATTTACCCTTATGTTTTCTTCTAAGAATTTTATAACTTAATTCTAGTGAGATATAGAAACATTACTTTTGCATAGTTTTAGTTCCTTACCCTGCTTTGTTGTTTTACTTTTATAGATATTACATCTATAAATGTTAAAATCCTAACAATACATTGTCGTAATTATGACTTTATATAATTTTATGACTTTTAAAGAAGCTGAGAGAAGAAAGGAGGGTAAGTAAATATTTATGACTTTTTTTATAATAAGCTTCATATTTATCATTTCTGGTTCTCTTCATTTGTGCTCTTGTGTTTGAGTTACCATCTGGAGTCATTTCCTTATCCCAATATAGCTGTGCTCCCATCCATCTCCTTTGTGCTGTTATTGGCAAGTATACTGCATCTCTATATGTTATAGGCTTAATCATACATTATATAAATATTATTTTATACGATTGCTTTTTTTTTTTTTTTGCGGTCCGCGAGACTCTCACTGTTGTGGCCTCTCCCATTGTGGAGCACAGGCTCCGGACACGCAGGCTCAGTGGCCATGGCTCACGGGCCTAGCCGCTCCGTGGCATGTGGGATCTTCCCGGACTGGGGCACGAACCCGTGTCCCCTGCATCGGCAGGCGGACTCTCAACCACTGCGCCACCAGGGAAGCCCTATACAATTGCTTTTGAAATTAGTACAAAGAAGAAAGTAGAAAAGTATGCATTTATACAGTCTTTTATAATAACACAATTACCTTTTCCTGTGCTCTTGTTTTTTTGTGTGTGTGGATTTGAATTACAGTCTGAGGTCACTTGCTTTCAGGCTAAAGAACTTACATTAGTATTTCTTGTAAGGTAGTTCGGCTAGTAACAGATTCTCTCAATTTTTGTTTGTCTGGGAAGGTCTTTATTTTGCCTTTATTTTTGAACAACAGCTTTCCTGGATATAGGATTCTTTCTTGGCAGTTTTTTCTTTGAGCCCTTTGAATATGGCATCCTACTGCCTTACAGCCTATACTTGTTTCTGCTGAGGAATTAGCTGTTAGTTTTATTGGGGATCTCTTATGAGTGAGGAGTCTTTTTTCACTTGTTACTTTCAAGATTTTCCCCTTGTTTTTGGCTTTCAGTATTTTTACTATAATGTGTCTGTGGATCTCTTTGCATGTTTCCTATTTGGAATTTGTTGAGCTTCATGGATGGGTAAATTTTTGTTCTTTTTAATAAGCTTTGGAGGCTTTCAGCCATTATTTCATTGAGTAGGTTTTCTTCCCCTTTATCTCTCTGCTTTCTTTCTGGTAGAGTCATTATACATATATTGGTACACTTAATAATGTCCTACATTTCTCTGAGAATCTGTTTATTTTTTTTCACTCTTTTTAAATCTCTTTTCTTCATATTGCATGATTTCTATTCCTCATCTTTTTTTTTTTTTTGTGGTACGCGGGCCTCTCACTGTTGTGGCCTCTACCGTTGCAGAGAACAGGCTCCGGACGCGCAGGCTCAGTGGCCATGGCTCACAGGCCCAGATGCTCCATGGCATGTGGGATCCTCCTGGACCGGGGCACGAACCCATGTCCCCTGCATCAGCAGGCGGACTCTCAACCACTGCGCCACCAGGGAAGCCCTCTGTTGCTCATCTATGAGTTCATTAATTCTTTGTTCTGTCAGTTCACATCTACTGTTGAGCACCTCTACTTAATTTTTCATTTCAGTTACTGTAATTTTCAACTCTAGGATTTCCATTTGGTTCTTTTTTTTTTTATAATTCCTATACATATCAATACATTCCTGTTGATACTATACCTGTGATGTGACATTGTCATCACACCTTCCTTTATTTCTTTTTTTTTGTTGAATTTTTTTTTTCTTTTTTTTTGGTACGTGGGCCTCTCACTGTTGTGGCCTCTCCCATTGTAGAGCACAGGCTCCAGACATGCAGGCTCAGCAGCCATGGCTCATGAGCCTAGCCACTCTGTGGCATGCGGGATCTTCCCAGACTGGGGCACGAACCCGTGTCCCCTGCATTGGCTTGCAGACTCTCAACCACTGCACCACCAGGGAAGCCCTTGTTGAGTTTTTGAATTTTATTCTTTTATACAGCAGGTTCTTATTAGTCATCCATTTTATACACATCAGTGTATACATGTCAATCCCAATTTCCCAGTTCATCACAACACGACCCCCACCCACCGCTGCTTTCCCCCCTTGGTGTCTATATGTTTGTTCTCTACATCTGTGTCTCAATTTCTGCCCTGCAGACTGGTTCATCTGTACCATTTTTCTAGGTTCCACATATATGCGTTAATATGCAATATTTGTTTTTCTTTTTCTAACTTACTTCATTCTGGATGAGAGTCTCTAGATTCATCCATGTCTCTACAAATGACCCAATTTCGTTCCTTTTTATGGCTGAGTAATATTCCATTGTATATATGTACCACATCTTCTTTATCCATTCATCTGTCAATGGGCATTTAGGTTGCTTCCATGGCCTGGCTATTGTAAATAGTGCTGCAGTGAACGTTGGGGTGCATGTGCATTTTTGAATTATGGTTTTCTCTGGGTACATGCCCAGTAGTGGGATTGCTGGGTCATATGGTAATTCTATTTTTAGATTTTTAAGGAACCTCCATACTGTTCATCATAGTGGCTGTATCAATTTACATTGCCACCAGTAGTGCAAGAGGGTTCTCTTTTCTCCACACCCTCTCCAGCATTTGTTGTTTGTAGATTTTCTGATGATGTCCATTCTAACTGGTGTGAGGTGATACCTCATTGTAGTTAGATTTGCATTTCTGCAATAATTAGGGATATTGAGCAGCTTTTCATGTACTTCTTGGCCATCTGTATGTTCTCTTTGGAGAAATGTATATTTAGGTCTTCTGCCCATTTATTGATTGGGTTGTTTGTTTTTTTAATATTGAGCTGCATGAGCTGTTTATATGTTTTGGAGATTAATCCTTGGTCCGCGGATTTGTTTGCAAATATTTTCTCCCATTCTGAGGGTTGTCTTTTCGTCTTGTTTGTATCTTCCTTTGCTTTGCAAAAGCTTTTAAGGTTCATTAGGTCCCATTTGTTTATTTTTGTTTTTATTTCCATTACTCTAGGGTGTGGATCAAAAAAGATCTTGCTGTGATCTATGTCAAAGAGTGTTCTTCCTATGTTCTCCTCTAAGAGTTTTATAGTGTCCAGTCTTACATTTAGCTCTCTAATCCGTTTTGAGTGTATTTTTCTGTGTGGTGTTAGGGAGTGTTCTAATTTCATTCTTTTGCTTGTAGCTGTCCAGTTTTCCCAGCACCACTTATTGAAGAGACTATCTTTTCTCCATTGTATATCCTTGCCTCCTTTGTCATAGTTTAGTTGACCATAGGTGCGTGGGTTTATCTCTGGGCTTTCTATCGTGTTCCATTGATCTATATTTCTGGTTTTGTGCCAGTACCATATTGTCTTGATTACTGTAGCTTTGTAGTATAGTCTGAAGTCAGGGAGTCTGATTCCTCCAGCTCTGTTTTTTTCCCTCAAGACTTCTTTGGCTGTTTGGTGTCTTTTGTGTCTCCATTACAAATTTTAAGATTTTTTGTTCTAGTTCTGTAAAAATGCCATTGGAAATTTGATAGGGATTGCATTGAATCTGTAGATTGCTTTGGGTATTATAGTCATTTTCACAGTATTGATTCTTCCAATCCAAGAACATGGTATATCTTTCTATCTGTTGGTATCATCTTTAATTTATTTCATCAGTGTATTATAGTTTTCTGCATACAGGTCTTTTGTCTCCCTAGGTAGGTTTATTCCTAGGTACTTTATTCTTTTTGTTGCAATGGTAAATGGGAATGTTTCCTTAATTTCTCTTTCAGATTTTTCATCATTAGTGTATAGGAATGCAAGAGATTTCTGTGCATTAATTTTGTATACTGCAACTTTACCAAATTCATTGATTAGCTCTAGTAGTTTTCTGGTGGCGTCTTTAGGATTCTCTATGTATAGTATCATGTCATCTGCAGACAGTGACAGTTTTACTTCTTCTTTTCCAATTTGTATTCCTTTTATTTCTTTTTCTTCTCTGATTGGCATGGCCAGGACTTTCAAAACTGTTTTGAATAATAGTGGAGAGAGTGGACATCCTTGTCTCGTTCCTCATGTTAGAGGAAGTGCTTTCAGTTTTTCACCATTGAGAATGATGTTTGCTGTGGGTTTGTTGTATATTGCCTTTATTATGTTGAGGTAGGTTCCCTGTATGCCCACTTTCTGGAGAGTTTTTATCATAAATGGGTGTTGAATTTTGTCAAAAGATTTTTGTGCATCTATTGAGATGATCATATGATTTTTATTCTTTAGCTTTTTAATATGGTGTATCACATTGATTGATTTGCGTGTATTGAATAATCCTTGTGTCCCTAGGATAAATCCCACTTGATCATGGTGTATGATCCTTTTAATGTGTTATTGGATTCTGTTTGCTACTATTTTGTTGAGGATTTTTGCATCTGTATTCATCTGTGATATTGGTCTGTAATTTTTGTTTTTTTGGTATCTTTGGTTTTGGTATCAGGGTGGTGGTGGCATCATAGAATGAGTTTGGGAGTGTTCCTTCCTCTGCAATTTTTTGAAGAGTTTGAGAAGGATGGGTGTTAGCTCTTGTCTAAATGTTTGATAGAATTCACCTGTGAAGTCATCTGGTCCTGGACTTTTGTTTGTTGGAAGATTTTTAATCACAGTTACAATTTCATTACTTGTGATTGGTCTGTTCATATTTTCTGTTTCTTCCCTGTTCAGTCTGGAAGGTTATACCCTTTCTAAGAATTTGTCCATTTCTTCCAGGTTGTCCATTTTATTGCCATAGAGTTGCTTGTAGTTGTCTCTTAGGATGCTTTGTATTTCTGTGGTGTCTCTTGTGACTTCTCCTTTTTCATTTCTAATTTTATTGATTTGAGTCTTCTCCCTCTTTTTCTTGATGAGTCTGGCTAATGGTTTATCAATTTTGTTTATCTTCTCAAAGGACCAGCTTTTAGTTTTATTGATCTTTGCTTTTGTTTTCTTTGTTTCTATTTCATTTATTTCTGCTCTGATCTTTATGATTTCTTTCCTTATGCTAACTTTGGGTTTTGTTTGTTCTTCTTTCTATAGTTCCTTTAGGTGTAAGTTTAGATTGTTTATTTGAGGTTTTTCTTGTTTCTTGAGGTAGGCTTGTATAGCTATAAACTTCCCTGATAAAATTGCTTTTGCTGCATCCGATAGGTTTTGGATAGTCATGTTTTCATCATCATTTATCTCTAGGTATTTTTTGATTTCCTCTTTGATTTCTTCAGTGATCTCTTGGTTATTTAGTAACGTTTGGCCTCCATGTGTTTGTGTTTTTTACTTTTTTTTCCCCTGTAATTGATTTCTAATTGCATAACTTTGTGGTCAGAAAACATGCTTGATGTGATTTCAATTTTTTTAAATTTACTGAGGCTTGATTTGTGACCCAAGATGTGATCTATCCTGGAGAATGTTCCGTGCACACTTGAAAAGAAAGTGTAGTCTTCTGGTTTTGGATGGAATGTCCTATAAATATCAATTAAATTTATCTGGTCTATTGTGTCATTTAAAGCTTGTATTTCCTTATTAATTTTCTGTTTGGATGATCTGTCCATTGGTGTATGTGATGTGTTAAAGTCACCCACTATTATTGTGTTACTCTGAATTTCCTCTTTTATAGATGCTAGCAGTTGCTTTATGTATTGAGGTGCTGCTATGTTATGTGCATATATATTTATAATTGTTATATCTTCTTCTTGGATTGATCCCTTGATCATTATGTAGTGTCCTTCCTTGTCTCTTGTAACGTTTTTTATTTTAAACTCTTTTATCTGATATGAGTATTGCTACTCCAGCTTTCTTTTGATTTCCATTTGCCTGGAATATCTTTTTCCATCCCCTCATTTTCAGTCTGTATGTGTCCCTAGGTCTGAAGTGTGTCTGTTGTAGAGAGCATATATATGGGTCTTGTTTTTGTATCCATTCAGCAAGCCTGTGTCTTTTGGTTGGAGCATTTAATCCATTCACGTTTAAGGTAATTATTGATATATATGTTCCTTTTACAATTTTCTTAACTGTTTTGGGTTTGTTTTGTAGGTCCTTTTCTTCTCTTGTGTTTCCCATTTAGAGAAGTCCCTTTAGAATTTGCTGTAGAGCTGGTTTGGTGGTGCTGAATTGTGTTACCTTTTGCTTGTCTGTAAAGCTTTTGATTTCTCCATGGAATCTGAATGAGATCCTTTCCTGGTAGAGTAATCTTGGTTGTGGGTTCTTCCCTTTCATCACTTTAAGTATATCATGCCACTCCCTTCTGGCTTGTAGAGTTTCTGCTGAGAAATCAGCTGTTAACCTTATGGGAGTTCCCTTGTCCGTTATTTGTCATTTTTCCCTTGCTGTTTTCAATAATTTTTCTTTGTCTTTAAGTTTTGCCAGTTAATTACTATATGTCTCCGTGTGTTTCTCTTTGGGTTTATCCTGTTGGGACTCTCTGCACTTCCTGGACTTGGGTGGCTATTTCCTTTCCCATGTTAGGGACATTTTCGACTATAATCTCTTCAAATATTTTCTCAGGTCCTTTCTCTCTCTCTTCTCCTTCTGGGACCCGTATAATGTGAATGTTGTTGCATTTAATGTTGCCCCAGAGGTCTCTTAGGCTGTCTTCATTTCTTTTCATTCTTTTTTCTTTATTCTGTTCCACAGCAGTGAATTCCGCCATTCTGTCTTCCAGGTCACTTATCTGTTCTTTTGCCTCAATTATTCTGCTATTGTTCCTTCTAGTACATTTTTCATTTTTGTTATTGTATTGTTCATCTCTGTTTGTTTGTTCTTTAATTCTTCTAGATCTTTGTTAAACATTTCTTGCATCTACTCGATCTTTGCTTCCATTCTTTTTCCAGGGTGCTGGATCATCCTCACTATCATTATTCTGAATTCTTTTTCTAGAAGGTTGCTTATCTCCACTTCATTTAGTTGCTTTTCTGGGGTTTATCTTGTTCCTTTATCTGGTACATAGCCACCTGCCTTTTCATCTTGTCTATCTTTCTGTGAATGTGGTTTTTGTTCTGCAGGCTGCAGGGTTGTAGTTCTTCTTGCTTCTACTCTCTGCCTTCTGTTGGATGAGAATATCTAAGAGGCTTGTGCAAGTTTCCTGATGGAAGGGACTGGTGGTGGGTAGAGCTGACTGTTGCACTGGTGGGCAGAGCTCAGTAAAACTTTAGTCTGCTTGACTGCTGATGGGTGGGGCTGGGTTTCCTCCCTGTTGGTTTTTTGGCCTGAGGTGACCCAGCGCTGGAGCCTGCCCGGGCTCTTTGGTGGGGCCAGTGGTGGACTCTGGGAGGGCTCACGCCAAAGAGTACTTTACAGAACTTGTGCTGCCAGTGTCCTTGTCGTCACAGTGAGCCACAGCCACCCCCCACCTCTGCAGGAGACCCTCCAACACCAGCAGGTCGGTCTGGTTCAGTCTCATGTGGGGTCACTGCTCCTTACCCTGGGTCCCAATGCACACACTACTTTGTGTGTGCCCTCCAAGAGTGGAGTCTGTTTCCCCCAGTCCTGTCAAAGTCCTGCAATCAAATCCTGCTAGCCTTCAAAGTCTTATTCTCTAGGAATTCCTCCTCCTGTTGCTGGACTCCCAGTTTGGGAAGCCTCACGTGGGGCTCAGAACCTTCACTCCAGCGGGGGGACTTCTGTAGTTTAATGTTTTCCAGTTTGTGAGTCACCAACCCAGCAGTTATGCGATTTTATTTTATTGTGATTGTGCCCCTTCTACTGCCTCATTGTGTCTTCTCCTTTGTCTTTGGATGTGGGGTATCATTTTTGGTGACTTTCAGTGTCTTCCTGTCAATGATTGTTCAGCGGTTAGTTGTGATTCTGGTGTTCTTGCAAGCGGGAGTGAGAGCATGTCCTTCTTCTCTGCCATCTTGAACCAATCTTCTTTTATTTCTTTAACAGGGTTTCCTTTAGTCTTTGAACATATTTATAATGACAACTTTGAAGGTTTTTTCTCTTCAGTCTGACATCTGGTCAAAACTGTAGGCAGTTTCTTTTGCCTTGCTTTTTTCCTCAGTGTATAGTTTGTAGTTTCATGTTTCTTTGTGTGTCTTGCAAGTTTTTGGAAACTGGACATTTTAGATAATGTAGTAATGCTTGGTACTGGTTCCCTCCCTCCCAGGGCTTATTAGTGTTATTTACTTGTTTGTTTGTTTATTTAGGAACTGGCTGGATTTTAGTGCTGTCTCTCTCCACCCTTCCCTTGCTCCCCACTTCACAGTGTTAGTGCCTCTGATGTTGCCTCTTAAGCAACATAGCCTTACCAGCATAGCCTGGCATATGCCCACAGTCACCCTGAGAGGGCAGTGGTTTTGCTGAGGCTCTCTCTGTCTCTTTTCCAGTTATGCTCCAATTGTTGCTGGGAGATCAGCACTGTTTTTTCCAACAGTGCCCTGGGGCAGAAATTGTTTCACCGACTAAAGCCATCAGATTGGGGTTCCTTTGAAAGGAAGGTTGTTGAGGTCAGTGTTTGAGGTTTTTTTCCGACCCTAGGCAGTCTCCTCCTGTACATTTCCCTCCTTGGTTTTCTGGTTCTCTGGGGCAAACCAGCTGAACTACAGTTCATCCTCTATGTCCAGTGATTGCACTAGTCTCCTCCTACTTGCCTTTCACCTCAACCTCTACTATATTTGAGAGTAGCCTTGGGCTTAACTAATCCACGTCTAGTTGTATGAAGTCACTTCCTCTGGGAAGAGATTAGGAGCTATCTGCTTCAGGGCCTTCTCCAGGCAAAATCTCCCAGCCACAGCTCTGGAGCTGGGCGTAGGAGACAATGGTGGCTTCTCTCTGAGTGATAGCCCCACTTTAGGAGTTGAGCACTAGATGGAGTTTGGGGAGCAGTAGCCTCAGGTCTTTTTGCCTTGCCTCTCTTGGTATGCAACTACCCTCTTATGAGTCAGGGCTAGGGTGACTGGGGCTTCAATATTCTTAGTGGCATCACACCCAAGGTAGAGCCTCTGTCTCTCTAGTGGGGGTGTGTAGAAGAAGGGAGACCCTGCCTCTTGGCCATGTTAGCCCAGAACTTAGCTTCAGCAACAGGTTGTTAGGGGAAGGATGAGAAATGCTGATGTCCTGCCTTTCCCAGGAAGATAGTCTTTTGACTAAGAGCTCAGGGGGCAGAGGGAGTACTGTGCTCCTGGCTGCCGCAGTCTCAAGTGGAGTTTCCATATTGCTGAACTGGGAGTCGGGAGGCAGGGAGTGTGTCCTGGTTCAAACACCACAGACTCTTGCCATTCTTACTGAGCCTAATAGATTTTCTTGAGTAAATGATATTTCATTTGCTACATGCCTCCAGGACCATTTCTAGGGACTTTAAATGGTAATACTTTATAAATTTCACCAGTTTTGTTGGAGAGTGAGTCTAAGGAGCTCCTTATGTTGTCATGTTAGAAGTGGAACTCTTTTCATTTGTTTTTGACAGGTTCATGTTCTTTGGCTTATCGCATGCAGCAAAGCAGTCTGTCCTTTCTCTTTGGTTTGTAGGGGATATTACCAGTGAGGTACTTATCTTGTATGTTCCATTTAGTAGTTCTTTTGGATAGGTACTGTTTTGTTTTCATTTGTTGGCTCTGACATCATGGACAAAGGATGGGAACTTTAATTTCTTCCAGTAGTGTGTAAGTTCCTTCTTCCTGCCCTCCCACTGGTGACTAGCTGCTGATAACTAACAAAGTAGATAAAAGTTAAGAGACTTCTGGCCTTCATAATAACTGAAGTGGGAATATAATAACACTAGGAAAATAATCCTCCTACTCTGCTTTTTAGAGATCCTAAAGTTTTAAGATTTAAGTTTCATAACATAAGATGCATGTCAAGAAATTACAGTGAATACTGAGAAGACACAAAATGTAATAAGAAAATGAAAAACAACTTAACAGGAAAAAATTAAGGATGTTTTCAAGTGGACTATTTTGCATGGAACTGAAGAGGGTGAGGTGATTCAGTTACGTTTAAAGTATCTGAAGGATAATTATTTTTTAAAAAATTAAAAGCTGTCCTTCTAATAGCTCAGTGATACCTGACCGTACCTGGAATATTAGTTTATAATACAGAAATATAGACTTCAGTTGAAGGAAGAGGGATTTCATGTGCATGTTAGAAAAAATTTCTTAAATTAATAATCCTATTATTGGGATAACAAAGCAACTTTTTAAATGATGTTCTAAGAGGCAGAATAAATAACCATTAATTGTAACTTAAATAGATATCTTCTTAAAGATAGAACTGACTTAAATTTATATCCTTCAGGATCACAACTCACTTTATTTTTTTTAATATTTTATTTATTTATTATTTATTTTTTATTTTGGCTGTGCCAGGCCTTAGTTGCAGTGTGTAGGATCTTCATTGCGGCATGTGGACTCTTAGTTGCGGCATGCAAACTCTTTAGTTGTGGCATGCATGTGGGATCTAGTTCCCCGACCAGGGATCGAACCTGGGCCCCCTTCATTGGGAGCGTGGAGTGTTAACCACTGGACCACCAAGCAAGTCCCCACAGCTCACTTTAAAGAGGATAATCTAGCAGAAAGAATATTGGTAAACCAACAATCAGAAGAGTTAGATTCTAGTTTTGGCTTTTGTGTTAGAAGACACTAGAACAAATCATTAGGCAGTAATTTGCTATCATTAGAATATAAGCTATTAGGAAGCAGTCAGCTTGGTTTTGAGAAGAATAAGACATACCAAACCAATTCAGTTCTTCATATAAGAGAGTGACAGTGTACTCAGAAGTACAGTTGATCTTGATTTCATTGAGGCTCAATTCCTGTCCCCTGTATCATTCTCTCTCAACAAGCCAGGAAGGAATGGTATTGCATATTAAGGAGTCTCGAGGTAGTAGTAAGTATAGCTTACTGGAGAAAATACAGACAATTTGAAGTATTTTGATTTCTAAATATTGAAGAGAATAAACAACTGGTGTACAAAGGACATAACATGGCGCAGTGGAATGAATGTTGGACCAGGACACCTGACCACTTGAGCTCTGTTTCTACTCTAATTATCTTGGACAGATCACTTGTTCCTTTGGACCTCACTTTCTGTAAAATAAGATTCAGCTACTTGATCTTTAAGGTTTCTTCCACTTCTGTAGTTTCCTGACTTTGATCTGTTGGGACTAGCCCTTTGAATATCTACTATTGGGTTGGCCCAAAAGTTCGTTTGGGATTTTCCAGATGTTTCAAAAATGCTGAGCGAACATTTTGGCCAACCCAATACCTCTAGTTTGAGAGCCTAGTTTATTACTGGTAGTAGTTTGCCAGGAGCAACATAGGGTACATTTCAGTTCACATGAATTTTTTAAAAAGTATTTATTTATTTATTTGGCTACACCAGGTCCCAGTTGCAACATGCGGGATCTTCAGGTGCAGCGTGCAGGATCTTTAGTTGTAGCATGCAGGCTCCTAGCTGTAGCATGCAGGCTCCTAGCTGCAGCATGCAGGATCCAGTTTGCTGACCAGGGATCGAACCCGGGCCCCCTGCATTGGGAGTGCAGAGTCTCAACCACTGGACCACCAGGGAAGTCCCCACATGAATTTTTAATGGAGCAAGTTTGTATTGTTGTCTCTTATACTACTTATTGATTTTAGTGTAGGAGTAGAAGAACTGAGATTGATGTTGAGTTTAGTATTTGCTAGTGTTGGGGAGATGGAATTAGAGTGGAGGGAATGTAAGCTAGGTTCTAAAATCATCTAGGAAGGTAGAAAAGATTCTAAGGAGGCGGTGGAGAGTAGCGGCATTACTATAAAAATTTTTATAAATTAAAGATGAAGCTTACATGGGCTATAAATGATAAGGAATGGAAATATAAAGGTCTTAGAAACTTTTTACATCTAAATGTCTTCTGCCACTTGCAGAAGTGGCACTGGGGATTGAGAAGAGGAATTCAGAGGACTCCTCATTCAGAAATGGTTGAATAAATAACATTCTTTAAACCACTGACATATTGATTTGAGTTGGTTATTAAGATTAATAGGAGGGGGAGAAAAGTTCATAATAGTGGTTCTAAACTTTCATTTCATTTAGAACAATAGGCCCTTTGAAAATCTGGTAAAAGCTATGAACTTTCCCCCTAGAAAAATGCACATACACATATGCTTCATCTTGCATGCAATATCAGGGGTATCAGAGAATCCCCGATAAATATTGCAGGCTGGTGGGATTCTAATGTAGTTTCTAAGTAGCCAGTGGCAGAGTAAAGGGCCCTTGTCACTGGGCAGTGGGGGTAATGGAATGGAAACCTGTTTTGTTCATATCAAACTTTTATTAAATGCAAAATGCAGTAATACATCAGTATTCAATGTTGTGATCTTAAAGTTGTTTTTTCAAAGGAGTGTGTACTTTCCATGTTGTAAAATATACAGTAGAGGCGAAATTGCCTGTTCTGTATGTGATTCTTATAGTTTTCCTTTTTTATTTTATTTATACATTTCTCTTTAATTGTATAAAATCACATCTAATAAGCATGAGAAAAATACCCACAATCTCACCTCTTAAATAATTTTCCATTTTCCCCCTGAATTTCAGTTCTTATATGTACATAATTTTTACATTGCTGAGATAATTTTAAATCCTGTTTCTTTTTACTTATAAGCATTCTTTTACTTAGTACTCAGTCTTTACCAAAATTAGGTCTTTTAATTATTTAATATTTTAGTAAATTTAATAGATATATATTTAGCTGCCTGCAAAAGGACATTTTTGTTGTTTTGATTTTTCCTTTCCGTTTTTAAAATCTCTCTCCCTAAAGTCCTCATTTGTGCTCTTGACACTCTTGTAAAGTTTGTCACTAGTGAGTAAATAAACTTTTCAGATCTTTTATTATGTCGTTTGATCTTTACAGTAGCCCTGTGAGGTAGGTGAACATTTCATTGTAGTAGCAATGGCCTATTTTGTCCTTTTCAGTCCCTCAACTTCTGCCCTAGTTTTAGGCCCTTGTAACTTTATGCATGACTTTTCTCGCTGCCTCAGGCATTCACCCTTCCAACCCATCCCACACAAAACATCCAGATTATTCTTCCTAAAGCATAACTCTGATAAGTATGACTTTCCTGCTTGTGGACTTCAGTGGTCTCTACACCTTAGCCTGCCGTTCAAGACCCTAAAGGATTTTCACTTAACTAGCTTGCTAGTCGTATTATTAACTATTTCTCTATAAATACCCTGCCCCTTCAGCTACCCTGGATTGCTCCCTGTTCCTTGGACATTGTGCTTTTTTGTTTTTGTTTCTTCATTTATACCATACACTCTGTCTGAAATGTCCTCTCTCTAACTCCTTGCTCTTTTTCAAATTTTAGCTCAAGGGCCAATTTATGTCACAGAACTATTCCTTATAAGCTTATAAGACACTGATTTCTTCCTCCTCTGAATTCCTATAATACCTTTTTCTACAAGTACAGTTATCATGTGTCTTGTGGAGGAGGTAAGATTTTATGCACCTAAAAGGCAGATACATTCCAGTCATCTTTTTTATCTTCCACATAGCTGGGCATGGTATCTCACATGTAGCAGACACTCAGAAAATATTTATAAAATGAGTGATTAAACCCTATAATCAAATCAAAACAAAGTCTAACATAAGAGTAAATAATGTTTGCTTTGGTACTATACATTTGCAATAGAAGGCTCACTTTCTACGTAAAGTGTATATTTCAGCAAAATCATAATCAGATTGTGGAATTATTAAACTTGAGGGTAACCTCTTAAGTTTGTCCATTGCATTTCTGTTACTCGGTGGTACTGTGGTGGGGTAGTGTCACTGAATGTCAGTTTTTGCTCAATAACCAAAGCATATATGCTTTTAAAATTTTTGAGTTACTTTATTAGTAGGCATCCTTTGCTTAAAATATGACTTATAAGATGGAGTTCTTTGAGGAATAAGATATATAAAATTTTAGTCCTTGTAGCAATTTTAACTGCAGGCTGTGTTTTGGCTTATTTATTAGTTCTCTGATTAAGTTTTCTTTACCACATCCAGAGGTGAAAGAGATGTTAGAGTGGAGAAACTATATCCTAAGAGTGTAATTTCTCAGATACTGATGTTTTAGGAGAGTAGGCTTTTAAACTGTTAACTTACCATGCTTTTCAAAGCATACTAGAAAAGAGAAGTTGAGGCTTCTATTTTGGTTTACTTATCAGATTATTTTTTACTGATCTTGAGTAACTTCTGTTGACTTGTCATTGTTATATATTCGTATTTTTAAGTGTGTGAATATTTGCCAAGTGTGAACTCTTTCTTCAACTGTTCTTAACTATGGTGACTTAACAGCTGTTTGTATGTGTGTGTGTGTATTAGTTTGCTAGGGCTGCCATAGCAAAGTACCATAGACTGGGTGGCTTAAACAACAGAAATTTATTTTCTTACAGTTCTGGAGGCTAGAAGTCTGAGATAAGGTGTTGGCAGGGTTGATTTCTTCTGAGACCTCTCTCCTTGGCTTGCAGGTGGCTGTCTTCTCTGTCCTCACAAGGTCTTTTCTCTGTGCAAGTTTGTGTCTTAATCTCTTCTTATTAGTATACCAGTCATATTAGATAGGTCCCACCCTAAAGACCTCACTTAACCTTAATAAACATCTTTAAAGGCCCTATCTCCATATACAGTCACATTTGAGACACAGGGGGTTAGGACTTCAACATGAATTGGGAGGAGACACAATTCATTTCATGACAGTGTGTGTGTATGTAAACACATAGAAAACTGGAAGCATATACTGCAAACACGCCTCTGGAGAGGGGATGGGTTGGGAGGCCAGAGGACAGTAAAAATGAACTTTCACTTGTCATTCTAGTTTGGCATTGTTTGATATACTTGTTTTTATAATGACAGAATTTCATATTTAAGCTTTTCAGTTGGTGGTCTGATCTTTTTGAATAGGTTGTATTAATATGTTCATTTACTGAACTCTGGTTTGTTTTGTCTACTAGTAATGCGTTTTAGCATTCTTGCATATGACTTAATGATTATTTTTTGTATCGTAAAACAGTCTTTAACATGTTTAAGAAGCTTTCCTGGAAGTATTCTGCAGCTTTTAGGTTTAGCCAGTTTTGGTTATCATTTTACTGGGGAATTGGGGGATTTTTTGAAGATTGAGTCCCAGTATTTCCTCTTTATTTCAGTGGTTTCTTCAGTTTCTATGTAACATAGGTACTCTACATATTTGATGCTGCCTAATAAAGATCTATACTCATGTTTCTTTTTTTCAAAATCAAGTTCTTGTATTTACAAAAAATTTACCAAAACAGTACATACCAGCTACTGAAAGATTAGAAAACATTGAAAAGGAGAAAAGAACAAAAAGCAGTTATGCTCTAAAACTTTTTGTCTAATAAGTAAGTATAACCTATTTATTTATTCATTGGTTTTCACCAGGATCATAAAAAATAAATAAATAAAGGCTTCCTATTGCTTAGAGCTATACTTTCAAGTACAGTAGACATTAGCCACATGTGGCTGTTTAAATTTCAATTAAATAAAATTTGAAACTTAGTAGCTTAGTCACACTGGACATATTTTAAGTGCTCAATAGCCACATGTGTCTAAGTGGCCATTGTATTTGACCACACAGATACAGAACATTTTCATAATCACAGAAAGTTCTACTGGACATAGCTGGCCTAGAATATAATTTTTAAGTAGGGATAATATTATCAAATTTGTTTTAGCAATATGATTCTGCCTGCAGTTTGAAGGATAGATTGGAAATAGGCAGGGATTAGAGATAGGGACATCAGTTAGGAGGATATTGAAGTAATATAGAAGAGAAGTGTGATAAGGGCCTGTACTTCCTGTCATGAGGAAGTGTTATCAGGATTTGTCACCAAGCAGTCTAATATCATGAAAAGATTTTGAAAGGTTTTGAAGCAGGAGAGTATTACTTTGTTTTAGCTACTTTATCTTAATCTCAGTGTTTTTAGGCTATAATATGGACATTTGAATAAGACCTATCTTCCACTATTCTGGTGAGGATCAAGACAATGACCGATATGAAAGCAGTTTGTGAATTGTAAAGTGTTTTAACTTTTGCCATTGCAATTTTGGTGTACGGTTCTGTAGTAAAACACCATTTTTGGTAATGGATTTTGTGGGGTTTGCCGATGGAGCTCATGTGGTTAGGCTACTATCGTTGTTTCTATTTTGAATACTTCTCAAGCAGTCCAGTTACATCCTAGCTAATCAGTGACAGAACTGACACTACACCCCAGGTCCTTTCACTCATCTCTTTCCCCTTCATCTTGCTAGCTCTACTTTTCACAACTCTGATGAATTTTACTTCTTATTTAAGATTTTCTGTGCAACTACAATCTATTGCTTTGATGAATAGCTAGAGGAACTCTATTTAAATAAACCTATTGTAAAATTATCTTTTAAATGACTTCTTTTATATTACTAGCTTAGAATATTATCATAGATACAAAAGTAGCAAAATCATACTATACTTGTCTTTCTAGAGTTTACCACTGCCTGTCACAACTTTACATTTACAAAAAGAACATGCCACCATCTTCAGCCAGTCTTTTAACAAACATTTATCAGTTACCTGCCATTTGGCAGACATTGTACTAGGCACTGGGGCTACAACCATGAACAAGGCATAGACTTTGCCCTCCAGGAAATCATGATTTAGAGGAGAAAACAGGTAACCAACTATTCAAAATAAGGTGTGGTAAGTGCTTTAGTAGATATGTGTGCAGGGTTTTTGAGGGGGACCACCCTCAGTCTAGAGAGGTCATGGAAAACTTTCCAAAGAATTTATAGATGAGTACTGAAGGATGTGTAGGTAGACACTGGTCTGGTGGATGAATGAGAAAAGGGCATTTTAGGGCAGAAGATATTAAATAACATGTGTTCTTTGGAAAAGCTGTAGTTTGGAGGGTGGATTGAAAGTGGACAAGATTGGAGGTAGGGAGACATTTAGTTTGGATGGAACATCAGAGAGTTTAATGGTAATATTGGTAAGAAGGGATGACAATCTCAACTAAGTCTATGACACTGATTATAGAGATATTTAGGAGGTAAAGTTGATAGGAGTTACTGAGTGGTTTGATAGAGGGTAAAGAAAAAATAAAGAGTGTAGTTCCTGGGTGTCTGGCTTAGGCAGCTGGGTGGATAGTGATGCTATTAACTAAGATGGGGAGGAACAAATTTGAGGAGTTGGAGAAGTTGGAGAAAATGGTGAGTTCAACTTGGGATATGTGGAGTTTAAGCTATCTATGAGACATCATGATGAAAATGTCTAATGAACAGTTGTATGTATGGGGTAGGTACTCGAGAAAGAGATCTGGACTTGAGGTAAAGTTTGAGAATCATCGTGGAAGTAATTTTTTTTATAGTGACCATGGATACCTTCTGGAGACTATTTAGAATGAGAAAAAAATACAGGGCTAAGGAAGACACTCCTGAGACTGCCAAAATTTAAATGAAAGGATAGTCCAAGAAGGAGAATATGCAGTGGCCAGAGAGGTTCAAGGAATAGGGATAGATAGATATCCTAGGAGCCAAGAGAGGAGAGGGTTTTAGAAAGGAAGGAATGGTTAATAATATTATGTGACAGAGAGGGTATGTAAGATGAATACGCAAGGTGTTATTGAATTTAGCAATTAGTTGCTCATTTAGTATTCCTGATAAAAAACAGAGTGGTGATATGGTGGTAGAAGCCATATTAAGCTGTGTCCTTTTCAGTGCATCATATCAGGGGGTACATAATGTTGATATGTCTTATTACTGGTGGTGTTAACCTCCATTGAATGGTTAAGGTGGTATCTACTGGGTTTCTCCAGTGAAAAATACTATTTTCTCCTTCGTAATTAAAAAACACCTTGAGGGAGATTCTTTGAGAATATGCAAATATCATATTTCTCCTTAAACTTTCACCAGCTAATATTAGCATATCTACAACAGTTATTACTGTGGTGTTTGCCTAAATACGTTTTTTTGTTTCCCTCATTCTGCATTTGTTAATGGGACTTCTGTAAAGAAGAGCTGTTGCCTTCTCCCTCATTTATATTTTTATTTACTTATTTATATCAGGCTGAACTCATAGATGTTAATAAACTATATTTTATGGACTATCATCTAATACTCTCAATTTTTATTTTCTTGTTCTAGTTGTCCTAGCTCTGGGCCACTGGAAGCTCCTTTAGATTGGCTCTTGTGTCCTTTGGACATGCCCCCATCCTTTCTCAGTACTTCCTTTCTTTCTGGCACCACACAGTGTTCCAGGTTCCTCTTATATTTTCCCTGACCTGGCCTTGAAATCATCCCTTTCTACAGGGAACCCTGTGCCTTTTATTGGAAAATGGTATGTAGACATGAAGATCTAGATGCTAGATGACTGTACATTTTAAAAACATAATCAGTTCTAAGTTCTGGGGATTGCCAGTATCCACAAATAAATGTATTTACTGGCTTTGCTAAGAAAATTTAATAAGCTTTCATCTAGGAATGCTAATTTCACATAAGACCAGCGAGGCCATTTAATTGTGATTATTATCTTATTTGATAAACTGTATTTTCAGAAATGTGCGTCCAACTTTTCATTTGTTACTTCTGATTAACTGCCCTTGATATAATTCTGTAATAGATTACTTATTAAAAATTACTAGGTGTGGGCTTCGCTGGTGGCGCAGTGGTTGAGAGTCCACCTGCCGATGCAGGGGACGCGGGTTCGTGCCCCGGTCCGGGAGGATCCCACATGCCGCGGAGCGGCTGGGCCCGTGGGCCATGGCCGCTGAGCCTGCGCATCCAGAGCCTGTGCTCCGCAACGGAAAAAAAAAAAAAAAAAAAAAAAAAATATTACTAGGTGAAATTTGTATAATATGAAAATAATAGTTTTAAAGTCAGCAATTCAGTGGCATTTAATATATTCACAATGTAGTGCAGCCATCATTCCAAAGCATGTGGGAAGTTCCCACATGCGGCAGGGCGGCTGGGCCCGTGAGCCATGGCCGCTGAGCCTGCGCGTCCGGAGCCTGTGCTCCGGAACGGGAGAGGCCGCAACAGTGAGAGGCCTGCATACCGCAAAAAAAAAAAAAAAATCAGTTGCCGTCACTGTATGGGTTTATTTCTGGACTATGAATTCTATTCCACTAGTCTCTCTGTCTATCCTTATGTCAGTACTGCACTTTCAATTATTGTAGCTTTGCAGGTGACATTGAAATCAGTAAGTATGTGTCCTCTAACTTCCCTCCTCCCCGACCACCTTGTTTTTCTTTCCTAACTGCTCTGTTTAGAACTTCCAGTACAGTATTGATTAGCAGTAGTTAAAAGCTGTTCTCCATGTCTTAAGGGGAAGACGTTCAGTTTTTCACCACTGAATATTATGTTAGCTGTGGTTTTTACGTGGTTTATCATGTTGAAGTTGTTTCCTTCTATTCCCAGTTCTCTGAGGGTTTATTATCACAAAAAGGTGTTGGGTTTGTCAAATGCTTTTTCTGTATCAATTGAGATGATCAAGTGGGTTTTTTTCCCCTTTATTCTATTACTGTTGTCTATTATATTAATTGATTTTCTTATGTTGAACTGCTGTGGCTTTCCTGGGGTAAGTCCCACCTGATCATGGTATATAATCCTTTTAACATACTTCTTGATTCAGTTTGCTAGTATTTTGCCAAGAGTCTTTACATCTATGTTCATAAGGGATTTTGGTATTTAGTTTTCTTCTAATGTCTTTATCTTTGGTATCTGAGTAATGCTAGCCTTATAGAATGAGATAGGAAGTGTTCCTTCCCTTTCAATTTTTGGGGAAGAGTTTGAGAAGGATTTAAATTATTTCTTTTCAAAATGCTTGGTAGAAATCACCAGTGAAGCCATATGGTCTAGGACTTTGTTGGAAAGTTTTGTTATTACTGATTCAATGTCTTTATTTGTTGTGGGTCTCTTCAGATTTTCTGTGTCTTCTTGAAATAACTTATGTTTGGTAATTTTTATTATAATAAGAATTTGTCCTTATTATCTAGGTCATCTAATTTATTACCATACAATTGTTTATCCTTGTTATTTCTGTAAGGCCTGTAGTAATGTTTCTCCTTTCATTTCTGATTTTAGTTATTTGTGTCTCTCTTTGTCATTCTAACTAAAAGTTTGTCAATTTTGTTGGTGTATTCAAAGAACCAACTTTTGCTTTTGTTGATTGCCGCTATTGTTCTTTTCTTCTCTATTACATTTATCTCCACTCGAATTGTTATTATTTCCTTCTTTCTGGTATCTTTAGGTTTAGTGTACTGTTCTTATTATAGTTACTTAAGATGTAAAGTTAGGTTATTTATTTGAGATCTTTGTTCATTTTTAATGTGGGTATTTAGTGCTGTAACTTTCTGAGCACTGTTTTCACTGCATCCTATACATTCTGTTTTTATTAATTTGGTTCTTTTTATTGTAGTTAAACATATGTAACATAAAATTTACCACTTTGACCATATCGAAGTGTCCAGTTCTGTTGCATTAAGTATATTCACATTGTCGTGTAGTGATTACCACCATCCATCTCCAGAACTTTTTCATCTTCCCCAACTGATACTCTGTACCCACTAACTACAAACTAATTTCCCTATTAGTTTGTAGTTTGTAGAATAGGGAATATCCCTATTCCCCCGCTGTTCCTGCCTCTGGCAACTACCATTCTACAGGCATACCTTGAAGATATTGCAGGTTTGGTTCCAGACCACCGCAATAAAGCAAGTATCACAAAGCTAGTCACATGAATGTTTTGGCTTCTCAGTGCATATAAAAGTTATATTTACACTATACAGTAGTCTGTTAAGTGTGCAATAGCATTATGTGTAAAAAACATATATGCCTTAATTTAAAAAATACTTTATGGCTCAAAAATCCTAACCATCATCTGAGCCTTCAGTGAGTCATAATCTTTTTGCTGGTGGAGAGTTTGAAATATTGTGAGAATTACCAAAATGTGACACAGAGAAATGAAGTGAGCAAATGCTGTTGGAAAAACGGTGCTGATAGAGTTGCTCAATGCAGGATTGCCACAAACCTTCAGTTTGTTAAAAAACAAAGCAAAACAAAAACTCTTCTGTGAAGCTCAATAAAATGACGTGTCTGTGCTTTCTGTCTCTGAATTTGACTACTCTAGTTACCTCATATAAGTAGAATCATACAATATTTATATTGTCTTCTTGTGACTGGTATTTTTCACTTAGTATAATGTCTTTATGGTTTATCCATGTTGTAGCATGTGTCAGAATTTCCTTCCTTTTTAAGGCTGAATAACACTCCATTTTATGCATATACTACATTTTGTTTATCCATTCATCTGTTAGTGGACACTTGGGTTGCTTCCACCATTTGGCTATTGTGAATAATGCTGCTGTAAACATGGATGTACAAATGCCTGAGTCCCTGCTTTGAATTGTTTTAGTTATACACCCAAAAGTGGAACAGTTGGATTACATTGTAACCCTGTTCTTAGTTTTTTGAGGAACTGTCATAGCATTTTCTGCAGTGACTGCACCATTTGACACTCCCACCAACAAATGCACAAGGATTCCAATTTCTCATTATCCTTCCAACTCTGGTTATTTTCTGTTTTGTTTTGTTTGTTTTTTGATGATAGCAACCCTAAGAGGTGTGAGGTGTTATCTCACTTTGATTTTCATTTACATTCCTCTCATATTTCATGATGTTGAGCATCTATTCATATGCTTATTGCCCATTATATATCTTCTTTGAAGAAATGTCTGTTGAAATCTTTTACTTAGTTTTTGATTGAGTTGTTTGGTTTTGTTGTTGTTGCTAAGTTGTAGGAGTTCTTCATTCAGGATATTAATCCTTATCAGGCATGATTTACAAGTATTTTCTCAGTTTGTTGATTTTTTTCCTATTGTTTTTATTTTTATTTATTTATTTGGCCACACTGTGTGGCTTGTGGTATCTTAGTTCTCCAACCAGGGATCAAACCCGGGTCCCTGGCAGTGAGAGCACCAAGTCCTAACCACTGGACCACCAGGGAATTCCCTCTATTGTTTTTATATTCTCTATTTGATTTATTTCTGCTCTAGTCTTTATTATTTCTTTCCTTCTGCTATTTTGGTTTAGTTTGTTCTTTATCTACCCTTGAGGTGAAAAGTAAGGTTGTTTATTTGAGATTGTGTAAGTTCAGGCTGCTCCAATAAAATACCATAGATTGGTGGCTTATAAACAGAAATTTATTTTTCACACTTCTGAAGGCTGGGAAGTCTAAGATCAAGGTACCAGGAAATTCAGTGTCTGTTGAGGACCCACTTCCTGATTCATGGACAGCCGTCTTCTCACTGTATCCTTATATGGTGGATAGGCTGAGGGATTCCTCTGGGGTCTTTTTCATAAGGATACTAATTCTATTAATGAGCACCTGTATCTGAGCAATCACCACATCAGTGTTTATTTATCCCTTCATATTAACTTTCATACTTTAATATTTTAAGTTGGCACATATGATAGAAAAACTGAAGAGCAAGTGATATTTTTTTAGAGCTGGTGTGGTTTTTAAGTGAGTATTCAGAGCACATACTATCTTAATATACTTAATTTCTTTACGTGGTCTAAAAACATGTATTATTATGTAATGTATTTGTCTTTTAATAAGTTTACTTTCAATTTTGATTTATTACTGTTTGAAATTGCATAAGAACTTCATGTGAGATTTTTCACTTTATAAAATTTCTGTGAATCAAAGATTTCACTCATAGTCTTATGGGAAGGCCAGATATTGTATTCTATCCAAATTTCATTTAAGTAAACTTTATTTACTTTTGGATGACATTTCAAATGGCTGTTAGCTAATGTTTTAATTGCCAGCAAAGGCAGTTGCTTTTTTAAGTACATGAAGTGATTACACATGAATCATAGATTCATCGGATGTTAGCATTCAAATAGCCTTTAGGGGTAATCTTCTCCATTTTGCGAATCTTACAAATGAGAAACTGAAGAATCATATGCCTGGTAGCATAAAGAGATAATGAATGAATCAGACTTAAAACCAAAATCTCTTAATTTCTAGAATAATGTTTGTCTTACTACATCTTATGTGTTTAACACTTGCTCACCTCTTTCAGGGATTCTGATGTAAGGACTCCTGAGAGAGGAAAATCAAGAGAGAGAAACACAGGGATAGATAAAGCTGTCATTTTCTCTTTTCCTGGGCTTCTCTGTCATCAGGACATTCAAAACCAGCTGAAGTATTTTTTTTTTTTTTTCCTTGCGTTATGCGGGCCTCTCACTGTTGTGGCCTCTCCCATTTGCGGAGCACAGGCTCCGGGCGCGCAGGCTCAGCGGCCATGGCTCACGGGCCCAGCCGCTCCGCGGCATGTGGGATCTTCCCGAAACGGGGCACGAACCCGCGTCTCCTGCATCGGCAGGCGGACTCTCAAGCACTGCGCCACCAGGGAAGCCCTGAAGTATTTTTTTAATTGAAGTATAATTGGCATACAGTATTATATTAGTTTCAGATCTACATCATAGTGATTTGATTTATATACATTTTGAAATGGTCACCATGATAAATCTATTTATCTCTCACCATACAGTTATTACACTATTATGGACTGTATTCCCTATGCTGTGTATTACATCCCCGTAACTTATTTATTTTATAACTGGAAGTTTATACCTCTTAATAATCCTGTTCAAATATTTTGCCCACCACCCAACCCCACTTTCCCCTGGCAAGCACCAGTTTGTTTTCATGAATCTATGAGTATGTTTTTATTTTGTTCATTCACTTGTTTGTTTTTTAGATTTCACATATAAGTGAAATCATATGGTAGTTGTCTTTCTCTGACTTATTTCACTTAGCATAATTCTGTCTAAGTCCAATCCATGTTGTCACAAATGGCAAGATTTCATTCTTCTTTTGTGGCTGAATAATATTCCATTGTGTATATATATAAAACACATTTTCTTTATTCGTTCTTCTACTGATGGATACTTAGGTTGTTTCCATATCTTGGCTATTGAAAATAATACTGCAGTTAACATAGGGGTACGTATATCTTTTCTAAGTAGTGTTTTCTTTGGATAAATACCCAGGAGTGGAATTGCTGGATCATATGATAGTTCTATTTTTAATTTTTTGAGGAACCCCCATACTGTTTTCTATAGTGGCTGTACCAATTTACATCCCCACCAATATTGCATGAGGGTTCCCTTTTCTCCCCATCCTTGCCAACACTTGTTATTTTTTTGTCTTTTTGATAATAGCCATTCTGATGGGTATGAGACGGTATTTCATTGTGGTTTTGATTTGCATTTCCCTGATAATTAGTGATGTCGAGAATCCTTTTTGTGCCTGTTGGCCATGTATATATCTTTGGAAAAATGTCTATTCATGTGTTTTGCTGATTTTTAAATTGTTTGCTTTTTTGATATTAAGTTGTATAAGTTTTTCATGAATTTTGGATATTAACCCCTTTTCAGATAAATGATTTGGAAATATCTTCTCCCATTCAGTAGGTTGCCTTTTTTTTATGGTTTCCTTCACTGTGCAAAAACTCTTTAGTTTGATGTAGTTCCCTTTATTTTTGCTTTTGTTGCCTTTGCCTGAGGAGATAAGACCAAAAAAATATTGCTAAGACTGATGTCAGAGAGCTTACTGCCTATGTTTTCTTCTAGGAGTTTTATGGTTTCACTTCTTACATTCAAGTCTTTAATCCATTTCAAGTCAGTTTTTTTGGACGTTGTAAAAAAGGGGTCCAGTGTCATTCTTTTGCATGTATCTGTCCAGTTTTCCCAACACTTTTTACTGGAGAGACTGTCTTTTCTCCATTATATGCTCTTTCCTCCTTTGTCATAGATTAATTGACCATATATGCATGGGTTTGTTTCTGGGTTCTTTATTTTGTTCCAATGATCTATGTGTCTGTTCTTATGCCAGTACTGTACACTTTTAATTACTATGGCTTTATAGTATAGTTTCAAGTCTGGGAGCATGATGCCTCAGGTTTGTTCTTCTTTCTCAAGATTGCTTTGGCTATTCTGGGTCTTTTGTCATTCCTTACAAATTTTAGGATAATTTGTTTTAGTTCTGTGAAAAATACCATTGGTATTTTAATAGGGATTGCATTGAATGTATAGATCAGTTTCGGTAATATGGACATTTTAGCAATATTAATTTTTCCAATTCATGAGAATGATATATCTTTTCATTTATTTGTTCCTTCTTCAGTTTTGTTTCACCAGTGTCTTATAGTTTTCAGAGTACAAGTCTTTTACCTCCTTGGTTAAATTTATTCCTAGGTATTTTATTCTTTTTGATACAGTTGTAGATGGGATTGTTTTCTCTTTCTGATAACTCATTATTAGTGTATAGCAACACAACTGATTTCTATCTATTAATTTTGTATCCTGCAACTTTACTGAATTCATTTATTCTAACAGTTTTTTTGAGGAGTCTTTAGGGTTTTCTATACAGTAAGTCCCCTACATATGAATGAGTTCCATTCCAAGAGTGCATTCGTAAGTCCAATTTGTTTGTAAGTCCAACAAAGTTAGCCTGGGTACCCAGCTAACACAATCGGCTATATAGTGCTGTACTGTAATAGCTTTATAATACTTCTCACACAAATAATACATAAAAAACAGACAAACACAAAAGAGAAAGAAAACATTTTTAATCTTACAATACAGTACCTTGAAAAGTACAGCAGTACAGTACAACAGCTGGCATACAAGGGCTGGCATCAAGTGAACAGGCAAGAAGAGTTACTGACTGGAGGAGGGTGAGGAGGTTGGAGATGGTAGAGCTGAAGGATCATCAGCAATAGGAGATGGAGGGTAAGCTGCAATTTCACTCACGCCTGACGTTGATGGCACAGGTTCTGGTTCCTTGCTGGAACCAGATACACGTTAGTATCTTTGAAATTTCGCATGTAGGGCACTTACTATATATAATGGCTTGTCATCTGCAGATGGTAGCAGTTTTACTTCTTCCTTTCCAAATTGGAATCCTTTTGTTTCTTTTTGTTGCCTAATTGCTGTAGCTAGGACTTCCAATACTATGTTCAATAAAAGTGACAATAGTGTGCATCCTTATCTTGTTCTGATCTGAGAGAAAAAGCTTTCAGCTTTTCTCCACTGAGTATGATGTAACCTGTGAATATGTTATAGATGGCTCTTATTATGTTGAGGTATATTCTGCTATACCTACTGTGTTGAGAATTTTTATCATAAATGCATGTTGCATTTTATCAAATGCTGTTTTTGTGTCTATTGAGATGATCATATGATTTTTATCCCTCATCTAGATAATGTGTATTATGTTGCTTGATTTACCCAGAAATAAACCCAGGCATGTATGGTCAACTACTATTCAACAGAGGCGCCAGAAATACAAAATGAGGAAAGGATAATGTCTTCAGTAAATGATGTTGGGAAAACTGTATATTCACATGCAAAAGAATGAATTTAGGACCCTTATCGTACACCATACACAATATTCAACTCAAAATGGATTAAACATAATAACTAACCTCATAAAATTCCTAGATGAACACAGGAAAAAGCTCGTTGACATTGCTTTTGAGAAAAAGTTTTTGAATGTGACACCAAAAGCACAGGCAACAAAAGCAAAAATTAAAAATTGTCCTATATATGTTTTTTCTAAGAATTTTATAGTTCACATTCTTATAATTTGGTAATCAATCCATTGTGAGGTTTGTGTGTGTGTGTGTGTGTGTGTGTGTGTGTGTATGTCATTTGTGTACAGCTAAGGAAGTGGTCCAATTCATTCTCTTGCATGTGGATATCCAGTTGCTCCAAGACCTTTTGTTGAAGAGTATTTTTTCTCCCATTTGTTTTTCTTGACACCCTTGTCAAAAATCAACCGACAGTAAATTTATTGGTTTATTTCTGACTTTCATTTATGTTCTGTTGAACTATATTTCTGTCTCTATGCCAGTATCACCTTGTCTTTTTTTTTTGTAGTTTTGTTAATTTTTTACCTTGTCTTAATTACTATAGTTTTATAGTAAATTTTGAAATCGAGAAATATGTTTTAATTTTCTTTTCAGGGACATGTTATTCATATGCTGGATCTTCTTTTACTATATTCAGTTGTGTCACTTTTTCTTGAATCCTTTTTTGTCTCATTTATTTTGAGTTACTAATATTTTCTTCCTTTTCACCTTCTGCTTTTCTTAAGAGATTATTTGTTGAGTTTGTCCTAGTGTGTTTGTTCTTGTGTTCCTTTTAATTTGGTCTTTATTTCTGCAATTTAAAAAAATTTCTAATTCTTTCTTTAGTTCTTATTAAATTCTCATCTTATTCCTGAGTTTATCCAATTTTGATTTATGTTCTTTCATAGTTTGTGTCTGTTTCTTTAAAATTTTAGCATATTTTGACATAATTTCTGGTTTTGATCTGTTTTACAAGCATGTTTTTCTGTTGTGCTTTCCTTTTCTATAGCTGTGTCATTCTCATTATTTTGTATTTTTTATGCTAATTTTGTATGGGGTTTGATCTTTTTTTTTTTTTTTTTGCTGTACGCAGGCCTCTCACTATTGTGGCCTCTCCTGTTGCGGAGCACAGGCTCTGGATGCACAGGCTCAGCGGCCATGGCTCACGGGCCCAGCTGCTCCGCGGCATGTGGGATCTTCCCGGACCGGGGCACGAACCCGTGTCCCCTGCATCGGCAGGCGGACTCTCAACCACTGCGCCACCAGGGAAGCCCTGGGGTTTGATCTTGATAGCCTTCTGTTGTTTGTTTTTATGTGAAGTTACTTTGCCTGAGCTTTTAGAAGGAAGTTTGGTTCAGCTAGGTTTTCTAACTACACAGAGCTCCATTTTGTGTTTTTACACCTTTTTTTCCTGTGGTATCCTGTCTCTCTTCCCTACCCTTACTTTTGTCTGGGTCTTCTTTTTCTTTCTTTCTATTGTCCTTGTCCTGTCCAATTTTAATTACACTTAAAGCAGTTTGTCCTCATGGTGTCTTAAAACGGAGCCTTTGTTAGTCAATTTTGAGAGTTTATGGGATTAGACTGCTCCAGCTCCTTTAGAATTTATCATCCCAGACTGCTTGCATTCATCCACTATTGGAATTGACAAAAGCCCTTCCAATTTCACCTACTGTTCCTAATTTGGCCACTGTGTTTTCCAGTGAGTACTGTATGTTTATTCTCCTGGTCTCAGGTCTGCATATGATATCTGCTTATTACCGTAGAATTGCTGTTACCATGCAGATCATGTTGCTGTTGGTGGTTTATCTCCTTGTGGTTGTATTATGAGGTTCAAGTGGGACTTCTTATGTCTTAGTTTTGTTGTATATTTTGTTCATAATTTCTGTTCTTTGTTTTGTATAGTTATCCTATCTGTTTGTAATGTGAGAATTCAAGATGAAAATATTATGCTTCTACTGCCCTGTTATCTCCTCCATCATGTTTTTAAACTATTTTTTCCTCTATTGTGGTTGTAAAAACGCATAGTCTGAGATCCACCCTCTTAACAAATTTTTAACTGTGCAGTACAATACTGTTAATTTTAAGCACAAAGTTTTATGAGAAATCTCCAAGACTTTTTCATTTTGCATAACTGAAACCTTATGCATGTTACCAGCTTTCCATTTCTTCCTTCTCCCTGTCCATGACAACCACCACTTTACTTTCTGCTTCTGTGAGTTTGACTAGTTTAGATACCTCATATAAGTGGCATAATGCAGTGTTAGTCCTTCTGTGAATGGCTTATTTCACTTTGCATGATATCTTCCAGGTTTATTAATGTCACCACATATGACAAGATTTCTTTCTTCTTTTTTTTGCCATGCTATGTGGCTTGTGGGATCTTAGTTCCTCAACCAAGGATTGAACCTGGGCACTCAACAGTGAAAGCATGGAGTCCTAACCACTGGACTGCCAGGGAATTTCCAAGATTTCTTTTTTAAGGATGAAAAATATTCCATTGTTTGGATGTATCATCCCTTCTTTATCTAGTTATTCATTGATGAACAGTTAGGTTGCTTCCTGAATTTTGGCTATCGCAAATAATGCTACAGTGAATATGGGCATGCAAATATTTCTTCAAGTACCTGATTTCAGTTCTTTTGGATAAATACTCAGATCTGGGATTGGTGGATCATATGGTAGTTTTATTTTGAATTTTTTGAGGAACCTTCATATAGTTTTCTGTAGCAGCTGCACCATTTTACATTCCTACCAACAGTGTACAGGGTTCCAGTTCCTCCATATCTTCACCAACATGTTTTTTTGTTTGTTTGTTTGTTTGGTTTTTTTCATAATGGCCATCCTAAGAGGTGTGAAGTGATATTTTACCATGGTTCCAATTTGTATTTTTTTCCTTCTCCTATTAATTTCTAATTTCAGTCTGTTTAGGTCAGAGAAGATACTTTGTATGATTTTAATCTTCTTAAATTTGTTAAGGTCTGTTTTGTGACCTAATCGGTGATTTATCTTGGAGAACGTTCTTTGTGCTGTTGAGAAGAATGTGTATTCTGGTGCTGTTACATGGAACATTTTCATTTGTCTGTTAGGTCCATTTGGTCTGTAGTGTTGTTCAGGTTCTCTCATTTCTTGTTGAATGTATATATGTTTTATCAATTATTGAAAGTGGGGTATTGAAGTCTCCTGCTATTAATGTATTACTATGTATTTCTCCCTTCATTTCTGTCAAAGGTTGCTTTATATATATTAGGTGCTCTGATGTTGGGTACATATATATTTATACCTGTTACATCTTCCTGGTGAATTGAAACTTTTATCATTATATTATGTCCTATTTTGTCTCTTGTGACCGTTGTTGAGTTAAAGTCTATTTGGTCTGATACGGTTACCATTTTCATGGAATATATTTTTCTCTCCTTTAACTTTTAGCCTATGTGTGTCTTTAAGTCTAAAGTGAGTTTCTTGTAAGACAGCATGTAGTTAGATACTGTTTTTTTGACCCACTTAGCTATTCTATGTCTTTTGGTTGGAGAATGTGTCCATAAAAATTTAAAGTAATTATTGATAGATAAGGATTTAACTATTGCCATTTTTGTTAATCGTGTTCTGTCTTATAGCTCTTTTGTCCCACTTTTTTTGCTTCCTTTGTGTTTGGTTGTTGTTGGGTTTTTTTGTAGTGGTATTCTTTGATTCTTTTCATTTTCTTTCGTGTATCTTTTATAGGTATTTTCTTTGTGGTTATCAAGGGGCTTTCATAAAACATAACAGTACATTTTATGCTAATAACAACTTCACTTTGGTCACTTATAAAAACTCTAGTTTTACTCTTCCACACACACCTTATATTATTGATATCACATTACATCTTTTTATAGTGTTTATTAAATATTTCTAGTTATAGTTATTGTTTATGGTTTTATTTTTTAACTCAAGTACTAGAAAAAGTGATCTTTGTACCACTTTTACATTGTTATGGTACTCTTTGTCTGTATATTTACTTTTACCATCTAGCTTCATACTTTCATATGCTTTTGTACTGCTATTTAGTGTCCTTTTCTTTCAACTTGAAGGACTCCTTTTATCATACCTTGTAAGTCAGATCTAACATTGACAAACTCCCTCAGCTTTTGTTTATCTGAAAGTCTTTATCTCTCTTTCATTTTTTGACATACATCTTTGTTGGATGTAATATTCTTGGTAGGCATTTCTTTTTCTTTCATCAGTTTGAATATATCATTACACTCCCTTCTGATCTGTGAAGTTTCTGATGAGAAGTCCACTGTTAGTCTTGTTGGGGATCCGTTTTATGTGATGAGTCACTTTAATCGTTCTGCTTTTAAAATTTTCCCTTTGAAAAAATATTCCCTCCTTGTCTTTGACTTTTGACAATTTGATTAGAATGTGTCTTGGTGTGGATTTCTTTGGATTCTTATCTGATCCTTTTTAGGCTTCTTGAATCTGGTTGTCCATTTCCCTCTCCAGATTTGGGAAGTTTTCAACTATTATCTTTAAATACTTTTCTCTCTCTCTTCTAGTTCTGAGAAGGGAACCTTTATGAACCTTTCTCTCTTACCTCTTTTTTTTTTTAACATCTTTATTGGAGTATAATTGCTTTACAATGGTATGTTAGTTTCAGCTTCACAACAAAATGAATCAGTTATATATATACATATGTTCCCATATCTCTTCCCGCTTGCATCTCCCTCCCTCCCACCCTCCCTATCCCACCCCTCCAGGTGGTCACAAAGCACCGAGCTGATCTCCCTGTGCTATGTGGCTGCTTCCCACTAGCTATCTACCTTACGTTTGGTAATGTATATATGTCCATGCCTCTCTCTCGCTCTGTCACAGTTTACCCTTCCCCCTCCCCATATCCTCAAGTCCATTCTCTAGTAAGTCTGTATCTTTATTCCTGTTTCACCGCTAGGTTCTTCATGACATATTTTTTCTTAAATTCCATTTATATGTGTTAGCATACGGTATTTGTCTCTCTCTTTCTGACTTACTTCACTCTGTATGACACACTCTAGGTCTATCCACCTCATTACAAATAGTTCAATTTCATTTCTTTTTATGGCTGACTAATATTGCATTGTATATATGTGCCACATCTTTTATTTTTAACATCTTTATTGGGGTATAATTGCTTTACAATGGTGTGTTAGTTTCTGCTTTATAACAGAGTGAATCAGTTATACATATACATATGTTCCCATATCTCTTCCCTCTTTGTCTCCCTCCCTCCCACCCTCCCTATCCCTCTACCAAAATTGAATGTATACATACCCTATAACCCAGCAGTTCTACTCTTTGATACATACCCAACAGAAACATATGCACATAAACACCAAGAGATGTGTTCAAGAATTTTGTAGTAGTATTATTCATAACAAGTTCAGATTGGAAACAACCCAAAAGTTAACAAACAGTAGAATGGGTTAATACTCAGTAGAATACAGTTTAACCTTAACAACATGGGGATTAGGGATGCTGAACTTCTGCACAGTCAAAAATGTGCATATAACTTTATAGTCAGCCCTTGGTATCCGCAGTTCAGCATCCATGGATTCAACCAACCCTGGATCGTGTAGTACTGTAGAATGTATTTGTTGAAAAAAATCTACATGTAAGTGGACTCATGAAAAAAATCTACATGTAAGTGGACTCATGGAGTTCAAACCTGTGTTGTTCAAGGATCAACTGTATTTTTATAGCAAAGAAAGTGATGAATCTCACAAACATAATCGTGAGCACAAGAAGACACACACACACACACACACACACACACACACACAGTCTTTTGGCAAAGACTAGGAGATTTATGGGTTCCTGGCTGTGGTAGGCTGAATAATGGCTATCAAAGATGTCCAAGTCCTAATCTCTGTAACCTTCGAATGTTAGCACACCTGGCAAAAGAGAATTACTGATGTTGTTAAGCTAAGGATACTGAGATGGGGAGGTTACTTGGATGGGCCTTAATTTTGCAATCAAAAGTGCCCTTATATGAGGGAGATCAAGGAAGATTTGACACAGAAGGAAAAGGCAATGTGAAGACTAAGGCAATAGGCTACACTCCTGGCTTTGAGGATAGGATAAAGGTCCATGAGCCAAGGAATGCATGTTTTCCCAGCACCACTTATTGAAGAGGCTGACCTTTCTCCACTGTACATTCCTGCCTCCTTTCTCAAAGATTAGGTGACCATATGTGCGTGGGTTTATCTCGGCTTTCTATCCTGTTCCATTGATCTGTACTTCTGTTTTTGTGACAGTACCATACTGTCTTGATTACTGTAGCTTTGTAGTATAGTCTGAAGTCAGGAAGCCTGATTCCTCCAGCTCCATTGTTCGTTCTCAAGATTGCTTTGGCTATTCGGGGTCTTTTGTGTTTCCATACAGATTTTGAAATTTTTTGTTCTAGTTCTGTGAAAAATGGTAGTTTGATAGGGATTGCATTGAATCTGTAGATTGCTTTGGGTAGTAGAGTCATTTTCACAATGTTGATTCTTCCAATCCAAGAACATGGTATATCTCTCCATCTATCTGTATCATCTTTAAATTTTTTCATCAGTGTCTTATAATTTTCTGCATACAGGTCTTTTGTCTCCTTAGGTAGGTTTATTCCTAGATATTTTATTCTTTTTGTTGCAATGGTAAATGGGAGTGTTTTCTTGATTTCACTTTCAGATTTTTCATTCTTAGTGTATAGGAATGCCAGAGATTTCTGTGCATTAATTTTGTATCCTGCTACTTTACCAAATTCATTGATTAGCTCTAGTAGTTTTCTGGTAGCATCTTTAGAATTCTCTAGGTATAGTATCATGTCATCTGCAAATAGTGACAGCTTTACTTCTTCTTTTTCGATTTGGATTCCTTTTATTTCCTTTTCTTCTCTGATTGCTGTGGCTAAAACTTCCAAAACTATGTTGAATAAGAGTGGTGAGATTGGGCAACCTTGTCTTGTTCCTGATCTTAGTGGAAATGCTTTCAGTTTTTCACCATTGCGGACAAAGTTGGCTGTGGGTTTGTCATATATGGCCTTTATTATGTTGAGGAAAGTTACCTTTATGCCTACTTTCTTCCGGGTTTTTATCATAAATGGGTGTTGAATTTTGTCAAAAGCTTTCTCTGCATCTATTGAGATGATCATATGTTTTTCCTCCTTCAGTTTGTTAATATGGTGTATCATGTTGATTGATTTGCGTATATTGAAGAATCCTTGCATTCCTGGAATAAACCCCACTTGATCATGGTGTACAATCTCTTTACTGTGCTGTTGCATTCTGTTTGTAGTATTTTGTTGAGGATTTTTGCATCTATGTTCATCAGTGATATTCGCCTGTAGTTTTCTTTCTTTGTGACATCTGTGTGTGATTTTGGAATCAGGGTGATGTTGGCCTTGTAGAATGAGTTGGGGAGTGTTCCTCCCTCTGCTATATTTTGGAAGTGTTTGAGAAGGATAGGTGTTAGCTCTTCTCTAAGTGTTTGATAGAATTCGCCTGTGAAGCCATCTGGTCCTGGGCTTGTGTTTGTTGGAAGATTTTTAATCACAGTTTCAATTTCAGTGCTTGTGGTTGGACTGTTCATATTTTCTATTTCTTCCTGATTCAGTCTTGGCAGGTTGTGCCTTTCTAAGAATTTGTCCATTTCTTCCAGGTTGTCCATTTATTGGCATAGAGTTGCTTGTAGTAATCTCTCATGATCCTTTGTATTTCTGCAGTGTCCGTTGTTGCCTCTACATTTTAATGTCTAATTCTCTTGATTTGAGTCTTCTCCCTTTTTTTCTTGATGAGTCTGTCTATTGGTTTATCAATTTTGTTTATCTTCTCAAATAACCAGCTTTTAGTTATATTGATCTTTGCTGTCGTTTCCTTCATTTCTTTTTCATTTACTTCTGATCTGATTTTTATGATTTCTTTCTTTCTGCTAACTTTGGGGTTTTTTTTTCTTCTTTCTATAATTGCTTTTGGTGCAAGGTTAGGTTGTTTATTTGAGATGTTTCCTGTTTCTTAAGGTAGGATTGTATTGCTATAAACTTCCCTCTTAGAACTGCTTTTGCTGCATCCCATATATTTTGAGTCGTCGTGTCTCCATTGTCATTTGTTTCTAGGTACTTTTTGATTTCCTCTTTGATTTCTTCAGTGATCACTTCATTATTAAGTAGTGTATTGTTTAGCCAACATGTGTTTGTATTTTTTACAGATCTTTTCCTGTAATTGATATCTAGTCTCATAGCGTTGTGGTCGGAAAAGATAATTGATACAATTTCAATTTTCTTAAATTTACCAAGGCTTGATTTGTGACCCAAGATGTGATCTATCCTGGAGAATGTTCCATGAGCAGTAGAGAAAAATGTGTATCCTGTTGTTTTTGGATGGAATGTCCTATAAATATCAATTAAGTCCGTCTTGTTTAATGTTTCATTTAAAGGTTGGGTTTCCTTATTTATCTTCATTTTGGATGATCTGTCCATTGGTGAAAGTGGGGTGTTAAAGTCCCCTACTATGAATGTGTTACTGTCGATTTCCCCTTTTATGGCTGTTAGTATTTGCCTTATGTATTGAGGTTCTCCTATGTTCGGTGCATAAATATTTACAATTGTTATATCTTCTTCTTGGATCGATCCCTTGATTATTATGTAGTGTCCTTCTTTGTCTCTTCTAATAGTCTTTATTTTAAAGTCTATTTTGTCTGATATGAGTGTTCCTACTCCCGCTTTCTTTTGGTTTACATTTTCATGAAATACCTTTTTCCATCCCCTTACTTTCAGTCTGTATGTGTCTCTAGGTGTGAAGTGGATCTCTTGTAGACAGCAAATATATGGGTCTTGTTTTTGTATCCATTCAGCCAATCTGTGTCTTTTGGTGAGAGCATTTAGTCCATTTACATTTAAGGTAATTATTGATATGTATGTTCCTATTCCCATTTTCTAAATTATTTTGGGTTCGTTATTGTAGGTCTTTTCCTTCTCTTGTGTTTCTTGCCTAGAGAAATTCCTTTAGCAGTTGTTGTAGAGCTGGTTTGATGGTGCTGAACTCTCTTGGCTTTTGCTTGTCTGTAAAGGTTATAATTTCTCCATCAAATCTGAATGAGATCCTTGCTGGGTACAGTAATCTTGGTTGCAGGTTTTTCTCTTTCCTCACTTTAAATATGTCTTGCCACTCCCTTCTGGCTTGCAGAGTTTCTGCTGAAAGATCAGCTGTTAACCTTATGGGGATCCCCTTGTGTGTTATTTGTTGTTTTTCCCTTGCTGCTTTTAATATGTTTTCTTTGTATTTAATTTTTGACAGTTTGATTAATATGTGTCTTGGCGTATTTCTCCTTAGATTTATCCTGTATGGGACTCTCTCTGCTTCCTGGACTTGATTAACTATTTCCTTTTCCATATTAGGGAAGTTTTTAACTATAATCTCTTCAAATATTTTCTCAGTCCCTTTTTCTCTTCTTCTTCTGGAACCCCTATAATTTGAATGTTGGTGCATTTAATGTTGTCCCAGAGGTCTCTGAGACTGTCCTCAGTTCTCTTCCTTATTTTCTCTTTATTCTGCTCTGCAGTAGGTATTTCCACTATTTTATCTTCCAGGTCACCTATCCGTTCTTCTGCCTCAGTTATTCTGCTATTGATCCCATCTAGAGTATTTTTCATTTCATTTATTGTGTTGTTCATCATTGTTTGTTTCATCTTTATTTCTTCTAGGTCCTTGTTAAATGTTTCTTGCATTTTGTCCATTCTATTTCCAAGATTTTGGATCATCTTTACTATCATTATTCTGAATTCTTTTTCAGGTAGACTGCCTATTTCCTCTTCATTTGTTAGGTCTGGTGCATTTTTATCTTCCTCCTTCATCTGCTGTGTGTTTTTCTGTCTTCTCATTTTGCCTATCTTACTGTGTTTGGAGTCTCCTTTTTGCAGGCTGCAGGTTCGTAGTTCCTCTTGTTTTTGGTGTCTGTCCCCAGTGGCTAAGGTTGGTTCAGTGGGTTGTGTAGGCTTCCTGGTGGAGGGGACTAGTGCCTCTGTTCTGGTGGTTGAGGCTGGATCTTGTCTTTCTGGTGGGCAGTTCCATGTCTCGTGGTGTGTTTTGGGGTGTCTGTCCGCTTATTATGATTTTGGGCAGCCTCTGTGCTAATGGGTGGTGTTGTGTTCCTGTCTTGCTAGTTGTTTGGCATAGGATGTCCACCCCTGTAGCTTGCTGGTCGTTGAGTGAAGCTGGGTGCTGGTGTTGAGATGGGGATCTCTGGGTGATTTTGGCCATTTGATAGTATGTGCAGCTGGGAGGTCTCTTGTGGTCCAGTGTCCTGAAGTTGGGTCTCCCACCTCAGAGCCACAGCACTAACTCCTGGCTGCAGCACCAAGAGCCTTTCATCCACACAGCTCAGAAGAAAAGGGAGAAAAATTTGAAAGAAGGAGTTAGTAGAAGTAGAAAGAAAGAAAGAAAGGAGGGAGGGAGGGAGCAAGGAAGGAAGGAGGGAAGGAAGAAAAAAAGAAAGAAGATAAAGTAAAATAAAATTAAGATAAAATATAATAATGTTATTTAAGAAAATAATTATTAAGAGAAAAAAAACCCAAAAAACAAAAAAAATGGATGGATAGAACCCTGGAACAAATGGTGGAAGCAAAGCTCTACAGACAAAATCTCACACAGAAGCATACACATACACACTCACAAAAAGAAGAAAAGAGGAAAAAATCATAAATCTTGCTCTCAAAGTGCACCTCCTCAATTTGGGATGATTCGTTGTCTAAAGGAGGGAAGGAAGGAAAGAAAGAACGAAGATAAAGTAAAATAAAATAAGGTTATTAAAATAAAGAGTAATTATTAAGAAAAAAATTTTAAAAAATGACGGATAGATAGAACCCTCGGACAAGTGGTGGAAGCAAAGCTATGCAGACAAAATCTCACACAGAAGCATAGACATACACACAAAAAAAGGAAAAGGGGAGAGAATAATAAATCTTGCTCTCAAAGTCCACCTCCTTAATTGTGATGATTCGTTGTCTATTCATGTATTCCACAGATGCAGGGTACATCAAGGTGATTGTGGAGCTTTAAGCAGCTTCTTCTGAGGCTGCTGGGAGAGATTTCCCTTTCTCTTATTTGTTCTCACAGCTCCCAGAGGCCCAGCTTTGGATTTGGCCCCGCCTGTGCGTGTAGGTCGCTGGAGGGCGTCTGTTCTTTGCTCAGACAGGACAGGGTTAAAGGAACCGCTGATTCGGAGGCTCTGGCTCACTCAGCCCGGGGGTAGGGAGGGTCACGGAGTGCAGGGCGAGCCTGCAGCGGCAGAGGCCGGGCAGAGGCTGGGCAGAGGCCGGCGTGACGTTGCACCAGCCTGAGGCGCGCTGTGCGTTCTCCCAGGGAAGTTGTCCCTGGATCCCGGGACCCTGTCAGTGGTGGGCTGCACAGGCTCCCCGGAAGGGGGGTGTGGATAGTGACCTGTGTTCGCCCACAGGCTTTTTGGTGGTGGCAGCAGCAGCCTTAGCATCTCATGTCTGTCTCTGGGGTCCGCACTTTTATCCGTGGCTCGCGCCCGTCTCTGGAGCTCCTTTAATAGCGTTCTTAATCCCCTCTCCTCGCTCACCAGGAAATAAAGAGGGAAGAAAAAGTCTCTTGCCTCTTCGGCAGGTCCAGACTTTTGCCCGGACTCCCTCCCGGCCAGCCGTGGCGCACTAACCCCCTGCAGGCTGTGTTCACACAGCCAACCCTAGTCCTCTCCCTGCGTTCCGACCGAAGCCCCGCCCACTCCGGCGGGGGAGCAGACAAGCCTCTTGGGCTGATGAGTGCCAGTCGGCCCTGATCCTCTGTGCTGGAATCTCTCTGCTTTGCCCTCCGCTCCCCTGTTGCTGTGCTCTCCTCTGCGGCTCCGAAGCTCCCCCCCTCCGCCACCCGCAGTCTCCGCCCGCGAAGGGGCTTCCTAGTGTGTGGACACTTTTCTTCTTTCACACCTCCCTCCCACTGGTGCAGGACCCGTCCCTATCCTTTTGTCTCTGTTTATTCTTTTTTCTTTTTCCCTACCCTGGTACGTGGGGGTTTTCTTGCCTTTGGGAGGTCTGAGGTGTTCTGCCAGCGTTCAGTAGGTGTTTTGTAGGAGTTGTTCCACGTGTAGATGTATTTCTGGTGTATCTGTGGGGAGGAAAGTGATCTCCACGTCTTACTCTTCCGCCATCTTCCCGGACGTCTAGCTTACCTCTTCTTCTGAGACTCCCGTAATATGAAGCGTGATTTATTTTATGGTGAAACTTAAGTCCTTTAGGCTTTCTTCATTCTTTTTCGTTTTTACTCCTCTGACTGGGTAATTTTAAATGACATTTCTTTATGTTGGCTAATTGTTTCTTCTATGTGATTAAATCTGTTGTTGAACCCAGGCATTGAATTTTTTTAGTTCAGTTTTTGTATTATTCATCTTCAGAATTTGTTTCTTTTTCATATTTTCTCTCGATATTTTCATTTTATTCATGCACAATTTCCCCAACCTCATTGAGCATTTTTATGACAGTTATTTTGAACTTTTTGTTCAAAATATTCATATACCTTCATTTCATTAGTATCAGTTTCTGGAGCTTTATTTTGTCCCTTTGATTGGACCTTATTATCCTCTTGTCATGTTCCTTTTAGCTTTGCATTGATAACTGCACATTTGAAGAGACAGTCATATATCCTAGTCTTTATGTACTGGCTCTGATGGGGAAAGACCTTCATCAGTCATTCCAGCTCAAAATTCTGGGGGCCTGTGGATGTATCTTGTCTGGACTTGTGTTTGTAGATTTCTAATTAGAGGGATTTGTTGGTTTCTTTTTTTCAGAACCTCATAATCTCTTGCTTTCTCTGGTGTCTTCTGCTGTATTGCTGGTTCTCTGAATCAGTAGCACATCATCAGGCTAGTTTTTGTTTTCAGCTGTCCTGCTTATGTATAATATGCCAGATCTAATCAGCGCTCTGAGTCAGGCAAGACAGAAACCAGTCTCTTCTACAGCCCCCTGAAAGATCAGAATATTGGGTGCATGCTCCACTCCTTTCTCTCCCTTCAAAGGTAGAAGCCTCGGGTAGTGCACCTTCTAATCACACTGAGTGTGCCACCCACAGTAGGCTGCTTGCCACTTACCATTATTCTCAGCAGTCCTCAGGTATCCAAACTATGCTGGTTCTGTCAGATATTCAAGTGAAGAGAGACAGCACTCTCTTCCTTGGGAAGCACTCTGAACGGCTGGGATATTGAACACATGTTCCTTCCACTCCTGTCCTTCACTGTCAGGAGGGAAGCCTCAAGTTGTGTGCCTGCTTCCAATCACACAAAGCCATGCCAACTGTAGTAACATTCCAGCCACTTTCCTTTGTTCATAGTTTCCCCCAGGCATCCAAACTGTTCTGGTCCATCAGCAATCCAAGTAAGCTGAGAGAGAATCCAGTACCTTGGGCAGCACTCTGTAATTCTGGGATGTGGGACTAATGTTCCACTCCCTCTCCCCACCCCCGCCCCCGAGGGAGAAGGTGCATGCCTGGGTAATCTGTCTTGACACTGAGCTCTGCTGGGTTGGGGGAGGGGCTCATGTGGATAAAGTGAATTTGGTCATCTTGTTTCATTGCAGCTGTTCTCGACTTTGTCCTTGTCTGGGGTACTGCAACTTCTTAATTCTAATGTGGAATTCTCATAAACGTGTTTTGGTCCATATATTGTTGTTAAATTAGTTTTTCTGTGGGAGAATGAGTGCTGGGATTTCCTTTTCTGGCATCCTGTGACTTATTTAACTCTTTAAGTATAATATGTGCACAGAAAAATGCAAATTTCATAAGTATACAGCTTAATCATTCTTACAAACTGAACAAACCGATGTGAATCTGTGTCCATGATGCCATCATATTTGAAAGACAATTTATTTGTATATAAAACTTTAGGTTCAACATTCTATTCCTTCAGTGTTCTGTAATCTTACTCCATTGTCTTTTTGCATGCAGTCTAACTTGTTGAAAACTTGGATGCCTTTTTATTCGTTTTTTTTTAACATCTTTATTGGAGTATAATTGCTTTACAATGCTGTGTTAGTTTCTGCTTTATAACAAAGTGACTCAGTTATACATATACATATGTCCCCATATCTCTTCCCTCGTGCATCTCCCTCCCTCCCACCCCTCTAGGTGGTCACAAAGCACCGAGCTGATCTGCCTGTGCTTTGCAGCTGCTTCCCACTAGCTATTTTACGTTTGGTAGTGTATATATGTCCATGCCACTCTCTCACTTTGTTCCAGCTTACCCTTCCCCCTCCCCGTGTCCTCAAGTCCATTCTCTACTAGGTCTGCGTCTTTATTCCCATCTTGTCACAGGTTCTTCATGACCATTTTTTTTGACTTCATATATATGTGTCAGCATACAGTATTTGTTTTTCTCTTTCTGACTTACTTCACTCTATAGGACAGTCTCTAGGTCCATCCACCTCACTACAAATAGCTCAGTTTCATTCCTTTCTATGGCTGAGTAATATTCCATTGTATATATGTGCCACATCTTCTTTATCCATTCATCTGTCAGTGGACATTTAGGTTGCATCCATGTCCTGGTTATGGTAAATAGTGCTGCAATGAACATTGTGGTACATGACTCTTTTTGAATTATGGTTTTCTCAGGGTATATGCCCAGTAGTGGGATTGCTTGGTGGTATGGTAGTTCTATTTTTAGTTTTCTAAGGAAATTCCATACTGTTCTTCATAGTGGTTGTTATCAATTTACATTCCCACCAACAGTGCAGGAGGGTTCCCTTTTCTTCACACCCACTCCAGCATTTATTTTTTGTGATAATGGCCATTCTGACTGGTGTGAGATGATATCTCATTGTAGTTTTGATTTGCATTTCTCTAATAATTAATGATGTTGAGCATTCTTTCATGTGTCTATTGGCAATCTGTATATTTTCTTTTGAGAAATGTCTATTTAGGTCTTCTGCCCATTTTTGGATTTGGTTGTTTGTGTTTTTGACATTGAGCTGTATGAGCTGCTTGTAAATTTTGGAGATTAATCCTTTGTCAGTTGCTTCATTTGCAAATATTTTTTCCCATTCTGACGGTTGTCTTTTTGTCTTGTTTATGGTTTCCTTTGCTGTGCAAAAGCATTTAAGTTTCATTAGGTCCCATTTGTTTATTTTTGTTTCCATTTCTGTAGGAGGTGGGCAAAAAAGCATCTTGCTGGGATTTACATCATAGAGTGTTCTGGCTATGTTTTCCTCTAAGAGTTTGATGGTGTCTGGCCTTACATTTAGGTCTTTAATCCATTTTGAGCTTATTTTTCTGTATGATGTTAGGGAGTGTTCTAATTTCATTCTTTTATGTGTAGCTGCCCAGTTTTCACAGCACCACTTATTGAAGAGACTGTCTTTTCTCCACTGTATATTCTTGCCTCCTTTATCAAAGATAAGGTGACCATATGTACATGGGCTTACCTTTGGCCTTTCTATCCTGTTCCATTGATCTATATTTCTGTCTCTGTGCCAGTACCATACTGTCTTGATTACTGTAGCTTTGTAGTATAGTCTGAAGTCACGGAGCCTGATTCCTCCAGCTCCGTTTTTCTTTCTCAAGATTGCTTTGGCTATTCGGGATCTTTTGTGTTTCCATACAAATTGTGAAATTTTTTATTCTAGTTTTGTGAAAAATGCCAGTGGCAGTTTCATAGGGATTGCATTGAATCTGTACATTGCCTTGGGTAGTAGAGTCATTTTCACAGTGTTGATTCTTCCAGATGAAGAACATGGTATGGTATATCTCTCAATCTATTTGTATCATCTTAAATTTCTTTCATCAGTGTCTTATAATTTTCCGCATACAGGTCTTTTGTCTCCTCAGGTAGGTTTATCCCTAGATATTTTATTCTTTTTGTTGCAATGGTAAATGGGAGTGTTTTCTTAATTTCACTTTCAGATTTTTCATCAGTAGTGTATAGGAATGCAAGAGATTTCTGTTCATTAATTTTGTATCCTGCTGCTTTACCAGATTCATTGATTAGCTCTAGTAGTTTTCTGGTAGCATCTTTAGGATTCTCTTTGTATAGTATCATGTCATCTGCAAACAGTGACAGATTTACTTCTTTTCCAATTTGGATTCCTTTTATTTCTTTTTCATCTCTGATTGCTGTGGCTAAAACTTCCAAAACTGTGTTCAGTAAGAGTGGTGACAGTGGGCAACCTTGTCTTGTTCCTGATCTTAGTGGAAATGGTTTCTGTTTTTCACCGTTGAGGACGATGTTGACTGTGGGTTTGTCATATATGGCCTTTAATATGTTGAGGCAATTTCCCTCTGTGCCTACTTTCTGGAGGGTTTTTATCATAAATTGGTTGAATTTTGTCGAAAGCTTTCTCTGCATCTGTTGAGATGATCATATGGTTTTTCTCCTTCAGTTTGTTAATATGGTGTATCACGTTGATTGATTTGCATATATTGAAGAATCCTTGCATTCCTGGGATAAACCCCACTTGATCACAGTGTATGAATCTTTTAATGTGCTGTTGGATTCTGTTTGCTAGTATTTTGCTGAGGATTTTTGCATCTGTGTTCATCAATGATATTGGCCTGTAGTTTTCTTTCTTTGTGACGTCTGTCTGGTTTTGGTATCAGGGTAATGGTGGCCACGTGGAGTAAGTTTGGGAGTGATCTTCCCTCTGCTGTAATTTGGAACAGAACGATAGGTGTTAGCTGTTCTCTAAATGTTTGATAGAATTAGCTTGTGAAGCCATCTGGTCCTGGGCTTTTGTTTGTTGGAAGATTTTTAATCACAGTTTCAATTTCAGTGCTTGCGATTGGTCTGTTCATATTTTGTATTTCTTCCTGGTTCAGTTTCGGAAGGCTGTGCATTTCTAAGAATTTGTCCATATCTACAAGGTTGTCCAATTTATTGACATGTAGTTGCTTGCAGTAATCTCTCATGATCCTTTGTATTTGTGCAGTGTATGTTGTTACTTTTCCTTTTTCATTTCTAATTCTTTTGGTTTGAGTCTTCTTCCTTTTTTTCTTGATGTGTCTGGATAATGGTTTATCAATTTTGTTTATATTCTCAAAGAACCAGATTTTAGTTTTATTGGTCTTTGGTACCGTTTCCTTCATTTCTTTTGCATTTCTTTCTGATCTGATCTTTATGACATCTTTCCTTCTTCTAATTTTGGGATATTTTTGTTCTTCTTTCTCTGATTGCTTTTAGTGTAAAGTTACATTGTTTATTTGAGATGTTTCTTGTTTCTTAAGGTAGGATTGTATTGCTATAGACTTCCCTCTTAGAACTTCTTTTGCTGCATCCCATAGGTTTTGGGTCATCGTGGTTTCATTGTCATTTGTTTCTAGGTAATTTTTGATTTCCTCTTTGATTTCTTCCGTTATCTTTTGGTTATTAAGTACTGTGTTGTTTAGCCTCCATGTGTTTGTGTTTCTTACAGATTTTTTCTTGTAATTGATATCTAGTCTCATAGTGTTGTGGTCAGAAAAGATACTTGATATGATTTCAGTTTTCTTAAATTTACCAAGGCTTGATTTGTGATCCACGATATGAACTATACTGTAGACTGTTCTGTGAGCACTTGAGAAGAAAGTGTATTCTGTTGTTTTTGGGTGGAATGTCCTATAAATATCAATCAAGTCCATCTTATTTAATTTATCATTTAAAGCTTGTGTTTCCTTATTGATTTTCATTTTGGATGATCTGTCCATTGGTGAAAGTGGGGTATTAACGTCCCATACTATGATTCTGTTACTGTCGATTTCCCCTTTTATGGCTCTTCATATTTGCCTTTTGTATTGAGGTGCTCCTATGTTGAGTGCATAAATATTTACAATTGTTATATTTTCTTCTTGAATTGATCCCTTGATCATTGTGTAGTGTCCTTCTTTGTTTCTTGTAATAGTCTTTGTTTTAAAGTCTATTTTGTCTGATATGAGAATTGCTACTTCAACTTTCTTTTGATTTCCATTTGCATGGGATATCTTTTTTCATCCCCTCACTTGCAGTCTGTATGTGTCACTAGGTCTGAAGTGGTCTCTTGTAGACAGCATATATATGGGTCTTGTTATTGTATCCATTCAGACAGTCTATGTCTTTTGGTTGGAGCATTTAATCCATTTACATTTGAGATAATTATCGCTATGTATGTTCCTATTCCCATTTTCTTAATTGTTTTGGGTTCTTTATTGTAGGTATTTTCCTTCTCTTTTGTTTCCTGCTTAGAGAAGTTCCTTTAGCATTTGTTGTAAAGATGGTTTGGTGGTGCTGAATTCTCTTAGCAGTTGCTTGTCTGTAAAGGTTTAAATTTCTCTGTGAAATCTGAATGAGATCCTTGCTGGGTAGAGTCATCTTGGTTGTAGATTTTCCTCCTTCATCACTTTAAATATGTCCTGCCACTCCCTTCTGGCTTGCAG
>NW_006776345.1:526453-533069 GCF_000442215.2 Lipotes vexillifer | reverse complement strand
CCTGCTGAAAGATCAGCTGTTTACCTTATGGGGATTCCCTTGTGTGTTATTTGTTGTTTTTCCCTTGTTGCTTTTAATGTTTGTTCTTTGTATTTAATTTTTGATTATTTGATTAATATGTGTCTTGGAGTGTTTCTCCTTAGATTTATCCTGTATGGGACCCTTTGTGTTTCCTGGATTTGATTAACGATTTCTTTTCCCATATTAGGGAAGTTTCAACTATAATCTCTTCAAATATTTTCTCAGTCCCTTTCTTTTTCTCTTCTTCTTCTGGGACCCCTGTAATTCGAATGTTGGTGCGTTTAATGTTGTCCCAGTCATCTCTGAGACTGTCCTCAATTCTTTTCATTCTTTTTTCTTTATTCTGCTCTGCAGTAGTTATTTCCACTATTTTTTCTTTCAGGTCACTTATCCGTTCTCCTGCCTCAGTTATTCTGCTATTGATCCCTTCTAGAGAATTTTTAATTTCATTTATTGTGTTGTTCTTCATTGTTTGTTTGCTTTTGAGTTCTTCTAGGTCCTTGTTAAACGTTTCTAGTTTTTTCTCCATACTATTTCCAAGATTTTGGATCATATTTACTATCATTATTCTGAATTGTTTTTCAGGTAGCCTGCTATTTCCTCTTCATTTGTTAGGTCTGGTGGGTTTTTGCCTTTCTCCTTCATCTGCTGTGTGTTTTTTTGTCTTCCCATTTTGCTTAACTTACTGTGTTTGGGGTCTCCTTTTCACAGGCTGCAGGTTTGTAGTTCCCGTTGTTTTTGGTTCTGTCCCCAGTAGCTATGGCTGGTTCAGTGGGTTGTGTAGGCTTCCTGGTGGAGGGGACTACTGCCTTGCTCTATTGGATGAGGCTGGATCTTATCTTTCTGGTGGGCAGGTCCATGACAAGTGGTGTGTTTTGGGGTGTCTGTTGCCTTATTATGATTTTAGGCAGCCTCTGTGCTAATGGATGGGGTTGTGTTCCTGTATTGCTAATTGTTTGGCATAGGGTGTCCAGCACTGTAGCTTGCTGGTCGTTGAGTGGAGCTGGGTCTTGGCATTGAGATGGAGATCTCTGGGAGATTTTCACCGTTTGATATTTTGTGGAGGTGGGCGGTGTCTTGTAGACCAGTGTCCTCATGTTGGCTCTCCCACCTCAGAGTCACAGCCCTGATGCCTGGCTGGAGCACCACGAGCTGGTCCTCCACACGACGCAGAATAAAAGGGAAGAAAAAAAGAAAGAAAGAAAGAAAGACGAAAATAAAGTGAAATAAAATAAAATAAAGTAACGTAAAATAAAGTGATTAAAATAAAAATGTAATTATTAAGAAAAAAATATTTTTAGGTAAAAAAAAAAAGGACAGACAGAACCCTAGAACATATGGTAAAAGCAAAGCTATCCAGACAAAATGGCACACAGAAGCATACACATACACACAGAAAGAGAAAAAGGGAAAAATATATATGTATCGTTGCTCCCAAAGTCCACCTCCTTAATTTGCGATGATTTGTTGTCTGTTCCAGTATTCACCAGATGCAGGGTACATCAAGTTGATTGTGGAGTTTTAATCTGCTGCTCCCGATGCTGCTGGGAGAGATGTCCCTTTGTCTTATATGTTCGCACAGCTCCTGGGGTTCAGTTTTGGATTCGGACCCACCTCTGCGTGTAGGTCGCCTGAGGGCGTCTGTTCTTCCCTCAGACAGGATGGGGTTAAGGGAGCAGGTGATTCAGGGGCTCTGGCTCACTCAGGCCAGGGGGAGGGAGGGGTACGGATGCGGGGCGAGCCTGCAGTGGCAGAGGCCAGCAGGACATTGCACCAGCCTGAGGCGTGCCGTGCGTTCTTCCGGGGAATTTGTCTCTGGATCCCAGGACACTGGCAGTGACGGGCTGCACAGGCTCCCAGGAGGGGAGGTGTGAATAGTGACCTGTGCTTCCACACAGGCTTGTTGGTTGCTGCAGCAGCAGCCTTAGCGTCTCATGCCTGTCTCTGGGGTCCGCACTGATAGCCACAGCTCCCACCTGTCTCTGGAGCTCCTTTAAGCAGTGCTCTCAATCCCCTCTCCTCGCACACCAGGAAACAAAGAGGCAAGAAAAAGTCTCTTATCTCTTAGGCAGCTCCAGATTTTTTCCTGGACTCCCTCTCGACTAGCTGTGGCACACTAGCCTCCTTCAGGCTGTGTTCACACAGCCAACCCCAGTCCTCTCCCTGCGATCTGACGGAAGCCCGAGCCTCAGCTCCCAGCCCCCACCGCCCCAGTGGGTAAGCAGACAAGCCTTTAGGGCTGGTGAGTGCTGGTCAGCACTGATCCTCTGCAGGAATCTCTCCGCTTTGCCCTCCATACCCCTGTTGCTCCGCTCTCCTCCGTGGCTCCAAAGCTTCCCCCCTCTGCCACTCGCAGTCTCTGCCCACGAAGGGGCTTCCTAGTGTGTGGAAACCTTTCCTCCTTCACAGCTCCCTCCCACTGGTGCAGGTCCCGTCCCTATTCTTTTGTCTCTGTGTTTTCTTTTTTCTTTTGCCCTACCCAGGTACATGGGGTGTTTCTTGTGTTTGGGGGGTCTGAGGTCTTCTGCCTGCATTCAGTAGGTGTTCTGTAGGAGTTGTTCCACATGTAGTTGTATTTCTGATGTATTTGTGGGGAGGAAGGTGATCTCTGCATCTTAGTCTTCCGCCAACTTGAAGCTCCTCCCGGATTCTTTTTCCTTTATTTGCGTTTTTATGGATTCGTTTAGAGTATGTCCTTTTAGTTTGATATTCCTAAGTTTGACAGTGAATATGCCTAGATGGTAGTTTTTTATTTTTCCTTTTGGCACTCTGTGTACTCTTGTAATATGAGATCTTTCATCTTTAATCTTGGTGTATTTAACCTCTTATTTTTGTAAATATTTTTTTCTCAACGTTTTATTTTTTTTCTTAGCATTATATTAAATAGATGTTAATATACTTTTTTGTTTACTTATCTTTTGTTACTTTAAAAATATAATGTTGCTACTCTTTTTAAAATTCTTACTCTACCATGTACCTCCTGCCCCAGACTCTTTCTTCCTAGACTTTTATTCTTTTTTTTAAATATCTTTATAGAAGTATAATTGCTTTACAATGGTGTGTTAGTTTCTGCTGTATAACACAGTAAATCAGCTATACATATACATTTAACCCCATTTCTCCTCCCTCTTGCATCTTCCTCCCACCCTCCCTATCCCACCCCTCTAGGTGGACACAAAGCACCCAGCTGATCTCCCTGTGCCACACGGCTGTTTCCCACTAGCCATCTGTTTTACATTTGGTAGTGTATATATGTCCATGCCACTGTCTCACTTCGTCCCAGCTTACCCTTCTCCCTCCCCGTGTCCGCAAGTCCATTCTCTACATCTGCGTCTTTATTCCTGTCCTGCCCCTAGGTTCTTCAGAACCTTTTGTTTTTTAGATTCCATATATGTGTGTTAGCATACAGTATTTGTTTTTCTCTTTCTGACTTGCTTCACTCTGTATGACAGTCTCTAGATCCATCCACCTCACTGCAGATAACTCAATTTCATGTCTTCTTATGGCTGAGTAATATTCCATTGTATATATGTGCCACATCTTCTTTATCCATTTATCAGTCGATGGACACAGGTTGCTTCCATATCCTGGCTATTACAAATAGTGCTGCAATGAGCATTGTGGTACATGACTCTTTTTGAATTATGGTTTTCTCAGTGTATATGCCCAGTAGTGGGATTGCTGGGTCATATGGTAGTTCTATTTTTAGTTTCTTAAGGAAGCTCCATACTGTTAGACTTTTATTCTGTCTCCTGCTTGCCCCATTAGCTGTTGCTCCAGGCATGTGCAAGTAGTGTATGTACTTGATATACTTTATGTAGTTTATATACTTCCAACAAACAACACTGAATACAGCTCCAGCCTGAAGAGAGTTCTGAAAGGTGCAAAACAAGGTAAGCCCCTGAGCCAGGTGTTCAGGAAGCCAGACAAGTCAGAAGACATAATCAAAAATTTTTGAGAACAAGGCTTACATTTACCCCTCTGGTAGCAGCCAGCCATACCAGGAATGAGAGATACCATCCATCCCCATAGCTACCTCTGATCGGGGGAATGGGATATGAGAGGTGAGTATGCACAAATGTCGTAATGCTCTCTGATGAAATTTAGCAATTTCTTTCCTCTTTATGTACTCCCTGGTTGATATATGTTTTTTTTTATTAGATTCCAGAGTTCTAAAAATTGTTTTTGTCAGTTTTTGACAACTTAATCATTGTTTTAGCAGAGGTACACTTTTTTACTCTGCTGCTTTTGGTGATGTCACTCTTTGTATTTAACATCACAATTGCATTTATACTTTTACCAAAAAGACCCAAACAACACCACATCTTCCTTGTTAATAACAGAAAAATTAACCTAGACATTTCAAGGTTATCAATCAGGAAGAGTAAAATCACTAGGTCCAGTGACATTGTTGGTATTATTAGTATTGATAATGTTAGAAATGTCCATCTCCATTCCACTATTTACTAGCTGTATTAACTTGAGCAAGGCAGCCTCTCTGAGCCTCAGTATCTAGTTTATAAAATGGGAATAATAATAATAGTAGATACGTTGTAGGACTGTAGTGAGAATGAAATAAGATAATGTAGTGTTGGGCAGAAGGCCAGCCAAATAATGATTGCTTAGTGAACGGTAACTGCTGTGGTTCTTACTAAAAATGATAATAATTATAGCTGCTTCTAATGCATGTTGCATCATAATGCAAAAATACCTTAGCAAACTAAGATCCAAATTAAAATATGAAAAGTGGATAAAATATTGATTCTAAACTACCCTGGCCTTCAGTGAATCTGCTGTTCTGGGCTAAGCATCTCCAGGGATGAGGTAAAATTGAATGGTATTTTTGGGTGGATGATGGTAGGAAGGCCGTCAAGATATATCTTACCTTTGCATTTGCCTGGCTGTGATATTTATGCCTGCATCTGTTAGCTTTAGACTATAAACTCCTAAAACTTGAGGAACACATTTAAATTTTTTGTTGTGTGCACTATGTAAGTTAAAACCCTTTTTATATTGCAACAGTGTATCCAATTTAAGAAGGTTGATATGGCAGTTTAGAGCAAGGTTTGTTTACTCTTGAAACATTCTTAGAGTGACTTTAAGGCTCTAGGTGTTTCTCTTGAAGGCATTTAGAAAAATATACTGCTCATAAAATGCTTCTAAGAGAGCTGTCAAGTTTCTTCCCAGCATTATTTGAAAACAACTGTTCTAGTCATTGTATGAATTATGGTCACCTTATGAATTTTCAAAGTGCAATTGAAAAGAAGAATGGATATTTTTAGAAAAAACTTGACAGGTTTTCAGGGCTCAAATAGATAAATGAGAGGCAGCAAAATTAAGACATTTTTGTGTATGTATTTTTGAAGGGGTGCAATATCTTTTGAAAAGGTTCCTTTTGTTTTCATTTGAGAAACTAAGTCAATTGTTTTGGACAATAATTGTGTTACCAGAAATACACATTTGTGTTCTATGTCTTGTCTCTGTTCAATAAGACCATGAGGAGATAATGGAGTAGAGGTTAGCAGCCTTCTCAGGTTTGAGTGCCATTAGCAGTACTAAACTAACAAAAAGAAAGGCAGAAGAGAAAGAGAAATCTACGAACACATAAGAAGAGAGCAAAGGTAGCAAAGAGATAAAGAGTAGTTACCCATGTTGAGGGGAGTGGCACATTGCTATCAGCCTGAAATGTGCGTGTTTACCTACCTCTGCAGCAGAAATTAACTTTTAGCATGCTAGAAAGAGACTATGGATAAGCCAAAAGGAATTTAAAATGCACAAAACCAAGTACCTTCTTCAAAATACCTTTTCCACCTAGTGCTCAGCAGGAACTCATTAGGTATCATTTGTAAGCCCTGGAGTTTATGTTTATATCAGTACTTTCAGTATGTACCTGTGTTAATAAGCAAAAATTATGTCACATATTTCCTACCAAAGGGCTGCCTGTTATTAGATTTTCTTGGAGTGCATATAAAGAAAGCTAAAGTATTTTGGATATGACTTGCATAGGTGAGCCTTGCAGAATGACCCAAGTAAATGAAAATCCTATCTTGTATGAGTTTAGGGTAATTTTCCAGGTAATTTGGTCATCAGTGGCAATCTGATACATCTGTAAAAGGCAACAAACATAAATGAGAGCTTTTACAGAAAAGTATAACTAAACAAAGTGGCAGGTCTGCTACTGATCCAGCTATGGAACTGAAAGTTAAGAAATGTGCTTGAGAGTTTTCTTCCACGTCCATATTAGTAAACATAAAGACTGAAAGTTGAAACTGTAAAGTAGCAAAAAAAATAGGTCCAATTCTACTTTCTCAACTTCTTTGGCATTATCTCAGCATTCCAGCTGCAGTGTGAAATGTATGGTAATGTCTCCATTCTGTGCACAAACACAATAGGGCTAGGAATCTTAGAAGCACTGAGAGATTCATACCAATTTCCTAAAGTTCTAATAAACGAGCCCAGTGAAATAATTCACTATTAAATGTGCCTAAAATATGCCCTTGGTGAATTACTCTTAGTGTGATAAGGTTCTCTTCATGTGTTTCCCCCCTAATTTCATGATTTAAAATGAATTGGTTCCACAGGTTTTTTTTTTTTT
>NW_006776345.1:525043-526443 GCF_000442215.2 Lipotes vexillifer | reverse complement strand
TTTTTTTTGCCGTACGCGGGCCTCTCACTGTTGTGGCCTCTCCTGTTGCAGAGCACATGCTCCGGACGCGCAGGCTCAGCAGCCATGGCTCACAGGCCCAGCCGCTCTGCGGCATGTGGGATCTTCCCGGACTGGGGCACGAACCCATGTCCCCTGCATCGGCAGGCAGACTCTCAACCACTGCGCCACCAGGAAAGCCCTCTGAAGGTTTTTGTTTTTCTTTCCTTTTTTTTACATCTTTATTGGAGTATAATTGCTTTACAATGGTGTGTTAGTTTCTGCTTTATAACACAGTGAATCAGTTATACATATACATATGTTCCCATATCTCTTCCCTCTTGTGTCTCCCTCCCTCCCATCCTCCCTATCCCACCCCTCTAGGTGGTCACAAAGCACCGAGCTGATCTCTCTGTGCTATGCGGCTGCTTCCCACTAGCTATCTATTTTACGTTTGGTAGTGTATATATGTCCATGCCACTCTCTCACTCTGTCACAGCCTCCCCCTCCCCCTCCCCATATCCCCAAGTCCACTCTCCAGTAGGTCTGTGTCTTTATTCCTGTCCCACCCCTAGGTTCTTCATGACATATATATGTGTTAGCATACAGTATTTGTCTTTCTCTTTCTCACTTACTTCACTCTGTATGACAGACTCTAGGTCCATCCACCTCCTTTCTTTTTTAATACTTTTTAACGTTGTCATTAGTTTTTATTGCCCTGAATTTGGCAAATGCCTTGTAATTCTTTGTTACTTTATTAGTAAACAGCATGGAATTTCACACCGCTTAGATGAAACATATGAAGCAGGGCACAGGTTTCATGATGACAAAAATGTGATGATAAATGAGTTTCTTATATGAATGGGGAACAAGGTCTAAACTTTCTTCACAGAAGTTGCCTAAACAAACATAAAATCTGTGAAGAGTTTTTGCACAAAGTGCTAAATACGCCTTGCTGCTGGTGTTATGCCCTCAGAGATGTAAAAATTTGGTAGATAAAAGGAAAACTGGTTGAGGAGGAGGGGACTTCTGTGGATAATTTTTGTTCATGAGTTGATTTTCTGTGATGGTAGTAGTGGTGATTTTTTTGTGGAGGTGTTTTCTTTTGTTTTGCTATGGCATTCTCAGAATCCTTAGAGGCTGCAGGGAGTTTAGAAATCATCCAGAGCAGGAGGTGGCTGTAGGGAATTTTAGAAATCATCTAGAGCAGGAATCAGCAGTCTGTGGCCATTGAGCCAAATTCAGTATGCCACCTATGTTTGCAAGGCCTCTGTGCTAAGAATTTTTTTTACATTTGTTAATGGTTGGGAAAACAATCAAAAGAATAATTTTTTTGTGACAGATGACAATATGAAATTCAAATTTCAGTGTCTGTAAATAAAGTTTTTTTTTTTTTTTTTTTT
>NW_006776345.1:502639-525033 GCF_000442215.2 Lipotes vexillifer | reverse complement strand
TTGCGGTACGTGGGCCTCTCACTGTTGTGGCCTCTCCCGTTGCGGAGCACAGGCTCCGTACACGCAGGCTCAGCGGCCATGGCTCACAGGCCTAGCCATTTCAGGGCATGTGGGATTTTCCCGGACCGGGGCACGAACCCGTGTCCCCTGCATTGGCAGGCGGACTCTCAACCACTGCGCCACCAGGGAAGCTCTGTAAATAAAGTTTTATTTGAGCACAGCCACACTCATTCATTTGTGTGGCACAAAAACAGCTGTGGCTGTTTTTGTGCCACAGTGACAGAGTTGAGTAGTTGTGACACAGATTATATGCCTGCAGACTCTAAAATATTTGCTTTCTGGCCCTTTAGAGAAAAAAAATTGCCAATCCCTGTTCTGGAGGCATCAAATTTTTTAGCAATATAGTTCAACCTGATGGTTTTGTGGTTTAATGAATGAATACTTTGGTGATGCGAGCTGCCCAAGATCCTTAAGCTGTTTGTTCTTTTATTCATTCATTGAACACACATTTATTGAATATCTAACACAATGAAGGAAATCCTTTTATCCTTCAACTTACAGTTGAGAAATATAATTACAAAGTCTAAGAAGTCAGTCTAACATTTTCTCTCCTCTCCCTCTCCCCCTCTTACCCCTCAGGTCCCCCACCCACCTCCCCCATTACTTCCTCTTCTTTTCTCCATACCCCTTCCCCCACAGCTAGTTTCCAAGAAGTTGGGAAGAAAACCAAGTTTCAATAACATTTATTTCAGACTTTTAAACTTTTAAAGTAAGTTAAGTGTAATTTTAAATTATAAGTTTCTCTTTAAAAATGTATCAAGAGCTTAATTTTAAATGTTTTAGGTTTATAATGATCAGATGATAACAATATTCATGCATGACTGTTTGATACTGTTAAGCATTACATGCATCATGGATGGATAATTGTAAACTTAGTTCTGTTTCCAAAGCCTCAGGAATGCAGAATATATAATTGACTCCAAAGTGCCCGATGGGTTGACAATTTATAAATTGCTCTTTAATATCTGTTTATTATTAGGTAATTCTTCAGGTGTTATAAACACTGAACATAACTTGTATTATGAAAGCTAACTATTCTAATAAAGGATGCAGTCATATTTAGTAATCACTAAAGAGTTATTTAATAGGATTATTTTTAGTAAAATTGAATTTTTACCTTAAAGGAAAAATGCAATTGTAATGGAATAGGTTTTGATTTTATTAGCCTCTGATGCTTGAATCTTAGTCTCATTTACATGGAGGTAGTTCTGTCTGCTAGATTGATGGTTTTAGTGCTGGTAAAACTTTTGTAAATAATTGAATGTTTACACAGAGCAAGATATTGTGCCTATGCAATTGTCTATCGAGGATTAATATTTTTATTAATTAGTGGACAGATAGTTCTGTTCTAGATAAGAGCATACATTATTATGCTTGGATGCCACAGATGACTTTTAGATTCTTCCAGAATTTCTTCTTTTTTTTAGGTAAAATAAAATGACTCTCCAGTGTTTTAACTTACATGCCTCTTCAAATGGACTGGCAGATTGTCATTTTCAGAATACTGCATTTGTATGTTATCTGAACAGTAGTCATGTCTGTTATTTTCAGTAATATATGTTTTATTTCTGTGTGTGTCTTTGGAGGGATGGTGTTATAAATAAATTCAGAGGCTAGATTAATTGAAGAAATAAACACAAGCTTCTCAATTAAGATTTTTAAAATCCAATTAATAAGTGCAGCATTTTCATTTCATTCCATAAAAATCACAGAATTTTAGAGTTGAAAGCGACCTTAGAGAGCATCTAGGCCAACCCTCTAATTTTCAAATCAAGTTTCAAAGAATTAATCATCTTGTTTTCCATTGTTGCCCTCCTCCATTTAAGTTTTTTGTTGTTGTTTTTGCTATAAAACCCTTCCTTCAGAGTTTTAAAAGTAGAGTTAATCCCTAACTTACAAATATATTGTGTTTCAGAAGTGTTTGTAAGTCTGTTGTTTAGAAGTCAGAACATTTTTTTCCATAGAAACAATATTTTAATTAGTGGTGGGACTAGCCCTCAAAAGGAGTTAACACATTATGTGGCTGTTGTTTTTGTTTTTGCTTTTGCAATGAAAGATGTTTTAAATAATCAATGCTGATTTTCTCTGGGGAACAGGAAGGAGATGGCATTGTAGAGGAGCATGTCAGAGGCTTTCTTTTTATCTGTTATTTCTTAGGTGGGGTAGCGAATACATATTTTGTTCATTATATTGTTTTCTGAACTTTTTATATGCTTGATATAGTTCATAGTTTTACAATGCTATCTTAGTAATAGAAGTTCAGTTTGAATGTGAACATTTAAAAATTATTTACCTTGAATCCTGATGCATAAGGGAAACATGGTTTGATTAGAGAAGGATAAAGAGATAGCTAGAAATTTTGAAGGGGTTTTATGGGTACTTTCAAGGGCTTAGATTTTTTGATAAATTACCTTTATTTTGACCAGTATCATTTTAGAAAGTATGTTTTTGCTGTTAATTTAAGTGTGTCACCAACATTTATCTTTGACCTATTGGCCATATATAGGTAACTTTTTGAGAGAGAATAAAGCAGGTGGATAGTCATTGTGAGATAACTGGGTAAATTTTGAAAGGCAAAGAAGATTAAATTGCATATGCATGTGCAGACATATGCAAGATCTTGCTTGAAATATAGTTACTTGAACTGGGGGCTTATGAAAAATAGGAAAATGAGGGAGTAAAGCTTGTATAAGGTCTGAGTAGGGTGAAAGGCAGTGAGGGAAACAATTGAGTTAAGCACCAGAAAGGTATCATTGACGGTCAAGGCTTATAGATGTTTTAGGGTACATGGCATGTTGTAGGAGCTTGGGTTTGGCAAGACAGTGTGCAAATAGCTATTAGTATTTTTGAAATTTTTATAATTGAGGGAATGCCTTATGTATTTACAAGTATACATAAACAGAAACCGCTACCATTCATTATGTTCTAGAAAACAACTGAGTTAATTTTCTCAGTAATTTGGTTAGCTTTTTTGTGTGTATGGAGGGTTTTTTTGGTTGATTTAATTTTTGCTCTTTTGCAGTATACAACATTGACTTTTATATAATAACGTTAATCCATTTGTACAACTCATGTATAGCTTAGCGAAAACCTAAGTACTACCTGCCTTTTGAGAGATTCTTGACCTAAGAAGCAAATTTTTCTTCACTAAATTGATGGTGCAGTTTAGAAGGATGTGTGTCCATTCTACAGATGTCTATTTTTTATTCTGCTTTCTTTCAACTCCACTTCTGGAATATTATCAAGACAAAAAATTGGCCCAAGAATCCATCACCTGGTTACAAACCTTGGCAAAAGTGATCTTGTGACCAGTGTCTAAATTTAGCATTCACATTAAGACTAAAGAGGGAGCACACACAAGGTAGAACATAATAAAATACAGTAAAGAGGGGAGTGTTTGAAAAGAGCATAGAAGCCATTTAAGAAAGCAATGGGGTTAAAAACTTCATAGGAGGCCTTCAGAAACAAAGAGAAACCTAGAGAGAAAGAGGGCAAAAAGAAAGTACAATTTGATACTTTTAATGGGTAATATAATTTACTTTATATCTGGACCACACATTTAATTTTTACCTTTTTAGGTATGTATTAGAAACATAACCATCTTTCTGATATTGGCTATGGTTTTACTTTTATGTATGTTTATGGACAATAAATCTATGAACATTAACTGTCCACTCTGAAACTTCTTCCCTCTTTTTTCTTCTCTTCTGCAGATCTCAGAGTCATTAAGACATACCACATGGCAGAGACTAGGAAAAGGCAATTCAAGACAGTTATTAGACGCTACAAGGGTAAGATGAAGCAGACACTTCTACATATAGCTAGGAAAAAGGTGTAAGCCCTTGGAGCATTTTCCAATTTATACTACATATTTTATATTTTCCAAATAATTTCCCTTTTTGTTTTTTTTCTAACTACTGGCAAGATGAATAAGATATGTTTTTGCTACTGGAAATGGAGAAAGAAATCTTGATATTTTTCTGCTCCTGAAGAAATCTGTCTGAATTTCTTGAGATCAATGCCAACTAGAGTAATGTTTTTAGAAAGCTTTTATAAATGTAATGGCAGCTTGTTTACACTTAAATTTATCCTGGTAATTTGTATGTGATATATGGAATGCTGTACATTTTTCAAGTGATTAAAGTTTCTTTACCTTAGAAGATGTTCAAATATCAGAATATCAAGGGACTGTAAGCTTATTAGAGCCTGTGGGGTAAAGTCATGTGAGTTTACATGTTGATGAGGGTTATTTTTCATTGCTAATGTAAGTGAAAGACGCCTTTAAAAATTCTCAGTGCTTTAAAATGAGACAAATAAATCTCCAAGATAGAAAGACTAGAAAATTAGAAGACAGTCTAAGTCCTGAGTACTTCCTTTATTTTTTCTTTTTGATTAACAATTATTTGCCATTAAGGTACAAAGCATTGTTCTAATTTATGCAGAAGCTGTAGAAATGAATTAGATTTTCCATTATTTAATTAAAGTTTTAAGTTAAGGTGCTCCATCTTCTCATTGTTTATAACACCACTGTATATTTATATTTTAATCTTTTGCTGTTTTGAAGACCTTATTATCTTGTGTGTTATTTACTAAGACCCCTTGATGTAACATTGCTCAGTCTTTTAGAGGGAAAGAATGTCACAAAGTGACATTGTCACACTAAATATTACCTTTTGATGTTTTCCCTTTCAACATGCTTTAAGATTGTTGATCCAAAAATCAGTAACCCATTTATGGCAGTTATGTTTTTGGGTCTCAACTGGTGAGAACAAGAAGGCACTTTTGCTTTCTGTAATTCCATTTTCATAGCTTGGTCCAGAGCTGATAACTCTTAGGATTCAGTATTGATACACGTTTGTGTTTGTAAAAAACTATGCCCTTGTTCATTAATTATTGATTATTATTAATGCTACTGAAGAAGCATTATTATATCCATGTAGTTAAGTAATTTTTTGAGGAAACACTTTAAAATTAGTAAGCCTAAATTTTAAGCTTAATCTTTACTATCTTTTCAACTATTATATTTTCTCAAATGATTTACTGTTTATATTTTTCTAACCTAAGCAGTAATCTAGGGCCTTTTAAAAAATTATAATAGGGAAGATATTTGCATATTTTCAAGACTAGTTGGGAAATTTATAGATAGCTTTGTTTTATAAGCTAATTCAACAAGCCCATGTACAAGACACTGTGGTATGGGCCATGGGAGATACAAGGATAAGAGACTGTCCCAAATCTTAAGAATTAACCATATAGTAGTAAAGACAAAACATGTATGCAGATTACTCTAGCATAAGATAGATTGTGAAGAAGTAAATTGTACTTTGTTTCTAAATATATATATTTGTAAGCCAGAATAATAAGAAAAAGAATCAGTTATGTAAGATCAACTATATTAAATTGTAAAGCAAAAATGTTATACACATGGAAAGCAAGTGGGATAGAATTAATTAACTGTATTATATACTTGCCAATGATAGAGTTACGGTCTACACAGTACCTTAGTAGCAAATGACAGTAAGAAAGCTGGTATAAGTCAAATAGAAGTATATTGCAAGTTAAATCTTTTAAACATTAATTTCAAAAACTATTTAGAGAAAGTAACTTCTGTATGAGTAATTTGTTATATCTCAATATTCTTTGTATAAATGTATCTGTAAGTTTATTATGAAGGTGTTTTACTTAGCTATGCTAGGCTTAAAGGTATGCCTCTGAATTTGTTGCGGGGGGGAAATTCACTAGATCAGATTTTTAAAGATCTGAAATTCTTGAATAGCTAATGGATAGCTTGGTATCATCTTCAACTAGGTTCTTCAGGTATGGCCACTGATAGAAAAGAGGACATGTTGGCATGGTCACGCAGGAGGAGGACTCCACACAGACCCAAAAGAAGGGGTAAGAGACAATAACAAGTACCTGGAAATTCCTATAGCTGATTGGAAGATAGATATATTAAAGATTGTTATATTACAGAATATTTTGATTGACTCATGTAACTGCAGGTTTTCTAATACAAAGCCATATGAATTGACAATGGTTATATAGATGAGATTTTCTCAAGCTTAAGACAAAAAATACCGTGATTGACTAAAAAAGAAGAAAAGTTAGTTACCAACCTAAATATTTTAGTTCTTTATTTTAAATAGCATTGGTTGTGGTTATTTGTTATATAATCTAGCATTATATATAGATAAATTACATTTAGCTCTTACAAGTAGTGTGTATGTGTGTTAAGGTTAATGTTTTCCCTTCTATACTCTTGGTTTAAAAAGATTCTAGAATGTCCCCTAGCTTCATGGTAAATCCTCCATTTACCTGATCCATTTATTTAATTATCCATATTCTTTATCATTATCATTATACAGACAAGCTAAACAGTAGGGCCACTGAAATCAAAAGATTTAATTGCACTACACTTTTTCTAAGTGAGTGAAACTGTCATTGGAATACTGTTACACAATTCTCCATCTGGTCCTCTTTCTCTAAGCTTGCCTTTATTATCTTCCTCTAACTTCACCCAACCAGTATATGCATGGTATCTCTAAGTAGAAATGATATTTTCAGGTTTATTGGCAAGTGAACAAATTTTATGTAAAAGTGCTCTCTAAATTGTAGAGAGATAAATAACTTTTATTTTATTGGTGCGAGGTGATTGGTAAGAAAACGTTTCCAGTGCTTTTCTCCCTGTTTCTTTAATCCCCCATGTAGCTTCTTTCACAGAACTCAAAACACATCACATTCATGTTTCTATCCCATTTTTACATATTAACATTTGTCCTGGTTGTCTTTAGAAACAACAAAGTATTATAAAATAGAATTTTAAAAAATTAATACAAATACTGAAATTTGTTTATCCATATATTATGGATATATGAATATGGCATGATATATCGTTAGCATGATATTTGTCAGCTTTCAGGATTGTCACGAAGGCCTCTTAAGGGTAGTTTGTAAGTAATGCTCTAAACAGACCAAAAATATGTTGACTAATACAGGAAAAGCAGTCTTAGACTCAAGCAATATAAACTTCTAGTTAGATTCTTTATTCTTCAGTAAAATAAAAACAAAGCAAAAATCATTGTAAATCTTTATATTTGATCTCTTCTTTATCGTTTGTTCCCTGCCATCTTTGTGTTACTTTAGCCTCATTAGCTAAAAAGAATCATAGGGTAATAGAGCATGAAGGCTACACCAGAAAAGAGGCAATATGGAGTTGAAGTTAAAAGCCTGAGCTCTGGAGCCAGACTGCCTAGATTTGAATCTTGGCTCCATCATTTCCTACTGGAATGACCATGAGCAAGATACTTAATCTCTGTATGTATCAGTTTCTTCATCTTTAAAATGGGGCTGATAATCATAGCAAAGGGGATTTGAATGAGTTAACTCCTCACACCATGCAAAGCTCTTGAATAGTGCCTGTCACACAGTAGGCAGTAAATATTAGCTGCTGTTACTGTAATGTGAGATTGTTAAGTCCTATACTCTGCAGTTGTCCATTCATTTTAAAAGTATGTATTATTGAATACCTGCGTTGTGCATAACTATGTTAAGTAAATGGAGATACAGTAATGAGCAAGACACAGTCCCTGCTGTTGAGAAACTTAACAGTTTAGATGGCAGAATATCTAAACTACCATGTAGAAATTTTATCACTCTGACAAGTTATAGATTTTACCTTATAACCAACTGAAACTTTTACCACTTTACTTTCTATGCATTTCTACTTGTATGTTCTTAAGCATTAACAGTGCTCCTCAGAAGGTATTTAAATCATTTGTTTATCCAATGTGGCTATAGTAAAGGGGTTGTGAAAAAAGAGTGGCAGTTTCAATATTTGGAAGCTCCTGTTGTTAAAATAGATGAATTAAAGTCTTACTTGTTTTATAATAGAATCTTCAGATTTTTAAAGGATTTTGGAACTTTGCTCCTGCATTTAAACTTTATTATGTGCCTCTTTGGGAGAAGCATCTGTTAGTAAATTTAGGTAATCCTGTGCTCATAATAAAAACACGAATAATGCAGAGCTTAATATAAGGACTGCTTCCTGGACTTTGCTTGACATAATCTTTTTTTAATGTTAGAAACATATCCTCATTGATTAGATATTGCCAGAAGCTAGTAGTATTGAAAGAGAGATTAGCATTTTCTAGAGCAATCAGAGGCTTTGATATAAATATTGATATAATCAAAGAAGTGAAACAGCAACTTAGAGTATTAAAAAATGGAGGATTGGAGAGAAAATGGAATAATAAGCCTCCAGGCTTGTTAAAATGAGTGGACACACAGACCAGTGGACAAGAATACCTGTATGACATGGAGAGGCCATTTTCCAGCTCTGATTACATCCATCATCAAGCAGACTTATGATCTTTATTTGATTTCTCAAATTGACTTCCCTTTGAGATAGAGAATTCACTGAGTGGCCAATGCAAATATCAGTCAACTTGGTAGTTTTTTTAATTATAAATTATTAAATTGACTGTTGGGTTCAAATCCATCTCATATATAGAATAAGCCATTTTTTCCTAGGGCCTTTTCGCTGCCATATAAGCTCTTCATTGCAGTTTCAGACCAACAGAGCTTAGAAAACAAACTTCAAGGTATAGAGAAAGCAACAATAATTGCAAAGCTTTTCCTGACAATTAATATATCTTTCCTCTCCCACCCATAAACTCATATGCTTATATCCCCAATAATGTGGGAAAAGCTTTTCACTTTCTAGATTTTTCCATTAGATATCTACTCAGATTTCTTACCTTTTGACCTAGCTTTTATCAAGCCACTGTTATCCCTAACAGTATTGAAGTAGTGGTTAAAATTATTCCTTTAATTGCAGTTAGTTATCTTTAGCTTGGATTGAAGAGACAGTTCTTTGGATGGTTTGCGTATCCTTGAAATTGTGGGCATTTCCAAAGTCTCTGCTAAATTAGTTCTTTAGAGAGAAAACATTCAGCCTATAGCCCACATTTATACAAAACAAATAGCATCCAAAATTTTTTGGTATATTTTTTTTCTTCCTCTCCATAAGTTTTGCCCCCAAGTAGTTTCCTTCTAAACCAATCCCTTGATTCTGTGAGTTAGAACATTTCTTGCTAGTGAAATTTAGAATGTCTCTAAAACCAGAATTCTTATATAAATTCACCTTGCAAGAAAAGGTGATTCTGCTATCTTTATCAAAAATCTTTTTTTTTTCTTACTCTTTCATTTTCCTATCGAAGCCCAGTGGGCTCCACTCCCTTGAAATGAGTGGACTTTTGGTAGAAAAAATTGTTCTTGCTTCAGTGCTAAACAGCCTTTTCTGGTGAGAAATATGAAATCACTGACTTGAGAAGCAAAATGTATTCAGTTTATCAATATACAGTTATCTGTAATATCTGAGAATTCTACCAGGTGAGCTGCTCCAGGTGTGTTTTAATTTTTTAGTTGTCCTTTCTGTCCACATGGTTATTAGCTATAGGTATTCACTTAGAGTACTTATGACTATGAGCAACTGCATCTTTCCCTCAGGTCATGCTGTTAAATTGAGCAGTGCTGCATATAAGCAGTACAGTTTGTGGCTTTCCAGTTATACACTATTGGGTCAGGTACTTCCAGTGTTACTTTTGTATTTGTTTTTGGCCTACTGTGCTGTTTCAGCTCCCTGTGTACAAGTAGATATTCCTTTCATTATTTTTTCTTACCTGCCCAGCCTCATAAAGCTTATTAAGCTATATATTAATACCAAATAAATAAATATTTAAAAATCCGTGAAAAGTTGTGATGACTTAATAAATCGAGCATTTAGGTGTTCCTCCTGGAACTTGTCCTCATGTGCTTAAGAATAGTTAATTCATTAATTGAATAAATATTTATTGGGCATTGTTTCTAGTATCAAGCAAGTTTCTTCTCTGGTACCTGCTGTTTTCTTTTTGTCCAGCTTGTTTTCACTTACTTTCATCTCTTCTTTGATAGCTCTCTGATGTCTCCAAACCTTTTCTTCCAAACTCATTTCTAGGGGGAAAAAAATTCAGTACAATTTTGTTATCATTCAAAGATCTTAGTGAGCCAATTTGAATTCCTTCTTTTGTTACTTTTGTGTTTTTATTCTGAATCTAATTGCTTTCCTTTATTATGGCTAGCTAATTCCAGTATATAGTTGAGACCTTTCTAAAAACTTTTATTCCTCATACTAACATATTAGTAGTTTTACAGTGTAATGGGGCTTAGAATATCAGTTTCATGTTTTGAACTTGAGGCTATCTAGCTACAGCAAGAAGGCCACATTGTATATGATAGCAGAGGAGGAAAGTAGATTGACTCCTACTTTTACAGGCTTTTTAATATTTCTATAGTGTTCATTTTAGAGAACTTTTGTTATCATGATGTAGTAATCACAGTTATGTTTTTAAAACAACTTCTAAATTCTATGTACTGTGAAAATTATAAAAGTTAAAGAATTTCATAAAATTTCATATTTTCTGTTTATGTGTAAGCAAGGCTTAAAGAAAAACTACTATGATATCAACCATTGATTACTTCAGGGATTTTGACCCCTGAAAAAGAACTTTCTTTTCTTAAATCATTGGGTATTTTTCCCACTATACTATAATATAATTACTCCTTACATAGTGTGTTTTCAAATAATTCAATTTCTTGTCATCCTCCTTGATCACTTCCTACATTTCTCACCTTTTCTTTAAGAATGTGATCTTAAAATGGTGCATATGCTATTTGTATTGCTCAGCCTGAAATGGAGAGATGAGTTGATGTGAAGATGATATCTGATTCAGCCTTAAGCTGCAACTGGTCTCTTTTCAGCTTCAGATAAGTCTTTTGTCTTTCAGGATTACCATTGGGTGTCCAGTATGAATTAACTGTGGTGATTTTGAAAGGGGGTATATTATCAGGAATAAGTTGGTTTAAAATACTTTAAAAATGTGCCTCAGCCTCTGAAATGCCTCTTGATTTGGCCTGCTCTTTAAAAAAGACGTTATTTTTCAAACGTTGTAGTTTATCCAAACTATAACTGAAAGACATGTACTTTAAAGCCTAATGGACTCATAATGCATGATTACACAACTTTAGAACCCATTTTGTTAAATGAGGTGGTGACATTTTATGCGCTATTAAGCCAACTAGAATAATTTTTTTGCTCTTAGCCATAACTTCTCTGTGTCCTTATTGAAGAAATTTTGGGGTGTGTTGTAGAAGGTTTTTGACAAGAGAGAGTGTTTCTAAAGATATGTGGAAACAGGGCCTTTTTGTTATTATTCCCTCAAGAAAAATAAGACAGAGGAAACTTGTGAAATGGGGAAGTAGTTGAAATGTCGCAGTTTGTGTTATAACACATCAAATTATATTTGTTTCGTATTAGTTCAATTGGAAAAGTGAATTTTAAAATTACAGCCTTATTCCCTTTTTAAAAATACCCTACCAGTTATGAGAGCTCATATGTGTGAGTGTATGTGTGTATAAAATAAAGCATTAAGAGCTATACTTACAGCATTTCATGTTTTTGCAATCCAGTGTATTTAAAGCAGCTCAAGAAGGTAGTCCTGTTTTCAGTACAATATGAACAGTTTTATTTCTATTACTGTTTACTCAATAAACTGAATAAAAGAGACTAAAAAGTAGTTTGCTGAGTCTTGGATGAAATAACTATAATATAAAGCTACCCTGTATAATATAATGTGTTGTCCTGGGTTTCTTATATGTTGACAGTTTCCCCCCATTCTTTACTGTGCAAATCTACTTGAAATTGTCTAACTTTTCCCCCCAAAATAAATTAAATTTTCTACTTATTATATGTGAACTACAGAAAACAAAAAAGCAAAAAGAATATTAAAAATCATCAATGATTCCATCTATTCACAGCTACTGACGTTAACACTTTGGGGGTATTGCTTTCCAGGTCCATTTGTATGCATGTGTAAACTCATACACACATAACATTTTTTTCCACAAAAAATGTTTTGTACTCTGCTTTTTTCACTTAACATGTTTCTGTGTCACTGCATATATTTCTGAATGGCTATATTTTGCTGTATGCATTCACTGTAACTTGTTTACATGATTCTCCACTGTTGATCATTTAGCCTAAACCCAATTTTTCCCCTATTAAAACAGCATGGGAATGAACATCCTTATGGCTAAATTTTTCATCCCTTTATTCATTGAGTACCTTTACTGTGTGTCAGCCATTGTGTTTGGTATTGGGTTACAACAGTGAGCACAAAACACAAAGTTACTACTCATGTGGAATTTAAATTCTAGCAGGAGAGCAGTTGTTAATCAGATAATCACATTGTTGAGTATGTAGTTTATAACTGAAATGGATTCTCTGAAAGAAAAGGAATACTGTTCTGTGAGAGAATATAGCCAAGGATCCTGACAGGGGTTAGGGAAGACCTCATTGAGGAAGTGCTGCTTGAGCTGACAGTTAACTAATTGGGAAGAAGTTGAGGGCAGGTTGGTGTTTCAGAGAGAGAGATTATTCCAGACAAAGTGAAAGGTATTGTGCAAAGACCTTGTGGCAGGAGGGATTATAGTCTGAGGAGCTGAAAGAAAGGTAGTGTGTTGTGAACACTGAAAGCAGTAGTATAAGACATGACTAGAGAGGAAGCTAGGGGCCAGGGCAAGCAGAGCCTCATAAGCCATGGTATGGACTTTGATCTTTATCCTAGGAGTGATAGGATTCCATTGAAGGGTTTTTCTGTTTGTTTGTTTACTTCAATTTATATTTTTTATTAATTAAAATTTTTAATATTTTTAAAAGGTAACACATTCACATGGTTCAAAATTCAGAAGGAACAAAAGGATACAGAATTAAAATAAAATCTTCCCCCTACCCTGTTCCCCTTCCAGAGGCAAACATTATTACCAATTTCTTTGGTATCTTTCCAGAGATGATCTTTGAATATAAAAACAAATATTTGGGAGTGCCCATCTCTTAACAATTTCACCAAAACAAAGCATTATCTTTGCTAATCTGATCGGATAAAAAATATATCAGAGTTGTTTTAATTTGCACTTTTTATTTGTATGAGTAAAGTTGAGCATCTTTTTATATTTAGGGCCGTGTGTGTGTGTGTGTGTGTGTGTGTGTGTGTGTGTATTTAGCAATGCTTTATTTTTACTTTTTGAATTTTTGAATTTTATTTTTTATACAACAGGTTCTTATTAGTTATCTATTTTATGCATGTTATATACATTGAAGGATTTTAAACTGAGTAATATCTGATTGCAGGCTGAACTAATCGGACCAGGAGCAGAGCGGATGCAAGGAGATCACTTAGGAGATTGTTGCAGTGGTTTATGTGAGAAAGATGATAGCTTGGATTACGTTTGTGGTGGAAACAGAAAGAAGTAGACAAATTCAAGAGATTTTTAGGAAGTAAAATTGATTCAACTTGGAGAATATTCATATATTTTTTTAAAGCATTAAGTTCCCAGAAGTGGAATTCTCAACACAAAGGGCAGAATTATTTTAAAAGCTTATGGCAGATATCAAATTGCTTTCCAGAAAGATTATTTCAGTGCACTCTCCCATTAGCAGTGTATTAGAGTACCTATTTCCATATACCTTCACCAACAATGAGCATTAACTTTCTTCTTATTTTTTAATACCTTTTACAGAAATTGATTAGATACTTCAATTTTTTTAATACATTTATTTATTTATTTAATTTATTTTTGGCTGCACTGGGTCTTCGTTGCTGCATGCAGGCTTTTCTCTAGTTGCAGTGAGCAGGGGCTACTCTTCGTTGTGATGCGTGGGCTTATTGCTGTGGCTTCTCTTGTTGCGGAGCATGGGCTCTAGGCACATGGCTTCAGCAGTTGTGGTCTAGAGTGCCAGGCTTTTCTCTAGTTGCAGTGAGCAGGGGCTACTCTTCGTTGTGATGCGTGGGCTTATTGCTGTGGCTTCTCTTGTTGCGGAGCATGGGCTCTAGGCACATGGCTTCAGCAGTTGTGGCTTGCGGGCTCTAGAGTGCAGGCTCAGTAGTTGTGGCACATGGGCTTAGTTGCTCTATGGCATCTGGGATCTTCCCGGACCAGGGCTCGAACCCGTGTCTCCTGCACAGGCAGGCGGACTCTCAACCACTGCACCACCAGGGAAGCCCAGATACTTCAGTTTTTAAAATGGGGATTATTTCACCAACTAAAATAATATAGTAGTTTGGGAATGTGTGTACATATTCTTATTTTGGCTTTGGAAAGTGTAGGTTTCATTCTTAATATTCTGTTTCTAAAAGCTGAAACTAAAACAAAAAGATTTAATGGGAATGTTGCCTCGGGAACTTGGGAAAAAGAAAAATGTATGGTAGATTTAAGTCAGATTAAGTATGACTGGAAAGTTATGTTTTTGTTGAAATTTTTAATAACCCAGCTTCTGTTCTATATAGTCAATGCCAAGACTCATACTTTCCTAAACACTGTACTGTAACTGTGCTCTGTCATGAGGATGGACTTAGGGTTCCAAAATATCTTACATAAACATACTGATAAAGAGGCCAAACGTATGTAAAGATTTTGACCAAAAAGATGGAAATATGGAAATATTTCTTAAATTTTATGTAATATTTTGATAGCTTAATAAGAAATAAATGTATAGATAACTTCAAATAAATGTATGGATAACTTTTTGACAATATGAGGATGGCTATAGCTGAAAGTAAGAAATTTAGAGAAATAGCTTTTTAAAAACTATTGAAATAGTTTGAGTTTAAAAGATATTGACCTTAGATTCAGAATAAAAGTTATATTTGTAATGTTTTCGTATTTTCCTCAAATATTTACATAATTCTACACTATTGAACTATATTTATTTTTGAAATGACATGTTACTCACTGCTTTTGTTCTCTCTTTCAACAGTTAAAAGATGTTGATACTCAGAAAATCATAAAAGCAATGCTCTCTTATGTGTGGCCCAAAGACAGGCCAGATCTACGAGCTAGGGTTGCCATTTCCTTGGGATTTTTGGGTGGAGCAAAGGTAAGAATAAGAGAAATTATGTATTGTTTGTTGCTATAACTAGGAAATACTGTGACATTTTCTAGTAAAGAAACTTAGGCTGATATAAGTCACTTTGGGGAGTATTGTCAACATTTAGGGCCCTCGTTTATGTAACTCTTCTATTCAGTCAGCAGAAATTATACGATAATGCCTTCTTTATCTATGTATCAGACTTATAACAGCCTCAACCTAATGAAATTCTTCCTGAAACCAGTGTAAGATATAGGATCGTGGGTTGTAACAAAGTATAAGGAACTTGTAAAAGAAGCTCCTCAGAGTACTGCTGGCTTTTATTTACTACATATTTCTGGTAAGCTTAGTTTTCAGTTCCTAGTAAATTGAAAAGAGGATGAAGACATTTTAGGTACATTAATAGTCATAAGTGGTAAACAGCAGTGTGACATGAAGGGAAAAATAAAACAGAAAAACTTAAAAAAACCCAAAAGCCAAAAAGCTGGGCATTTTGGTACATTCAGTATAGGGACCCTCTACATCTTAGCAGCCTCCTCAGTTCATCACTATACTGTAACACATTTTAATAAGGCAAAGTTATGAAAATGATTCTGGGCTTTCAAGAAGAACTCCTTTCAATTTATTCAGATTTTAAAGTCAGTGAATTCTATTATCCTTAGGTACAATATATAGTCATAGTACATATTATAGTCTCAAGTCAGGCTTCCTGGGCTATGCCTCTTACTAACCTTGTAACCTTGGGTAAATTGCTTACTGTCTGTTCCTTGGTTTCCCAATTTGTAAAATAAGGTAAAATAGGGTTGTCATAAGAATTAAATAAATTAACATATAAAAGACTTAGAACAGTACCTGGCACATAGGAAAACATTATATACGTGTTAAAATAAAAATAGATTTGGATTTCCATCAGAAATATGGGAAAAAAAAAAGGTCTGCTCAAAAGTATAAATGAGATTTGGCTATAATTTGGTTATCATTCTATGTATAAGGGTTAATACATTGTTTTAGAACCCAGTTCTTATCACTTATTTCTTCTCTGTGTCCTGTGTGTTCCCTTTTATTTACTCATTCTTTACCCTATCCTAAAAATATTTACTGAGAACTTGTCATACTAGTATGGTTCTTGGCCCTGCAGGGTATTCAAATATGAATAAAGCACATTTTTTTCCCTCAAATTATAAGGATAAGACAAGTTTTACTTATTGTCATAATACAACATAGGCCATAAATGATTGAAAATAAGTACCATTCAAGTATTGGAGGGCTTCAAAGGAAAGAACCACCAATATGGGGAGTCAGGAAAGGTTTCACAGAGGAAGTGATGTCTGAGATAGGCCTGGATTGATGAGTAGGATTGTTACACGTATAGGAATAACATGGACAAGATGAGAGAGATCATATAGTATGAGTGGAGAAGTGAGTAGTCCAGTTTTGCTCTAATGAGGAGATAATGTTTCAGAGGAATTAGAAGTAATCTTGGAAAGATAAATAGAATTCCTACTGTGAAATACCTTAACTGTAAAACTGTAAAATTTATTTAATCATGTTGGAAGTAGGAACTTCTGTTTGGAGTAGAAGAGTAATAAGGTTAGAGCTGTACTTTAGGGAATTAATTTGACTGTTGTATAAGATGAATTAGGGTGGTGAGAGACCTAAAGTAGGGATACCATTCATTCATTTTCATTTCATGCATTCATTCAGCAAACACCAGGCAGTTAGGAGGCTAATGTAATAGCCTAGATGAGAAGTAATAGTAGTTTGTACTGGAGCGGATGATAGAGATGATAATATGGAGAGAAGAGATGCCAGGGATATTGTGAATTAAGGGAGGTAGAATCAACAAGACTTAGCAATGGATGAGATATTAAAAGTAAAAAACAGAATAGGATTCAAAGATGATGCCAAGGATGAGAGAATGATAATGCCTTTAACAGAAGTAGGTAGTAAGTCAGGAAGTCTTGTTTGGGAAGATGAAAATTTTGGTTTTGGGCATGTTAAGTTTGAGGTGCCAGTGGAACATCAAGTGGCTCATAATACAAAATGCAAGACAAGCTCAGGAAGGAGTCCAGGGCTAGAGATATTGAGGTGATAGTTGAAACAATACAAATTACTGAGTTCATCAAAGAAAAGAACAGAAATAGACAACAACTGCAGATGTCACTTGTGATAAATGTGTTCCTGTAGGGAAGTAAATAATAGTGGAAAAAGGGAAGGCATGATTAGAGAGTAAAACCAAAGTAATTCAGTCAGACTCCATCTATTTTCTTGTCTCCTTTCTCCTCTATGGGCTCTGGTGAGTACTCTCCCAGCGAACTTCCCTGGGAGAGAATTTAAATGAAGATTCTGAGCAACAAACCAAGAATCCGTGCTTTATTCTCTTTGTCAAGCCGAAAAGAGAGAACTGTATTACAAATCTAATTTTGTTAGCTAATGTTGAAAAATTTTAACTCATATTCATTTTTAGAACAGTATTTGGTTGCTGAATTGTCTTTTACCTACAAATTACTGATCTTCTGAGCTCCTGTGCAAGGCAGAATTAGCAAATTGTCCTTTATTCCTTCATGTGATTGTAAGTACCTTGCTGACAAGTTAAAGCCAGATTGTTTTCTGGACTTTCTTTTGAATTGAAGAGAGCAGATTAGAAGATGACCAAGCTAGTCAAAGGGAGGAGTCCTAAGTACTGACATTTGTGTTAGACTTTGTTTTTAGAGTGAATTTCAGTCCTTCAAAATGTAAATTTTTGTTGCTTGGTGACAGGTCGATATCAGGTATAAAATGCAGACCAAGTTAACATCCATAAGGACTGAAATATTTTCAGAAGACTAATATTTGATTCTTCTGTCAACAAATACTGAGCACCCATAGAATGGAAAGTGCTGTACTAATCTCATAAACTGATTACAAGTAAACAGAAATTATTATAGAGAAATAAGTTTTCCAAATGTATGTTTGATTTCTTTTGGATCAGGAAAAGGAGGAAATTACCAGGTGTTATGATGCATGCTGGTACTTTCAGATCATATATATTAAAAGTTTTCTTTTACTAGGTAGGAACTACACCACAGAGCAACTTGAGGAATGTAGAGCATAGTAGTAGCATTTAACCATTCCTAACATCATTTGTTCAGCTTCTATACTGTCCTCAGTTTAAAAATAATCACTCTCCCAAATCTTTAAAACCTAGTCATTATTTATTTATTTATTTAACACCTTTATTGGAGTATAATTGCTTTACAGTATTGTGTTAGTTACCAATATATAACAAAGCGCATCAGCTATATGTATACATATATCCCCATATCCCCTGCCTCTTGTGACTCCCTCCCACTCTCCCTATCCCACCCCTCTAGATGGATACAAAGCACCTAGCTGATCTCGCTGTGCTATGCGGCTGCTTCCTACTAACTAGCTGTTTTACATTTGGTAGTGTATATATGTCCATGCCACTCTCGCACTTCGACCCAGTTTACCCATCCCCCTCCCCATGTCCTCAAGTCCATTCTCTACATCTGTGTCTTCATTCCTGTCCTACCCCTAGGTTCTTCACAACGTTTTTTTTTTTCCTTTAGATTCCATATATATGTGTTAGCATATGGTATTTGTTTTTCTCTTTCTGACTTACATCACTCTGTATGACAGTCTCTAGGTCCATTCACCTCACTACAAATAACTCAATTTCATTTCTTTTTATGGCTGAGTAATATTCCATTGTATATATGTGCCACTTCTTCTTTATCCATTCATCTGTCGATGGACACTTAGGTTGGTTCCATGTCCTGGCTATTGTAAATAGAGGTGCAATGAACATTGTGGTGCAGGACTCTTTTTGAATTATGGTTTTCTCAGGGTATATGCCCAGTTCTATTGTCAGTTTCTTAAGGAACCTCCATACTGTTCTCCATAGGGGCTGTATCAATTTACATTCCCACCAGCAGTGCAGGAAGGTTCCCTTTTCTCCACACCCTCTTCAGCATTAATTGTTTGTAGATTTTTTGATGATGGCCATTCTGACTGGTATGAGGTGATAGATACCTCATTGTAGTTTTGATTTGCATTTCTGTAATGATTAACAATGTTGAGCATCCTTTCATGTGTTTGTTGGCCATTTGTATATCTTCTTTGGAGAAATGTCAGTTTAGGTCTTCTGCCCATTTTTGGATTGGGTTGTTTGTGTTTTTGATATTGAGCTGCATGATCTGCTTGTATATTTTGGAGATTAATCCTCTGTCAGTTGCTTTGTTTGCAAATATTTTCTGCCTTTCTGAGGGTTCTCTTTTCCTCTTGCTTATGGTTTCCATTGCTGTGCAAAAGCTTTTAGATTTCATTAGGTTTATTTTTGTTTTTATTTCCCTTTCTCTAGGAGGTGGGTCAAAAAGGATATTGCTGTGATTTATATCATAGAGTGTTCTGCCTGTGTTTTTCTCTAAGAGTTTGATAGTGTCTGGCCTTACATTTAGGTCTTTAATCCATTTTGAGTTTATTTTTGTGTATGGTGTTAGGGAGTGTTCTAATTTCATTCCTTTACACGTAGCTGTGCAGTTTTCCCAGCACCACTTATCAAAGAGGCTGTCTTTTCTCCATTGTATATTCTTGCCTCCTTTCTCAAAGATAAGGGGACCATATGTGTATGGGTTTATCTCTGGCCTTTCTATCCTGTTCCATTGATCTGTATTTCTGTTTTTGTTGCAGTACCATACTGCCTTGATTACTGTAGCTTTATAGTATAGTCTGAAGACAGGGAGCCTGATTCCTCCAGCTCCATTTATCTTTCTCAAGATTGCTTTGGCTTTTCAGGGTCTTTTGTGTTCCCATACAAATTGTGAAATTTTTTGTTCTAGGTCTGTAAAACCTGCCATTGTTAGTTCGATAGGGATTGCTTTGAATCTGTAGATTGCTTTGTGTAATATATTCATTTCCCCAGGGTTGCTTCTTCCAATCCAAGAACATGCTATATCTCTCCATCTATTTGTATCATCTTTAATTTCTTTCTCAGTGTCTTACAGTTTTCTGCATACAGGTCTTTTGTCTCCTTGGGTAGGTTTATTCCTAGGTATTTTATTCTTTTGTTGCACTGGTAAATGGGAGTGTTTCCTTAATTTCTCTTTCAGATTTTTCATCATTAGTGTATATACAAGAGATTTCTGTGCATTAACTTTGTATTCTGCTACTTTACCAAATTCATTGATTAGCTCTAGTAGTTTTCTGGTAGCATCTTACGATTCTCTATGTACAGTATCATGTCATCTACAAACAGTGACAGTTTTACTTCTTCTTTTCCGATTTGGATTCCTTTTATTTCTTTTTCTTGTCTGATTGCTGTGGCTAAGGCTTCCAAAACTATGTTGAATAATAGTGGTGCGAGTGGGCAACCTTGTCTCATTCCTGATCTTAGTGGAAATGGTTTCAGTTTTTCACCATTGAGAACGATGCTAGCTGTGGGTTTGTCATATATGGCCCTTATTATGTTGAGATAAGTTCCCTCTATGCCTACTTTCTGGTGTGTTTTTATCATAAAAAGGTGTTGAATTTTATCAAATCTTTTTCTATTGAGATTATCATATGGTTTTTATCCTTCAGTTTGTTAATATGGTTTATCACATTGACTAATTTGCGTATATTGAAGAACCCTTGCATTCCTGGGATCAACCCCACTTGATCATGGTGTATGATCCTTTTAATGTGCTGTTGGATTCTGTTTCCTAGTATTTTGTTGAGGATTTTTGCATCTATGTTTGTCAGTGATATTGACCTGTAGTTTTCTTTTTCTTGTGACATCTTTGTTGGTTTTGGTATCAGGGTTATGGTGGCCTCATAGAATGAGTTTGGGAGTGTTCCTCCCTCTGCTATATTTTGGAAGGATTTGAGAAGAATAGATGTTAGCTCTTCTCTAAATGTTTGATAGAATTCACCTGTGAAGCCATCTGGTTGGTTCTGGGCTTTCTTTGTTGGAAGATTCTTAATCCAGTTTCAATTTCAGTGCTTGTAATTGGTCTGTTCATATTTTCTGTTTCTTCCTGGTTCAGTCTTGGAAGCTTGTGCTTTTCTAAGAATTTGTCCATTTCTTCCAGGTTGTCCATTTTATTGGTGTAGAGTTGCTTGTAGAGAGATCATGATCCTTTGTATTTCTGCAGTGTCAGTTGTTACTTCTTTTTCATTTCTAATTCAAGTGATTTGAGTCTTCTCCCTTTTTTTCTTGATGAGTCTGGCTAATGGTTTATCAGTTTTGCTTATCTTCTCAAAGAACCAGCTTTTAGTTTTATTGCTCTTTGCTACTGTTTCCTTCATTTCTTTTTCATTTATTTCTGATCTGATCTTTATGATTTCTTTCCTTCTGCTGACTTTGGGGTTTTTTTTTTCTTCTTTCTCTGATTGCTTTAAGTGTAAGGTTAGGTGGTTTATTTGAGATGTTTCTTATTTCTTGAGGTAGGATTGTGTTGCTATAAGCTTCCCTCTTAGAACTGCTTTTGCTGCATCCCATAGGTTTTGCATCATCATGTTTTCATTATCATTTGTTTCTAGGTATTTTTTGATTTCCTGTTTGATTTCTTCAGTGATCTCTTGGTTATTTAGTAGTGTATTGTTTAGCCTCCATGTGTTTGTGTTTTTTACAGACTTTTCCCTGTAACTGATATCTAGTTCCATATTGTTGAGGTCAAAAAGATGCTCAATACAATTTCAATTTTATTAAATTTACCAAGGCTTGATTTGTGACCCAAGATATGATCTATCCTGGACAGTGTTCCATGAGCACTTAAGAAGAAAGTGTATTCCGCTGTTTTTGGATGGAATGTCCTGTAAATATCAGTTAAGTCCATCTTGTTTAATGTATCATTTAAAGTTTGTGTTTCCTTATTGATTTTCATTTTGGATGGTCTGTCCATTGGTGAAAGTGGGGTGTGAAAGTCCCCTACTATGATTGTGTTACTGTCGATTTCCCCCTTTATGGCTGTTAGCATTTGCCTTATGTATTGAGGTGCTCCTATGTTTGGTGCATAGACATTTACAATTGTTATATCTTCTTCCTGGCTCGATCCCTTGATCATTATATACTGTCCTTCTTTGTCTCTTGTAATAATCTTTATTTTAAAGTCCTGTATTGTCTGATATGAGAATTGCTACTCCAGCTTTCTTTTGATTTCCATTTGGGTGGAATATCTTTTTCCATCCCCTCACTTTCAGTCTGTATGTGTCCCTAGGTCTGAAGTGGGTCTCTTGTACACAGCATATATACAGGAATTGTTTTTGTATCCCTTCAACCAGTGTATATCTTTTGGTTGGAGCATTTAATCCATTTACATCTAAGGTTGTTATCAGTATGTATTTTCTTAATTGTTTTGGGTTTGTTTTTTTTTTTTTTTTTTTTTTTTCC